>NC_080406.1:38182578-38495372 GCF_030265065.1 Corythoichthys intestinalis | reverse complement strand
CACAACAGTATCTCGGACCTGCCTGGTGTGTTCCTTGGTTTTCATAATGCTCTCTGCACTTTAAACAGAACCCTGAGACTATCACAGAGCAGGTGCATTTATACGGAGACTTGATTACACACAGATGGATTCTATTTATCATCATCGGTCATTTAGGACAACATTGGATCATTCAGAGATCCTCACTGAACTTCTGGAGTAAGTTTGCTGTACTGAAAGTAAAGGGGCTGAATAATATTGCACGCCCCACTTTTCAGTGTTTTATTTGTTAAAAAAGTTTAAATTATCCAATATTTGTTGTTCCACTTCACGATTGTGTCCCACTTGTTGTTGATTTTTGACAAAAAAATTAAATTTCATATCTTTATGTTTGAAGCCTGAAATGTGGCGAAAGGTTGCAAGATTCAAGGGGGCCGAATACTTTTGCAAGGCACTGTATATGTGTGTGTGTGTGTGTGGGTTTGGGTGGGTGGGTGGGTGGGTGTGTGTGTGTGTGTGTGGGTGCGCGTGTGCGTGTGTGTATGTATTGGATAAATAAGAAAAAGAAAAAAGTATTACTTTTTTTTTTTATTATTTATTTTAGTGTTTGATTTAAAAGAAAGTAAGGGGGAAAAACCAGATTTCTTTAGGGATGGGGGGTGTTCTGATTTCTGTAGTCTTCTTTCATTTAGGACAACAAAAAATGTTGTAATATTAGAAAAATAATGTCTATGTATAAGATTTACATGGGCCACACAAAATTGTGTGCTGGACCAGGCCTCGAGTTTGACACCTGGGTTCTGAACACTCAATTTTTTTGGTTTAGTTTTCCATTACATTTTCCATTTTATTTCATGTCTTGTTGTTTCACTCCAGCCTCCATCGTGATTCGCCGCCTAATAGGCGTCACCGAAGTCAAGAAGACGGGCTCTAGTTACGGTGACCAGGAGACCAAGAAACAAAACTAGAAGCACGCCTCCCCGGACCGACTCCACGCTCCTCCTTCCGTCCAATCGGTCGCCAGGTCGGGGAGGAGACCCGGCCGGCTTCGAAACCACAACAGAGAGCAGACTTGTAGAAATACTAATGAGTAAAGAGCACTGGAGGTCCACAAGACATGACGGGCAGGGGGGGACGCTCTACTGCATCTTAAACCAACTAGTGACCCACTTTCCGCAGCCAAGGCCCGTTAATCCCAGCAATCTTAAACCTCTCACCTCCTAACCTACCTGCGGTCACTTGGAAAACAGCAGACTTAGCCCGCGTCCCGCTTTACACTACGTCCCCTCCAAACCCGCTTCCTGCCTGTCGCCATGCAATTAGGGAGCGGTGACGTAGTACTGGTCAGAACAGGGCCTTCCATCCACACCTTTTACTCACCTGCTTTGCTAATTTTTAAATCCACATTTCAATATACCATGGAAACTTGAGTGTTCACTGTCAGCCATAAGAACCAAGCGCAAATGGAACAGTAGGATGAAGAAGTGTTTATGGGCTATTTTGTACCAGGTCAAAATATGTAGGTGAGTGTTCAGTTTACCACAATAAACTAGTTTGTGGAATAGGGGGCACATGATGGCACACTCAATTACTTACTACCATTTTGTTTAGTTTGTCTTCTTTTATATTAAAGTTCGACAGTTTTTTCACATAAATTGACTTTACTTATGTAGGATTTCCCCCAGAAAACAGAGAAGCCCACTGGCAGTTTTGGGGGTAAAAAAAAAAAAAAAAAAAAAAAAACATGAATACAGATGAAAAATATTAAGTCGATATGAATTTTGAAATTGACTATAATGTTGTTATAAGCCAATTATTAACAATACTCAAATGAAAAGTCTTGCTAAAAAACTGTTTTGAAATACAGTTTCAACAAACAAGTTTAATGCGTTCAGTGCAACGGCACAGGCTTGTCCACATTTTGACCGTAAGATGTCACAAGACGTTAAAATCTGTATACTTTGTTTTAGGCTGGCGGCCCGCCTGGCTTATCACCACTTGGGGAAACCTTGTTATGACTTTATTACTGCATTGGCGTTGGACTAAGGTATTTTGTTTTCAGACTACTGTCACTCAGTCTCATTTTATTAGCTTTTGTGATCATGCTAACAATGTTAACATCCTGCTAGGCGGGGAGCATTTAATAAGGGCTGTGCACGTGTGTGCTATCATTAAAATAAGTCACATAGCACTGGGGAAAAAATTAAGAGACCTGAAGAAAACCTATATACCTTATTTTTATTAACTTTTCATTCCCTGCAAATACATGCTTGAAATTCATTCACTGCCATATACAACGATAGACGTCAAATACATTTCAACTAGGATGGCTGGCATTGAATGAGCGCGTATTAGTGCCATTGATTACAATAGACGTCATCCGAGTTCAAATTGATTAGATGTCGATCACCTTTAATTGCAGCTAAATTATGAAATAACATTAAAACCATTAGAACAGTTGGAAATTTGCTGATATGTCCAGTGTATTTTTATAGCAACTCAGGTTTGTCTTCACCACCAATGTCAGCTAAAGAGTTAATAACCAGTTTTTATTTTAGAATTTGTTAGTTTATAGAATATAATATGAACAATTCTTCAAAAAGAGGCTTCCAGTTGTTTATTGCTGCTCCCATTCAACTTAAATTGAACCAAATAGAATTAAATGTGTTTATAAAACGACCACATTACTTTGCCTTAACAATAGCCTGACAGCTTGTTACAAACAATAGAAAAATACAACTAGCATCTGTGCTACGCCTCCCACTAACGAGCTGATAGTTTTTTTGCTCAATCAAGTAGTGCGATTAATTTGAAATAAAAGTACTTTGAATTCCAAAACAAATTCAGCCCTAAGAATTTCGCAACGATCTCTTCATTTTTTTCCCATCCAAGGGCTTCACTTCTTATCCTCCCCAACACATTCAAACATATGACTTGTCTTTTTATTTACCCCTCAAACCAGAGGTCTGCAACCCTGGTCCTCGAGAGCCGCTATCAAGCTTGTTTTCCATGTCTCCCTCCTTTAACACACCTGAATCAAATAATCAGGATTGTTATCAGGCTCCTGCAGAGCATGCTGATGAGCTGAAAATTTGATTCAGGTGTGTTAAAGGATGGAGACATGGAAAACAAGCTGGATAGCGACTCTCGAGGACCAGGGTTGCGGACCCCTGTCTCAAACACTGCAGTTTGTCAAATGGCAGCCATGACAGGTGAAGTTGGGGGATGTGCTACAAGATTCCACTCTAAAGGTCACCAGCTGTCACTGCGCAGCTGTTGACATAATATTCAAGTGGCCACATATATACTGCAATAGTGATAAATGAACCTTTGCCTTAAATCATGCTTGCTCAGGCAAGGGGCCAGCGTCCTCCCTCTCGACGACTACTTGCGACCATGTCAAAAATGACATCACTGAAGAAAATCACGTCTTGCAAACATTGTCATGTGCAACAAAAAATGCAGCTAAAGCAGGGAAATTAAGGACTGTAACCACATTGATCTTAGTTTCCTCTGTCCCTCCTGCACCGCTAGCTAGTAGCGTTCATGCTAACCATGCTAACTTTTCTTTTATTCAGCGTGATTCTTATTTTGACAGAGAAATCTCCACCCATACAATTTCATGCAAGCCTTAAACTAGACAGTGCTGCTTTTGATTTATTTTTGTTGAATAAAAAGCTGACTGAGCCCCCTTTGCTCCACTAAAATGGAAAATGCGGAGTAGAAACAGATGACCGCTCTTGTCTTTTCAGCAGACAGTTGTACTTATTCATACTTGTCAAAGCTGGTTAGTGCTTGTGGAAACTGGTATGCTCACACACTGGCAAACTTGTGACAGTTTATATACTCACACTCACTAGTATACTTTGGTATACTTGTGAAAATGTGGCAATACTGATAAACTTCCTTTCTTAAAGCGCAGTTCTATCACAAGAGAAAAATCACAGGCTCGCATTGGACACTGATTGTTTTTAAGCACTCAAAACACAAATTTGGATTGTTTTCTTTAAAATCTTGACATGCCCATGTTTTTATTTTTAAAGAAATCACGATAATCACGTCCATCTTCACAAGTCATCCGCTTTTTGTTTCCTAGGCTGTTTTTATGTTTTGGTATTTGGGTCCTTCACCAACACCTCCCCACCTGTTATTAAAAGACTTCAATCACAAGGAAACTGTATTTTTGTCCGTTTGTACAGTGTTTATTTTGGAAAGTGGTGCAGTCGCAATCGTCATTTTGTCTTCTATCTTTGGTGTTTATTTCTTTTTTTTTTTTAGCAGTTGTGAGCAAGGTGAAAAAAGACTTTATTTTCGATTAGTTTTAACTAGGTTCATGAGTGAATTTGATTGTTTTTATTAGTTTTAAAAAATCATAATTTCATTCTTCTGGGGATCACAATAAAGCAAAAGGTTGTGTGTTTAATTTCGATGTTTTTGTTAGTTTAGTGAACATAACATTAGTTTCAGTAATAGCTTTTATTTCCCAACAAAAAGGATTTTTCAATTTTTGTTTTTTTGTCATTTTTGTACAAGTTAACCTCAGTCCTCTTGGTACCCTGCGACCATTTAGTAAAGTAGTTTACCCGCACTCTTCTGAGGGAAGTAATGGTTTTGGATAAAGGCTGTCATGGTGTTTGATAAAGGAACACAAGAAGTAGCAAGAAATTGAGGTAGTCTCCTTTATTAGGGTTATTATCTCAGTGCGTGTGTGTGTACATTTTTATTTACTTTTAAACAGAATTTAGAAAATACAGTGTTTCACAAAAGTGAGTACACCCCTCGCATTTCTGCAGATATTTAAGTATATCTCTTAATGGGACAACACTGACAAAATGACACAATGAAAAGTAGTCTGTGTGTAGCTTATATAATAGAGTTGTTTTCCCCTCAAAATAATCTAAACCCCTGGCAACAAAAGTACACCCCTTTGAAAAAACGTACATCCCTAAATGTCCAAATTGAGTACTGCTTGTCATTTTCCCTCCAAAATTTCATGTGACTCATGACAGGAGTGCTGTCAGCATTGCTGCAGAGATTGAAGAGGTTGGGGTTAGCCTGTTAGTGCTCAGACCATACGCCGCACTCTACATCAAATTGGTGTGCATGGCTGTCATCCCAGGAGGAAGCCTCTTCTGAAGACTGTACACAAGAAAGCCCACAAACAGGTAGCTGGATGGAGACATGTCAACAAAGCACATGGATTACTTGAACCATGTCCTACGGTCTGATGAGACTGGCGGACTTTCTTGTGTACTGTCTTCAGAAGAGGCTTCCTCTTGGGGTGATGGCCATGAACACCAATTTGATGGAGAGTGCGGCGTATGGTCTGAGCACTAACAGGCTGACCCCCCACCTCTTCAATCTCTGCAGCAATGCTGACAGCACTCCTGTAATGAGTCACATGACATTTTGGAGGGAAAATGACAAGCAGTACTCAATTTGGACATTTAGGGATGTGCATTTTTTCATAGAGGTGTACACACTTTTGTTGCCAGGGGTTTAGATATTAATGGCTATATTTTTAGTTATTTTGAGGGGAAAATAAATTAACTCTATTATATAAGCTGCACACAGACTACTTTTCATTGTGTCATTTTGTCAGTGTTGTCCCATGAAAAGATATACTTAAATATCTGCAGAAATGCGCGGGGTGTATTCACTTTTGGTGACAGGGAACTCATCTCACTTCAATAATCAGCAGTTTGATACAGAATATTTACCAAGAAAGATTAAATTTAAAGTTTGCTCTTTGAACCTACCATTCACTCATTGGCTAGAGAGGTAGATTTGTGTCTTTATTATTCAATCCAAAAAAATGTTGCTTCAATCGAAAAGAAGTTGCTTCAATCAAAATAAAAAGTTGCTTCAATCAATATATAGTTTTTCAAACAAGAAAAGTCACTTCTATGGAAGCCCATTCCCGCCACAAAAAAATGTGTTTGAATGCAAAAAAAAATTTGAGACTCAAAAAAAAAAGCATTTGACAACTTTTTCTTTCAATTACTATAATTTATTTATTTATTTATTTTTGATTCAAGTAAAGTTTTTTTTTTTTTTTTTCTTTTGATTGAAACAACTTTTTTGATTGAAGTAATGTTTTGCGTTTGGGCTACATTTTGGCTAGGACATTTGTGGCGTTATTAGTCAATCAAAAGTAAGTTGCTTCAAACAAACAAAAAATATTTACAAAACAAATCACTTCAATAAAAAAAAAAATATATATATATATATAATATATATACCTATATATATATATATATATAAATTGAATGTGAAAAAAATATTTGAGACTCAAAAATTTGCATTTGAACAATTTTTCATTGAAAATGTTTTCATTGATTAAAGCAATGCTTTTTGTATTTTGGCCATATTATGGGTAGGACATTTGTGTCTAAATCATTTAATCCCTCCAAAAATTGCTTCAATCCAAAAAAAAAAATTTTAATCAGGGACAAAATTCATTTGCAAAAATTGAATTGTCTTCCCCCAAAAAATTAAAATAATATATATTATTTTTTATTGAAATGCAAAAAGTTTTGCACTCACTTTTTTTTTTTTTTTTTTTTGATTGAATCATTTTGACACAAATGTTGCACTTCTCTATTGGTCAGACATGTTTGAGTGACAAGTAGTTACACCAATGGCATATTTCTGAAAAGCTTGAAGCAGGAATCAAGGCCACCACTCGTCGGGCCAACCCGAGCCGTCATCTCTAGCACGAGCCGAAAATAACGCGCCATTGACGGCTCTTGACGTCCAATCCATTTCGACTGGGATGGGAAGACTGGCATTGAACCTTCTTTGCCAATCGGAATGGATTGGATGTTAAGTGCCGTATACTCACAAAATTAGAGCATCCTGAAGATATTTCTGCGTATACCGGACAGCTTCAAACCATACAACAAAGGGTTGAGAAGTGGCGGAATCACAACAAACTCCAGAGATAAGATTATAGGTACAACGGGGTTCATTTCATCCACGTCGTACCTGCTCAAGGAGATATCACAAAATATCGCAATAGAATAAATGACAAATGAGACAACGTGCGGCAAACAACTCTGAAATACTCTCCTTTTGAAAGTCGCCGAGCGTTTCCAGGTGACACTTATAATGCGTGTGTATGTGAAAAGGACGAAAACCAACGGGAGAAAAACGGTACTGATGGTTATGAACATGCCCACAATATTGTTGACCACTGTGGGCACGCATGACAGTTTAACCACATTCCAATTGGCGCAGAACACCTTTTGGATCTCGTTGCCACACAAGGGTAACGGAGCGGAAAGGGAGATGATGATGATGAGGAAGAAGACTAGCAAAACCCACGCCAGGGTGACAAGGGTCAAGGCCTTTTTCACCGTCATCCTGGTGTGGTAGTGAAGCGGGTGGCACACGGCTAGGTAGCGGTCGTAGGCCATGAGACACAGCATGGTCATCTCGTGGCCCGCATATGAGTAGATGATGTAAATCTGCGTGAAACAGGCGGCACGTGAAATAAGGTGAACGTTGGACGATAGGTCCAACAGAAAGCGGGGGAAGAAGCCCATGGAGCCGTACAGGGCATTCAAGGACAAGCTAGCGACGAATATGTACATGGGCTCGTGAAGGGTTTTTTCACGCCAGATAGTCAGCACAACGGCACTGTTGGCGCACACGATGAAGATGTAGAGAAGGAGGCATGTGACCAACGCAGGGTAGCGGTACGAGTCAATGTTGACAAACATGGTGAGGTTAAAGTAAGGACTTGTGTTGTACATCCCTGCATATCCTCTCATGACCCATAGTAAGGTGTTATAACATCTGTGAACAGAGAAAAGGGAATATTTCATGACCTTCAACAACCTCAGGCAACACTGCAATAAAATGTATATGGCAGAAAACAGACAAGGCTGAAAAAGCAGTTTCTGCTCTTGCACCCCCGTTTGAAATAAACTGCTGTATTTTAAGCCAAAAGAACTGTTGTGTTTGATTGATCAATACGTCTATATGCTGCCATAGCAGATTCATGGTGCATCAAGCCCCCGAACTATTTTGAATGTGTCCATTTTACCCTGGAAACCCCTGTTTACAGACGTCGCCCAACCGCTTTTGTTTCAACCTAGTTATAAAAAGAAAGTAAGTAATCATATTTATTATTCAAAATGTCTGTCATTTTTAGTTTAGAATCATGAATTAATGTCTAATGCTTAGTTTAAAAAAACGACTTTAAAAAATTATTAACGCGCATATTTTAAACTTTTAAACAAATTACGTCAAAAAATGACTGTCTGTAAATAAGTCACAGTTTTCTACCTCATAACTATCGCTTAATTTTATTTTTTTTGTTACTGTTGCATTTCCCCCAATATTTTAGGTGATAAATAATCGATCCAAACAAAGAAGAATTGGGGAAAAATGCGTTTAAAAGGATAAATTTATGAAAATGAATGAATGAATGACCACTCCTAGATATCTGTGATTTTGGCATCGCGACCCTTGTTACATTACCATGTTTCACCCATAAAATCCCCCAATTCCGGCTGTGGCCATTCACAGCTGTGTCTTGACACTTGGTGATACATGTTACATGGAGTTTTTGGATCGAAAAGAGGTAAGCACGCGATAATATCTTGTTAAAATCATGGCGTCTTGAATTATGCTCTTGCGTGTTCTCACCTCCTGTTAGGTTTTTTTTTTTTTTTTTTTTTTTTTTTTAAATGCCCCCCTGTTCAAATTTTTACTTCCCGTGGAAAATGGAGATTTTAAGCTTCCCAATGACGTATCACACATGCATATAGGACAATTTTTAAATTTGGCCAAATTTGGGGTCTCACAGCAGAAATTCAAGTCACATGAGTGTTTTCTGCCATATATATGTGTGTAAAAGACATTGATATGTGGGTTCAAGAACTGTTTAGAAAACTAATGCAATAAAACAACATCATACTAAGCTAAAGGTAGCTTTTTATTACCAACACAGCTCATTTTAGATGGACTAAAAGTAACTTTTTATTAACAACACAGCTAATCTTAGATGGATTGACGCAAAGGTGTACACATGTGCTTCGGTCCGATCGTCTGAGAGATACACATTTCAAATGCCATGACAATGACAATGCCATGTTGAGATAGTGTCGCTTAAACTAGTAAACCAGTGTGAATACTACACCGCGGTGCATTATAAAGGGCAAAATACAACACTGGAGACCTTGGACAACTTAATATTTTGTCAAGCAAAAATGGAAAAGACCTACAACCTGCTTAAGCCTATAAAGTTTCAACAATTATTTAGTATCCTGACTTCCAAAACACTTATGTGCTGCTAAAACGAGTGAATATTTTCAACAACAACAAAAATCAACGTTATCAATTTGAACATAAAATATCACATCTTTCTAGTTAATTAAATTATATATCGGTTCAAACTAGAAACTGCAATTTCTAAAGAAATTACATGAGGCTTTGCAAATAAATGTGTTCATTGTAGCTGTTTTTTTTTTGTTTGTTTGTTTTTTTTTGACACAATTTAAATGGAATCATTCAGCTTATGGAAGACCAGTAGTGCAAAAATTAAATGAATAAATACACAAGTAAATAAATGATTAAAGGTGTCATTAAAATGCTTCTGTTTCTATATTTATTTATTTCAATATTTATTTCAACATTGGTTTATTTATTTATATATTTCAATTTATATTAATTTATTTTAATTTTCATTTATTTTTTTCACTTCTTAATTCATTTATTTTAATTCATTAATTTTAATGTTATTTTTTAATTCAATATTTATTTTTTTCCACTTTTATTTATTTTGATTTTTATTTAATCAGTTCAACATTTATTTCATTTTTATTTATTTATTTCAACATGTATGTATTTATTCCAATATACATTTATTTATTTCAACATTTATTTATGTATTTATTTCAACATTTATATATTTATTTTAATTTTTATTTATTTCATTATTTATTTATTGATTTAATGATGCGGTTCGAACTAGAAACTGCAATTGCTGGAGAAATCACCAAGGGGATTTGCAAATTAATGTGTTCATTGTAGCTTTTTTTTTTTTTTTTTTTTTTTTAAATATTTTTTTAAACACAACTTGAATTGAATCATTTAGCTTATGGAGGACCAGGAGTGCAAAAATTTTTAAAAATAAATACACAATTAAATAAATTATTAAATGTGTCATCAAAATGCCTCTATTTCAAAATTTATTTATTTATTTTGATATTTATTTCAACATTTATTTATGTATCTATTTCAATATCTATGTATTTCATTTTGTTTATCTCAATTTTCATTTTTTTCTCCACTTTTTATTTATTTATTTTTTAAATTTGTTTCAATAATTTTTTTCCACTTTTATTTATTCATTTCAATTTATATTTTTTCATAAAATTTTTCATTTTTATTTATTTATTTAAATATTTATTTATTCATTTAAACATTTGTATGTTTAGTTCAATTTTTATTTTATTTATTTCAACATTAATTTCACTTTTTATTTATTTCATTCTTGCACTTTTGTTTCCCATGTTTAGCTTGCGTGCAACCAAGGAACTGCGTCTCAACTTCAAAATAAAAGCTAATCTCAAACGTAAAATGAGGCATTCGTGTCCTCGGGTCGGTTTGGTTGGAAGCTTTTGTTCTGAAGTTGGCCAGCAGCACGTTTCCTGTAGAAATTTGTACAATCGTTAACTTGCGACGACTTGAACACCTGAAAAGTGGTGACAACAATTCAACGCCTTTATGAAATCATGTTCAAAAGCAAATTCTAAACAGTTAAAACATTGATTTATCATAATTTAGTTTATTTCCACTTTCAGAAACCTCCCATATCGTGACATTAATTAGGAATTATCGTCAAACCACGTCGAAGTTGTATCATTCACCTGCCCTACAGCCGGAAATCCAAACGTAAGTTCACGAATTTATTTTTCTTTGAACTTTTCTCAGTCGTCTTACGTTAATTCTTTTGTTTGTTTGTTTGTTTGTTTTTTGTTATTTTGTTTTTTGTCTTTGTTTATTTTCAAACACTTGTGGAGTTACTACAATGTGCCGAGTGTCCATACTGTTTTAGCATAAATGCCATGAAGCCATATTGAATATATTGGCTATATCCAGGGTAAAAATTCGCTCATGTTCGTTTCATTCCTGTAACTCAAATGAGAAATGTCAGTACAATGAAACAGTGATTTATAGTATTAAAGCTGACACACATGACACGGTGCAGTACATATTTCTGTGCATTGCCACACACATTTAGGTGTGTTTTAACTTTTTTCATTGCCATTGACTATTATAGACGTTCAGTCATTTGGCTCCGTTCATCGTTCTGCTGTGATCATAAAATTAGTCTGTCACTAGTAAACGTCCAGTCCAACTGGGAGGGTTGAGTTACAACATGCAAAGGACACCAATTTGATGCCATTTTTTGTTAAATAAACATTTATTCCATTTTCATTTGCATGTCATTTAAATAAAAGGTAACACAAAAACATTGGCAGGCATTTTGTCAATTATCACAAACCTGATGTCTGAATGCATAAGAAAACAACAACAACAAAACACCTTTGTCTCCCTAGTTCTCTGGTTCACTCCCTCTGGTGTTCTCAACTTGCTCGTCTTGATGTAACTCAACATCAACATCTGGCTCTGATTCATATGCGCCTCATTGCTATGCATCTTGCTATGCACAGAAAACACAAGCAGACAACACAAATGCAGGCGAGCAAGGAGAGCTTCGAGTGCACACAAGCAGCTTTCTCTCCCAACTAGTTTCCATGTTTATATTTTTGGGAAGTAATAAAACAAAAGTGAGCTCTTCCATGAAATTGCTCTTCATTTACAAAGTCCTGAAAGGTAATTTGCCATTATTCATTAGAACTTTGTCAAACTATTCATTATTATTATTCATATTCAATAATAAAAATACATAAGACTGAAGTTGGTGCACTCATGTATCAATATCTTGATCCCTTCTTCTGTTCAAGGTCTAATGTGAGCTGGAGCATAGCCCAGGTGACTTTAGGTGAAAGTCAGACTAAACACTGGACTGGTCGCATGTCATGGAGTACCATCACTGAACCTTTGCTGCACGCACCAAAGTCAGGTGAGTGTTTAACCAAACCTTCATTGACTCCAAGGTCTGCTGCATACTTTTGGAACACATTTACAAATATTACCATGTTCCATTTCAATGTGATCAAAACCTATCTAGCTGCCAAATGCCTTTAACAGGGTATAATCTGTTGTCGTTTTCATGCACCTGACATTGAAACAGAGATCTTGCCTCCAATAAGAGCTTGGATAAAAAGTGAAAAAACTGAAATACAAGGATAAAATCACAACACATTAATTTCCTAGTACGTATACTTACTAAGTCGTGTCGTCATGCTGGTCGACTGCGCACATTGAGACACTCATCATGAGTGCACGCATCTTTTAATGCCGCTGTCTTGCACTCTTGGGGCTTTACTGGAGTGGCAGGAAGTAACAAAGTACAAATACTTTGCTTGTGTACTCCTCTTTAGATATTTGGAAGTGTCCGTACTAGTGTAGCACCGATATCGATTTTTGATATTCTGACAGTATGATAACCTTAAGCCAAAATATATCGGTTTCACAGTATCAAGGTATTGCAATTACAGCTTTAAAATGTGTTACGTTGAGATATCTGGGTTTTAACAAAAAAACAAACAAAAAAAACATCGAACAGGATTTTTATTTTTCAAAACATATTAGCAAATTGGAACATAAATATAATGCTAAGCTAAAATAAGTTATAAAAATAACAAATGATTCTAAATAAAATTAAAATAAATGCAGTCCTTTAGGTAAGCCTAAACACACAGCTCATCATTATTACCATTAGAACAAAAATAATTATTTTCCATAAAAAGCAGGGGTGTATGACTCGTATCATGTTTACATTATACACACACTCCCTTTCTCAACAAAGACAGCTGTCAGAGAGAAAAAAAAAACCATCAGGTTTTACCACCACTACACACACTAAACACGCTGGCGTTAGCTGTCGTAGCTGGTGGGAAACGTTCATGACAGTGTTTATTAACCTTTAATTTTGTATTAATGCAAAATCATATTGGAGGTATTCGGCAGCCACCGTCCACAAACATGTTTTACATGTCGGTTGGCCTCGAGGCCGTGGCCGTTTGGAATTTTTCTGTAGCCAAATTATTCCCATACCAGTGATTTCGTTTTCGTTTTCTTCGATGGGGGAAAAAGCCAGGCAATGAGGTTATTTTGGGTCATTTAAGGTCATTCATCTGATCTTCAGTTACTTCCTGTTGATTTTGGGGTATTTTATGAGTCACTTCTGGTTTATTTTGTGTTACAGAACAGGAAGTGACCTGGGAATCACCCCAACGAATAGGCAATGACTCAAACTCAACAGGAAACTACCTGCAAATGCCCTAAAATGAACCGCAAGTGACCTGTAAATGCCCTGAAAATCGGACAGAATGACTGCGAATGCTCTGGTTTCGAATGAACAACCGTTCCCAGTCTAAATGGATTGGGCGTCATGCACCATAAATGCAGCCTTAGAGTTCACTTAGACACAATTATGGTGGAAGATTTTGGTAGCAACTTGTTGTTTCCTTTTTATCTAATTATTTTTTTAGACATTGACACCTTTTTAAAATGATATCTCGATTCTTGGCAGGAGCATATCGATAACCTTTTGGGATACAAAGTATCACGATATATCACCATTTCAATATTTTGTTACACCCCTAGTCAAAACTGACAGAGTGGAATCACAGACAAAGAGCTTTTTTCGTTGAAAATTCTTGTAATTATAAATGGTTAAATCCCTGAATTCTTTATAGATATAGACATAAAACAGTCTCGATTCTTGGTTAAAAGCAAAAAAAAACGTGCAGTAAGCATTTATTTTACGTAAATATGTCAAAGGACAATGCTAGTCTGTTAGTGAGCGTAGCTAGCGGCCGCCTGATGTAAACAGCTTTTATGGTGAAAATTCTTGTGAATAAATGCTTAAATCCCCTAATTCTTCATACATATGGACATCAAACAGTTTTGAGTCATGGTTAAAGGCAAAACAAAACATGCAGTAAGCATTTATTTTACGTAAATATGTCGAAGTACAATGCTAGTCTGTTAGTGATTGTAGCTAGCGGCCGCTTGATGTAAACAGAGCTTTTCTGGTGAAAATTCTTGTGAATAAATGCTTCAATCCCTGAATTCTGTATAGATTCTTGGTCAAAAGAGTAAAAAAAAAAAAAAAAAGCAGTAAGCATTTATTTTTACGGCTGTCAAAATTATCGCGTTAACGGGCGGTAATTAATTTTTTAAATTAATCACATTAAAATATTTGACGCAATTAACGCACATGCCCCGCTCAAACAGATTAAAATGACACCACAGAGTCATGTGCACTTGTTACTTGTGTTTTTTGGAGTTTTGTCGCCCTCTGCTGGCGCTCTGGTGCGACTGCTTTTATGACCATGAGAATTGTGTAATTGTTGACATCAACAATGGCGACGTACTAGTTTTTTTTTTTTTTTGATTGAAAATTTTACAAATTTTATTAAAACGAAAACATTAAGAGGGGTTTTAATATCAAATGTCTATAACTTGTACTAACATTTATCTTTTATGAACTACAAGTCTTTCTATCCATGGATAGCTTTAACAGAATGTTAATGTTAATGCCATCTTGTTGATTTATTGTTATAATAAACAAATACAGTACTTATGTACAGTATGTTGAATGTATATATCAGTCTTGTATCTTATCTTTCCATTCCAACAATAATTTACAGGAAAAATATGGCGTATTTTATAGATGGTTGGAATTGCGATTAATTACGATTAATTTTTAAGCTGTGATTAACTTGATTAAAAATTTTAATCGTTTGACAGCCCTATTTTGCGTAAATATTGCGAACTTTGATGCCAATGCCATAGCAGCTAATTTCTCCCATTTATTTTTTTCACGTTTCAAAATGAATGCATGGTACGAAAAATATAATAATCACATTGAATCCTCGAAGAAATCACTCCTGAGACAATCCTTCCTGTTTGTGCGCATACATCTTTCGTACTTTCATCCTAAATCCGGCGTTGAATGCTGCATGTGTTGCTGCGGCTGACTGCGAATAACTGAAGCAGATTGTGGGATGCCTGGCCCCCTGCTTGAAGGCGTTGCGCAGTGGCTGGCCGAATTGACCCGTCAATACAATTATGAAGTCTATGACTTAGCAATGACTATTCAATACATTTGGACTTTTCTCAAGCTATTTTATAGAAGAAATCAATTGTTTTATGTATTTTTTTTGTATGAAAAATGTTCAACACTGTTATAAGTGCAGTTTAGTCAGCTGTCTCACTTCAAAAAGCATGTTTTAAATACTGTTTTGGCCCAGGCAGGTTTTGGGGGCGCTTGAGAAAATAAGGATTTGATGTGAAGTTGTTAAGTGTCCACTTTGAATAAACGAGTTTTTAATTGTTCACTCTTCATTGAAATATACTTTTAACAGCATGGCATTTTAAGATTTTAATCTTACTGTTTTCCTTTGGTTAACTTTATAATACACTACTACAGCAATATAAAATATCTGTGAGGTACACTTATCTTTTGAAACTTATTGATATAATGTACCGTACATATTTGATGTATACTTTTTTTTAGATTTATATCATGTATATGATACAGATTTTTTATGATGGAAAGTCATACGCACCGTGTGTGTTTGTGTGGGTGTGTGGGTGTATATATATCTTTTACTTCATTCCTTCGTAATCTTGTTAAAAAATTACTCTCTAATATAATGTGGTCAATGAATGTTTAAAATAATATAAGTGCTTTTTTGTCCTCTTTAGATTGAGGTTTTGAGTGTCCTGAAAGGCACATAGAAATAAAATTTATAATTATTATTTTGTGTCCTCTTTTACAGTTAGATGAGGAAAGGTTTTGATCATGAGTCTAATGACAAAACACATATAAAATGCCCTGGAGATTAACTGACATTTACATTGCTCAAATGTAAGCTTAACATGTTTAAATGCTGAAAACCGTCAGGTATAGTTTTTGTACATTATCAGTAATCATTTGTACGTTGAGAAACAGTGAACACCAACTGCAAATAATTCCTGAAATTGGTATTTTTATTTAGTTATTTATTTTACAGATAAGGGAACGGCATATGAAGTGGTTATCTACCTTTGAGATATGATGTTTTTGTAGATGGAATTGCAAATGAAAATAGGTAGAGTTAAGAAAATTGTCTTTTTACCCGACTAATGTATAAAACAGCATTTAAAAGCTCACAACACTCTTAATTGTTAATTCATATACAATACATCTTCATTCAACTTCCTCAAAAGCCTTTTTTTCTTTTAAAACATTGTAAAATATTGTTGCGGACCTTGGAAAGTATGAGGCCGTAAATAATGGGATTGAGCAATGGCGGCATGGTGAGAATTTGGACAGCCATGAAATTCCTGAGACTCTTAGGCATGGACGTGGTGCCGTAGCGAGCGTACATGAGGTCAAAGAGCAAAGCTATTGTGATGTTTATCAAACACAACAAATGTGGCACACACGTCTGCATGAACTTCTTTTTCCCTTCTTTTGACTTGAAAGCTATTTTAACCAGATGCACGTAGGAGTACATGATAAAAAGGTCGTGTCCACAGGAAATTAAAATAGAAATGAATCCCACGGTGCTGTTGATTGTTATTTGATTGCAGGACAGTTGAAGAAGAGACCAGTTATCACAGTAGAGTTTTTCAATAAAGGAACCGCACAGTTGCAGTTTGGAGGTCATGATTACCACTGTTCCCTGGGAGAGCAAAGGCAAAACCCTGGAGAAGGCCACCAAGAACATCACCCTACGTTTGGTCATAATGGAGTGATACTCCAGCGGTCGGCCTATAGCCACGTAGCGATCATAAGCCATCACTGCTAAAATGGCGATTTCCGATGCCCCATAAGAATAGATGACAAAAACCTGCAACAGACAGCCAACATAAGAAATAACATGACTCGTAGACAACAGATCATAAAGGAATTTGGGGAAAAATGCAACAGTTCCATAAAGGCCATTAAAGCATAGATTACACAAAAACAAGTACATGGGTTCGTGGAGTCTTTTATCCCATATGATGGTAACAATAAGAACACCATTGACGAGTAAAATGGCCGCATAACACAACGAGGTGACGCCGAACAGAATCGCTCGGAGCTTCTGGGTCATGTGACTCAGTCCTGTTAAGTGAATAAAGGTAAATGCAGTTGCGTTAGACATTGTTTATCCAGTTCTCACTTCAGCCCCTGCTTGGTTTCTCCATCTTCTCCGCTTCCTTACTTGGTGGACAGGGTGAGGGGGATGAAGATGTCCCCACTTGTCAAATAGGGCCCTTCCTTTTATGCTTTGCTGAGCACTGCAACGAGCCAATCCACAGACAGCACTTGTTCACTCAGGGAATTAGATCTATTCTTGTTTTTTTACAAAAAGAAATAAGTTATTTGTGGCTCTCAGATAAAAAAGGTGTGCTTCTCTTTAAGATGATTCTGTCGTTTATCACTGTTTTGGTCTGTAATCTCTTATCACGCGTGTCCCATCTCAAGAGGCAGTGATCTGGATCAAGGCAAAAACAAAGACTTTGTTGACCAGAGTCAGTAATGAAATTTGCTCAAGTTCAAATTCTCCAAAGATTTTACTGCTACCGATGCCTTTAAAAACCAACAAATCCCAATTTGGACGGACAGTAATTTGATCAGGCTTGACAAGTTATTTGATAAAATAGGTCATGTCCTTAAAATTGTCGTCTACAACAAGACATCATGACCCCAGCACACAGAACAGTGTGTAGCTGGAGAAGAAAACGATTCCATTTTGTTGAATTTGAACATGTCCTCTTTGTCACAGTGAAATGTCAATTAATGCAATAAAAAATGTATATAGTTAGTATTAATGTTGCATTGATACCGATACTGGGTACTGATACGGCACTAAAATCGGTATCGGGGAAATACGATTGATTTTACATGCCTACGCTTTGCAATTTCTACTTTTTGAAACCTAGTTTCAAACCGCTGTTCATCCTACTCAAGACGGCCGCCAGATACGCACACCACCGTAGAAAAAAAGGTGATGATAGACTTTGAATCGTGTGGCTTCCAGTCATCATTGTGCTGTGAATTTCTTTCATTTTATCTAGAGCTGTCCTGACTAGTCGACGTAGTTGACGTCATCGATGACGTAAATGCGTTGACGAGCACAACATCCTGTTGACGGTTAATGAAGGGTTAAAAATATATATATGTGGAAAGTTGAGAATGTTGGACGCGCTGTATGCAAGTGGGGAAAGCGGCACAAAGCCAGAAAAGCCCCCCGAGTGGCCAAAACATTGACTTATTTCAGCGGATCAAAGGAGGGTACACTGTTGTGTCCTGTCTCTTCAATACCAAGCTTGGTTGCGCGTCGGTCGTGAATGAAGACCTAAAGCGCCGTCACCCAGTTGTAATTTTGGAAGATGACTGGAGACAACAAGCTGGCAGATCGTAAGTTCATCTAACTAACGACATGTTTTATTGAAGTTGCTAAGCCTGTCGCGATATGCAATAAGTCCATTTATCGTACGGTAAATAAAAATGAGGGCGGTCATTTTCACGGCTGCGTTTTATCGCTGCATGCGTGCGTGCTTACATATGTGCATGCGTGTTGATGGCATATGAGGTACCAGTTCCTCTCACAGATGTTTATTGGTCATCAACATGCTGTAGAATTAAAGTTCTTACGTACAAAATAAGGACACACATCTATATTAAACACTGTAAATGTTAGCATTGCTACATTGAGGCTAATGGGGGGAAAAAGACAACCTACTTTAGCCTGCTGTAAAACATTGGCAGTCTTCTCCAAAACGCAAACATGCGGTTAAAAGGTGACACTTCAAACATGAAAAATCAATGGTTAACAATATTTGCAAACGAAAAAAAATGGAGGGAAAAAAATCTCTTACTGACACCACATGCAATGACGAAAATTGCTTTTTTGCGGAGTGTAAAGCTTAAAGCGCATGTTACACGAAAAAGCATGTTTATTTCATAATACACACAGTATTTTATGCTCCTGAATGATATGGACCGCTTGGATGTGTGTGGAAGCGATCGCTATATTTATTTAGTTTTTTTAATGCCGCGCCATGAAAATGAGTGATTTCCGGCTTCGGTCTTGCATTGAGGAGGAGGGCGTTGTGACGTGTACGGGTGAAGGCGTCCTCTTCACTAAACAGCCGTACTGTTGTGTATGAGGACCAGAGGTTGCGCTACACTTTTTCGTTGTCTGTCATTTTGACTGACAGGGTCATAAAAATCCGGTCATAATCTATTTTTACCAGTCACTTAAATTTTTTAAATGATGTTAATGACATTGTGGTGACCCTTTGTTTGGCATAATTCACGTTCCGTACTTGTGTGTCCATTTGGCTGAGCGCGTTACCGGCTACGACACAGTCACGTGACAGAGACATTTAAGAGCCGCGCGCGTTCCGGCGTGAATAGAGAGTTCACAGAGAGCAGCAGAGCTTCAGCGGTTGGACACAGCAATTCGAGCTAACAAGACTCTTAACATTGCATACCGCTTCAACAGTATTTAGTAGTGATGGCCAAATGAAGCTTCATTGTGCTTCATTTACTCAATGGCGCCATCAAGTGGTCTACAACAGGGGTCACCAACCTATTCCACTAAGGCCTACTGTGGGTGCAGGATTTCATTCTTACCGAACAAGATGACAACACTTTTTCCCCAATCTGGTGTTTTACAAGTGCAATCAGTTGATTGCAGTCAGGTGTGGCTTGTTTTAGCAGAAGCCTCATTGGTTCAACTGTCTCTGCTGGATCAGCTGGAACAAAAACCAGGACCCACAGTGGGCCTTGAGGACTGGGTTGGAGACCCCTGGTCTACAAGCCCAAGTGGTCAACATTGTTAAGAATTCAATGGTTATTTGATTATGACAAAGATATGAATGTGCTTATGTTAGTAATTTAGTATGTGAACAAAATACAACAAGTGCTAAGGATAATTTGTTATTCATTTTTGTTGAGAAATAATAGCTTTGCCACAGTGGCTGGCTACACTAATGGATTGTTCATTCTGTTGATGTTTGGTTCAGATAGGTTCACACACTCACATTTATATTAATGTAGTTCTTCTCCCTTACCTTATTGAAAGCAATCAAATGAAAATGTTCCCATACAGGGGAGGGTCGCTTTTTTTGCGCAGTTTCCATCGCAAGCAAAGGACATGGCTCGAAAAAAGATTGCACTGGTTGCACTGTTGCGCACAGATCATGCAACAAGTACAGGAGCCCGAAATGCACAAAATGTGAGATAACAGGCGATCGCCATTGCGTTTTGCAACCAATTTATACCGTAGTCTGTAGCCTACTGTGTTTGCAATGCGCGCCGAACGTCGGATCACTTCTGAAGCGTTCATTAGATTCAACCGGCCGGTGAGGCTTCTCACGACATAATTTCCGGGTTCTGCCGAAATGACGTGCGCCACGCTACAAGCTTCGTGGAAACACTCCTCCCATTACTCGACACAAGCTCCGGAACCTCGGCCCATTTCGTCCCATCACGAGTATTTAGTTTTCATTCAAATTAATATTCTGTCCGAACAAGCTTAACAGAGAATCCACACCCTGCCATCACACATCAAGCAGAAGAATATGTAACTTTTTCTCCGCAGTGACAAAAACAGCTGACTGTGGCCCAGGTCGGTATGGAACAATGAAATTAATAGTTCACCTGCTGTGGCCTGAACGCAGTCTTCCTCCTGGTGCGCATGGACTTGAATTGCGTGCCCGCTTGTGCAGTCCCTGTTTTTTCACCTCTTTTATCAACACCATCGTCGTTTTGGGGCTTTTTGAAGAAACTTCGGACACTCAGTTGCCTTGACATTTTTCAGAGTAAAGCCAAAGACGTCATGCATCAAGAGAGACAATAGCTAATTAATTTGCCCACTGGCCACCCTGTGGTCTGGGGTGTGAATTGCAACCTGTCAAAATGACGGATGGACTTCCGTTTTTTCCGTCACCGTTTTAAAAAATCGGTCAACGACGGAAAATATTCGGTTAACGCGACCCCTGATGAGGACTAAGGATTTAGCTGATTTTGCGGATTAATACGTTTATTTTTCGCATCACGCCAGCCAAACGGCTACAGAAAAATCTTGCTTCATGAGGGAGAGGCTTGTGCGCCTTTTTGGAGGTTCAAAAGGTTCCCATTCACCGTGGATATTGGCCAAAACAAGCCCTACTACTGTGGGACCGTTGGACTTACGAGGAAGTGAGTAAACATCTTGTTTTGTATTATGTCAAATACGAATACAGCGATTACAAAGTAAACACTACAAACTTTATTTAAATGAAGGACTACTTATGTTTGATCATTGATAGGCATATAAAAAGCTCTCCTCATGCACATTAGCTGCACGTTAGCTGCGCAACAACTGCAGCTGCCCTCCTCCGAGGAACGAACTGTAAATTGCTCTCCGCCGGGCGGTTTGCCGATCCGCGAGAACAATCGACAACCCAGTCGTCATGTCAAATAATCCGGGCTAGTTATGTGTGATTTTCCGCTTCGAAGACTTTGAAACATCACTCGGTTCGGGTTAGCATGTCGGCTAGCTGTCACGCCTTTTGGTTTGTTTACATTCTCCGAAGCTGGGGAAGGGAAATGACATATGCCCGATTTAGGTCTCATAAAATATCGTTCGGGGGGTGCGACAGTCAAGGTGAAGTCGACAGTTTTGATCATTATGGAGTAATTTTGCCATGTCGTCCTGAATAAGTGCATTTTTATTATTTCATATTCCATTTAGCACAAGACTTATTTGTCATGACCATGCCATTTATTTAGCAATTGGGGAAAATACTTGGATAAAAAGAATATCCTGTAAAAATATTGAAGTAAAGAGACAGAAACAATGACATTTTGCAGCTCTCTTCGTCGCGTTTTCCTCGTTGTGAATAGTTCCCCCTCGACGGGCCGACTGGTCCTTCTCAAGCCATTTATTTAGCTATTGGGGAAAAATACTTGGATAAAAAGAATATCCTGTAAAAATATTGGAGTAGAGAGACTGAAACAATGACATTTAGCGGCTCTCTTCGTCGCGTTTTCCTCGTTCTGAATAATTCCCCCTCAATGGGCTGAATAGTAAAACCGATGAGCCCAGTCTCCCGCTGACGTCATCCACCTGTTGGGGACACTAGAGCCCTATAATGGTAGGCGTGGCTAACTGGCAGATTAAAAGACTAATTTCTCGTCATCTGCGCTTTGCCAAATTGTTGTATATAGTCAAATCGTCTCAAAATATGATTCTAATTCACATAATAATGCTATTTAAGACTTTTTTTCTCCTGTTGTATGCTCTTTAAGGGTTAGCGGTTTAGCGGACGAATTGTTCATTTGCTGCCAGCCCTCTAACTTCAAATGGTTTGGATGTCTAGCACCATCAATTACAGACAATGAGTTAAGAAGTTTTGACCAAGCCATGAAAAGCTATTACTCTATTCTATAGTAAAGTGAGTGTGCAATAATTTAGTATTAAATTCATATGTTTTATTTTTAAAAAGTAGTATCGGTACAGTATCGACATTAGCCGATACAACACAGCAGGGTGTCGGAATTGGCATTTGGAACCAAAAAATGGTATGGTTCCAATGTTATCACTCCAATGAGTCGAATGGGTTAAGTGCAATTCCAAATTTTTTATTTCCATAGTATTTAACTCATTGCCTGGCTTTGACAGCGTTAGACATCCAGTTAATGTAAACTCTTAGGTCTAAATGTGAATGCTCATCATTCAGTGCCATTGACGGTGCGTTACGTCTAATTAATTTTGACTTGGAGAGGGCGAATGAACATTCTTTCATGCGCCCCTCCAAGTTTAAATGCATTGGACGCCTTGTAACTATTCTGTCAGTTTCCAGTCCATTTGGAGACCTAATAACATTCTTTAATCCTGATGAAACTTCTTTCTTGAAGAATATAATTATTCTTTATTCGGGGGAAGTGCAGTCTTTTTTTTTTCTATACTCCTTTGTTGTCACAGTGATGTATGGAGTGACTGTGGACACTTGTTTGTGTGACAGCTCCACTTGGGGACATGTGGTCCCAGAGCTTCCGCTGACAGTCGACTGATGTCCTGGGGATAGTGGACGCATGACCCTGAGGTTTAATCATCATGTTTACATCGTGTATGTTGCTGCTGACTGTGTCATAACATCATAACAAATGGGAATTACATCAGCTAATAATCTTCCTTATCAATACTGGGAAAAACATGTTTGTCTCAAATGGTCATGTTTTGGTCTGTGTCTCTTAAGAGAAATCATACCCTTTTATTAATGGCTATGTGACAAAAACAATAGCAAACAGACATAGGAGCCTCTGTTGCCATTTTGTTTTGTGTATATTATTGTGTACATTCGTTGAACGTAGTTTTGCAAGAATATTATTTTTCTGTTGTAAACTTTAATGAAATATTTTTTAATCAATTTTGTACTGCGCTGAAAGGTTAAAAATGTGGTGTAGCAGACTGCCTCACTGCTTTTGATCACTATCTAACCATGTAGGCATCGCTAACCAATGCCAATTATAAAACAAAAAAAAAGAAAGAATTTGACATTAGTGCTGTCATGATAAAAATTACTAAAAAATTGCCTATGACAGCTGAACATTACTTTATCAGATTTTTTGGGTATAATCATATCGACATGAACATATACAGCCAGCCGTCCCAGTTTAAATTAATTGGATGTTTATCGTTGTCAGCGACAGGCAATGAGTTAATCATGTCCTCCAAGCGGAAAGAATCTTGTTTAATACAGTGGGGAGAACAAGTATTTGATACACTGCCGATTTTGCTGGTTATCCCACTTGCAAAGCATGTAGAGGTCTGTAATTTGTATCCTAAGTTCTCTTCAACTGTGAGGGACAGAATCTAATACAAAAAAAACAGAAAATCACGTTGTATGATTTTTAAATAATAAATTTGCATTTCATTGCATGAAATAAGTATTTGATACATCACAAAAATCGAACTTAATATTTGGTACAGAAACCTTTGTTTGCTATTATAGATACCAAACGTCTCCTGTAGTCCTTGACAAGGTTTGCACACACTGCAGCAGGGATTTTGGCCCACTCCTCCATGCAGATCTTCTCCAGAGCCTTCAGGTTTCGGGGCTGCTGCTGGGCAACACGGACTTTCAGCTCCCTCCATAGATTTTCTATCG
The DNA here is from genome assembly GCF_030265065.1 of Corythoichthys intestinalis. Taxonomy (NCBI): domain Eukaryota; kingdom Metazoa; phylum Chordata; class Actinopteri; order Syngnathiformes; family Syngnathidae; genus Corythoichthys; species Corythoichthys intestinalis. The sequence continues at coordinate 38,471,105 of NC_080406.1, read as the reverse complement.
GGTTCAGATCTGGTGATTGGCTAGGCCACTCCAGGACCTTAAGATGCTTCTTACGGAGCCACTCTTTAGTTGCCTTGGCTGTGTGCTTTGGGTCGTTGTCATGCTGGAAGACCCAGCCACGACCCATCTTCAGGGCTCTCACTGAAGGAAGGAGGTTTTCAGCCAATATCTGGCGATACATAGCCCATCCATCCTCTCCTCAATATGGTGCAGTCATCTTGTACCCTTGGCAGAGAAGCAGCCCCAAAAAATGATGTTTCCTCCTCCATGTTTCACGGTTGGGATGGTGTTCTTGGGGTTGTACTCATCCTTCTTTTTCCTCCAAACACAACGAGCCGCGTTTAGACCAAAAAGTTCAATTTTGGTCTCATCCAACCACATGACCTTCTCCCATTGCTCCTCTGGATCATCCAGATGGTCAGTGGCAAACTTCAGACGTGTCTGGACATGCACTGGCTTCAGCAGCGGGACCTTGCGTGCGCTGTAGGATTTTAATCCATGACAGCGTAATGTGTTTCCGATGGTTTTCTTCGAGACTGTGGTTCCAGCTCTCTTCAGGTCATTGACCAGGTCTTGCCGTGTAGTTCTGGGCTGATCCCTCACCTTCCTCATGATCAGTGATGCCCCACAAGGTGAGATCTTGCATGGAGCCCCAGAACAAGGCAGATTGACCGTCAACTTGAACTTCTTCTATTTTCTAATAATCGCTCCAACAGTTGTTACCTTCTCACCAAGCTGCTTGCTTATTTTCCTGTAGCCCATCCCAGCCTTGTGCAGGTCTATTACTTTATCTCTGATGTCCTTGAACAGCTCTTTGGTCTTGGCCATTGTGGAGAGGTTGGAGTTTGTTTGTTTGAGCATGTGAACAGGTGTCTTTTATACAGGTAACAAGTTCAAACAGGTGCAGTTACTTCCGGTAATGAGTGGAGAACAGGAGGGGTTCTTAAAAAAGAACTAAGAGCCGAAATATTTACTAGTTGGTAATGTATCAAATACATATTTCATGCAGTTAAATACAAATGTATTATTTAAAAATTATACAATGTGATTTTCTGGATTTTTGTATTAGATTCCGTCCCTCACAGTTGAAGAGGACTTATGATACAAATTACAGACCTGTACATGGCTTGCAAGTGGGAAAACCAGCAAAATTGGCAGTGTATCAAATACTTCTTCTCCCCACTGTAATTATGAAAAACAGAGAATTTCATTTTTCTGATGTGTATTATTGGAGATAAACGTAAATAACAACCAATATTTCCTGGAAACATTTTATCAATGCCGGTACTATTTTAGCCAATCAAATGCGAGTTTCCCTGATTGCCAGCCCTTCCTGATGATTTCATTAATACCCATTATCACATGCACATGTGCTCGAGTCTATCAGGGTGTATGTGTGTGGGTATAACTGATATAACAAATGGCTATGCCCATAAGCAGTATCATTTTTTTGTGTTTAATTATAATTTTGTCCGTTGTTAGATGTCAAAGAAATTCACAATTTGCATACTTGACCAATTGGCTGCCATTTATGGTGACAAACATCCAATTCATTTGAAGTGGGAGGGTTGGCAGTGAAGTGGATTGAATGTCTACCAGTGAAACTAATTTCAATTCACAGCAGAAGGATGAAAATAGACACATGATTTACATGTATCACCGTCGATAAGAGCCAGTAAGTTAAATAATTTGAATCTTATATGTTAGTTGCACAGTTTTTTGAGTGTTATGCTGAAGTTGTCTCGGGTTTGGAATGTGGCTTCTCCACACTGCATGTTTCAGTTCTCAAGAGTCCAGAATTGAATCTGATTGAGATGCGGCATAACCTTATAAAGACCATTCATGCTGAAAAACCCTCCAGTGTTGCTGAATTAAAGCAATTTTGCTAGGAAGAGTGACCCGAAATAGCTCCACAGAGAAATCATTATCACGCTTGATTAAAGTTGTTGCTGAGGGTGGCGTGGCCCAACCAGTTATTAGATTTAGGGGGCACTTACTTTTTTTTTTTTAAACAAGGGAAGGAACCTTTGAATAGTTTTTTCGCTTGGTGAATGAAATCACTGTTCAAAAACTGCATTTTATACTTCCTGGGGTTTATTTTCATTTGTTTGATGATTGTAAACATAAGTTGTGATTCTGTCTTTATTAAGGGCGTATTCACACCTGCCCTGTTTGGTCGGACCAAACCAAAAAAGTTGAGTGGTGTGAGTACAAACCGGCAAACTCTGGTGTGGACAAAACAGCCGGTCTGAGACCTTGCCGGAGAGGTGGTCTCTGTTCGCTTTTCAAGCGGACCGTGGTGAGGTTCGCTAAAGGTGTGAAAGCGAACGCTCCGTGGTCCAGTCTATAGCTTAAATCCCATAGCCTTTTGCACCTAACAGGCTTCCATAGCCAGAAAATTTGGTTTGGTTAGCATCACAGTCTGTGGTTAGCAGTATGCCGGCTATAATGAGACTGGGTTCAACGTGGAGCAAATAGGAGCAGAATGTCTACTGTCCTACTAAAATGAACATGGCATCAGAGGCCTCTGATGCTCAAAATTTCCCACGAATGTTAATAATTGGATAAAACAAATCAGTATGAGAACGTTTGCGGTACTCGGGAGCTCTTTGATTGTTTACTTCCTTATTTTAGCACGTTACCCCGCACAGACCGTTTTTGCCCAATGATTGAACAATTTTTGCACATGCGTAGGTTTGTTGTCAAATCCTGGGTCGCTTGCCCAAATTGCAATGTGAAAAGGAACCACATCAAAAAAGTCCAAATCAAATGTGTTTTGGTTCGGACCAAAGAAACCGAACTATGGACTTTCGTGGTGTGAATTCTCCATGTCTAAGGGCGCTTTCACACTAGCACTGTGGGTCTCAGTCCGCTTGAAGCGCACCGTTTTGCTTGCGAATGCAACCGGAGCAGGGCCCGCTTTTGCGACTTTAAGTGCAGGCCAGATCAACAATGTCAAGATGACAGATGATTAGCCATGGCCAAATCTTGTTGTGCTGCGCTAAGCAGTTGCATTTGATACACAGAATTGGGTTCTACTGCGGCGGTTGTGTTTTGCATGCTGTTGCTGAATGTACCGTGTGACAGTGGCATATACAGGCGGAGCCTCTTGTTGTGGCCGTTTCGTGAATCTCGCTCTCCTGGATGTGGCTTGGGGTACCACACGGTTCCCTTTCGTGGTTTAATTTTCCCTATGTATTTTCTATATACTCCAGTTCGCTCGGCATTGAGTCAGGAGGGAGTGACCCCGCCTTGCTATGCTATGCTTTGCTATGCTATGCTATGCTATGCTATGCTATGCCTTAGTCATGGAGACTTAGGGCGCTTTCACACTAGCACCGTTTGGTCCTTTTTAAACAGACTAGAGTTCTTTTTCTCAGATAGTCCGCTTCGTTTTGTAAATGTGAACGCGCATCCGAACTCTAGTTTGGACCAAGCAAACGAACTCTGGTCCTCTCAAAAATCGTAGGTCTCGTTCCGCTTTAAGCGCACCTTGTTTCGCTTTAGAATGCAACCGGAGTCAGGTGCGCTTATGCTACATTGCAGTGCATCGTTTGAGAGGGATGGACGAATGCAAAACAACTTGTGTCGATATACTGTCTTCGTCTTTCAAAAACAGCTATCAGTTAGGAAGCGATGATAATCGTTTTATGGTGATTATGATTGTTTGGTAATATTTCATTGCCTTTTGAAATCCAATCTTGATCAAATCAACAGCCCGAACAACACTTGAACCCGGCATTAGATGTTTCTATGTAGTTTAGCTTAGCTCAATTGTAGGAATAATGATATCCCAGACCATCAAAATTCGCTTCTATCATTGAATAGAATAGAACTTTATTGTCATTGTCAGCAACGAATGAAAATGGTCGACAACGAAATTTGATGTGGCACTCCAGTATAAAAATATGTGTTTAATTAAATAAAATAAATGAATAGGAAAATATATACTCTAGGGCTATTAGTGGGTAATTTTAGCTTGCATAGACTGTTTCTATCATTGCAAATCAATTATCGCATTAAGACAAGTTACGTATTGCAAACCAATGATAGCATTAATTAATGATCGCATTGGGTTCCTCCCTTGGAGGGGTTATTTCATCTTCTTAAATTGTCCAATCAGTGAGTGCGCCTTTTGTCCACGTGATGCTACTCGGAAAGTTCAGTCGGCGGAGTTTGAATACTGAACCTTTTCAATAAATCATTTGCAAGTGTTGTTGCGAGGTAGCTCTCCAACCAGACCCTGGTCCTCTTGGTTTAGCATGAAAGTGCCCAAGATATATTATAAATTTCTGGCATTTGATCTCGTGCAGGGGTGTCAAAGTCATTGTTGTCGCGGGCCACATTTTAGTTGTGGTTTCCTTCAGAAAGCCATATATACAGTGATCCCTCGCTACTTCGGGCTTCAAACTTCGCTCCCTCAGTCCATCGTGGATATTTTTTTAATTAGATAAAAATAAATGGAGTATTTTATTTGTTGTCCCAATCCGATCATGCAGTCTTTCACTCTTGCTTCTGCCGCTTTTCTTGGTTCGGCAGTGTACTGGAATTGCTTATTAAAGTTAACGATGATTGACAGACGTTTTGGTTTGATCTTGCCAGGGATGCTTGAAAGCCGAAACTTCAAAGCGCCGCATGTGTCAATCATCGTGAAACTTGTTAAACAGTTGCTGTGGCAACTCCTTGTGTGTAAGTGAGCAGCTTGAGTGGATTTAAATGGACTCACTCAATGAAGCATTCCGTAAAGACATGCATTTTTATAATTTATTCTTGTTTAGAAATAATTTGGTGGGTTTAAAACTTATAATTAATACATTTGTTTGAAGTGCTTAAAAACCATTTATCAAAATATATATACACATAAACATTTTTTAAAATTATACTTTGGGGGGAAAAAGTGAAAAAACCTGTCTTATATGAATCTCTTTCCAATACTAAATCTGAATATAGTAAAGACATTGAACACACAAGCAAAACAAAACAAAAAAAAAATTTGGGGTGGGGGGCGCTACTTCGCGGTTTTTCACCTATTACCGCGGATTCTGGTCCCCATTAAGTGTGGAAAATGAGGGATCACTGTATTTGCCAACCAGGGCTGCCACGATTACTCTACTAATCCTTTTTAAATGTATTGACAACTATTTTCATTACTAGTTCAGTGTCCAGACATCATTCACCTGAAATTGCCCAAATTCTTTTAAACCATTTTTTAAAAATGTATTTACATATTTTTGATTATCAGAAAAGTGAAAAATTAAAAAGAAAATACAAAATAAAAAGTGACAACAGAAAATATTGAGTATTTTAAAATTCATTTAAAAAGTTTATATTTTTAAATTTGTCATAGATTTTTTAAAATATAAAGCAAAACAATAAAATGACGAAAAAACGTAAATATTTTTTGAATGAAAAAAATAGAAACTAAATATTTACAGATTTTTATCATTTCTGATATTTCATTGAAAGACTACAAAAAATGTATTTAGCAAGAAACACAAATTCAATGCATATTATTTTTATTATTTATATTTTTATTTTCTCAGGCCACGCAAAATGATGTTGCAGGTAGGATCCGGCCCCAGGGCCTTGAGTTTGACACCTGTGATCTAATCGAACAAGTGTTTGATTACCTTCCAACCAGCAAAAATTCTGACTCCCTTTATGCAACCCTAACACACACACATCAGTCATGTCTCTTTAAAAAAACGCTCGTAATCTCAAAGGGTCATGTTTAAATCTTCCATTCTAAACATTATTGGCACAGCAATAAAGAATTGATGGATGTGTCCATGTACTGTACTGTAAATCTTGAATGAAAACCCTTGCCAGAAGACTGAAAATTCCTCGTGGTCTGATCTTCGACTATGAGCCAAAAAATACTGCCAAAGACGAGGTTTTTCCAAAGCAAGTAAAAATATAAAAATAAAACATTGATAGCATGGTCTGTAGGCCTGTGAAAAACATCTGTGGACTGGCTAAACATTGGAATAGCCAAGCGACAACCTTAAAACCTGATGGATTTGGAGCAAGATCAGTAACTCCTTGACTTAAAACTAGAACACATGTCTGGAGCTTTTTGGCAAGTCACATCAGCACTGTTTACAGAGCTTCCTTTTTGGCACTCATGTTCCTTCCAGTTGCCACTTTTCGTCTGCATATAAATCAGAGAACCGTGCAGGGAGTCCCTTAACTCCATCACCCGCCTGACCTTCTCCTTCAGGTCAATTGTTTCCACTAAGACGAGCCCATCGCAATCCCCACTTCAAATGGTGGCCAGCCAGTGCAGCCCTTATTAGGCATGTAACTCCAATTTAGTGGTATTGGAAGTGTTTCAAAACTACGGCTTTGATGTTGGCAGTGATAAAGACAATCAAGTAAAAAAAAGAGAGATTCAGTATACATGGATGTGGCGCAGGCCCTAAATCAAGACATATGACATGCAGGTCTTTATTCTCCATCCAGGTAGTTTGGATCTGATCCCAAACCACTGAGGCATGCTGAAACCCGCCTGGGAAATCTGAGATTGCTTGTTTTCTTGAATCTAGCGTTGATAAAACAGTTATCCATCTGGTCAGTCTTTTTCATCCTTTACAGAATGCATCACCTAGCCATCTTTGTTTGGAAAAGCTTTGCATGTAAATCGGGCAATGGTTATGCGATCTGCTGCTTTACATTAAAGTGCAGATGAAGAGTTGAATTCTTGAACATTTTACTAATTTAAAATGTATTGAATGTATTATACGCTGTGTCAACACTCATATTACAAAAAAAAAAAAAAGCAATGAGAGACGTGCCTCACTGCAGGCCGCTACCTGATGACATATTTTACAGAGGAGTTTGCCAGCACTCCAATACGGAAGTATAGCACTGCACTATCCTCATCATATATTAAAAATTTATGGATTTTACTCGCGAGATTCATCATTCCATCTCGATGTGTAGCGATTAATTGCTCACATGAAGGCTCGAGACTTCTCAGTGGCCCAAAAAACCTTCTTCTGCAGGGATTTGGACATCTTTTGTGAGAATCAAGCGGAAGAACTCGACCCGGCTTATCGATCGCTTCTTTGTTTCCAACATTTCAGCGACGACAGCTTTGAAAGCCTATGGGAATACAACCTTGGTTTTTAAAACACATAAGTAGACCCTTACTGGCTTTTCCATTTCAAACATTTGATGCAATTCTGTTGATATAGACAAGTTTCCTGAACGAAATATGGGCGGTGCCATCTTGGAAAATTTCTGCTTCGAACTTCCGGTTTAGAAAAAAAAAAAACTCATGAGTTGCGGTTGGAGTTAGCAGTGTGTTGACGAAGTCAAAACTGCAAAATAAAGCCAGAGGAACCCACGGAATGTCCAAAAATGGATTCAGCACGACGTAGATGAGACGTAAATGAGATTGTATGATTGTTCTTATCCTTTCGTTGATCATTCGTGAACAAAATTATTACAACCTGTCAGCCTGTGTTGACGAAAGGAATAGATTGATACGCGGGCCATTTGAGCGACCAAAATGAGGTGAAAGTACACGTTATATTTTATTTGCCTAATGCACAAGGGCTGACACGTATTTTGTTGTTACAAGGAAATACTACAAGGTATGTACATATAAACAAAAACAATATGTCATTCTGTTTTATTGCTGATATTGATCGCAATAAAACATTTGTACAACATGATTCCATTTCTTGTTTTATTTAAAACGATTGGTTCATGTGCAAAACAAGTCAATAAATCACAATTTATAGAATTGTTAGAACAATATTAACAAAAGTTGAGCATACGAGGAATGTGTTATCAGACAGCAGAGCTTAAGCGAGCGTCTCCAAACTTTCACCCGACATCACGGTGACCCTCGGCAGCATCCAGACGGGCTTTCTGCAACTGTCCTCGGTAATTCCAGCTCCAAAAGCGTATCTTAAAGTTGCTGCAGTTCAAAAGCTTGAAGTTGGATTTCAGCATCGAGCTGCCGCGAGGCAAGCCGCCGTCTCCAGCCCCAGCCTCTTGGCAGCCACCAGGTAGAGCGCATGTAGTCTCGATATATGTCCATCAACGTACATTAAGTGTTGTTGTGAGGCACATCAACTTATCTTCCCTTGCCTAACAGCGTTTTCCACCTGTAAACACGAACAAAAAAATTGTAACACTTGCATTTATACGGTGCCATCCAACACGTACTTATTAGCAACAGGTTAGCAGCAGCAATAGTTGTTGCAAAAATTGTTTAACTTCTTCATCGTAATATCAATAGCAAAGGCAACAAGCCGTTTCATGCTCCAGATTTTATGTTTCACATTTTTGGAGCACTTACCTTCCATAATAGCGACAGCATGACTACACGAATGCCTGGGACCCGCGATAGATGTACAGCCTGCAGTTTCGACGTCTCCCTCCTTTGTTACCAGCACCCATGATATGTGGTACGGAGCATAGAGGCACTAGCTTGGTTCTACATCCGTCTTCATGAAGACTAAACTCCTGTGTTCATGTATGAGGACACTAGGAGTGGGAACCTCAGGGCACCTCACGATACGATACGATTCGCGATACAAGGCTCACGATAACGATTATCTCACGATATCACGATGCAGCGATTTTCGATATATTGGTCAGAAATTGGATACATGACATTCTACGATACAACTGTTGAAACGGGGGGAAAAAAAGATAATTAAAAATAGAAAAAAATACTGTTTAAGTCATTTATTAAACAGTGACACCTTTTCTGTGCAACATTGCTGTAAAATATAAATCTACTGCAAATTGTGCACCTGCACATATAGAGGAAACAAGCCACAACCACTGATATTGCTTGGAAAGATCATGATGAATGGCACCCTTAATTTCTTTAAAGTTTTAAATCTTTAAAAAAAAATAAAAATAAAAAGTGCCATAGGTGTCAGCAGTTGAGCTTGGAGTGGTGCAATGATAAAATTGGTGGGTCTTTTCTTCGTATATGACCTTATTTGCTTGGTTTGAGCACTTCGACTATCTGCTTCAGCATTTAAGATGCCAGACTTGCTCAGTCACAGTCTTCCTCACCTTAAAAACAACAAAATAAAACAAAAAATATTAGCTACTTCATAGGTTTTGAGTTGAAATCCTGATTTTCTTTTTTTGTGTTGGAAGTATTGAATTTAAAAAAAAATGAATTGAATGTATAGAAATTAAAAATGCAATAATTACCTATTTTTAATATGTAAGCTACATTAATTGTCATGCACATCACTTTATATATCTTGGAACCTATTCAAACCATTTTTATAGCTTATTATATCAAAATGACAGTAATAACAGTTTGTGTAGTAAACTACATGGAAAGTGGTTCTCAAATAATATCAAATAAATCGGTAAATTCATGTGGGCTTGTTCGATATTCATTTTCATCCAGTTTAGGGTCCTGGTTTATTTTATATCATTCAACACCAAATGTCATCAAAATAATACATGTAAATTAAAAAGTCAATTACATTGCAAAACCTTCTTACCTCAAGTGATGAAAGCTAAGCTCACAAACTCCTGTGTCCACTACGTCACGAGCTGCAAGTGAAACTTATTTTTCTAAGACAATTCTTGCATACAACAAAGTCCTTGTTCACCTTACTTCCTTTCTTGTTGGTGTAAAAATCTAAAGTGTGTCCCCATGTGTGATTTGTAGCAATATTTTGCTCATTTTTTCCTCCACCGTTCTCACGGAGCTTTTTTATTTTTTCAACCCACTTGGAGCTACATTTCTTCTTCTCTAGACAACTTGTGCGCACTTTACCCTCACCGCCACTCCCGAGCGCCCCTAGTGGACCGCCAAGGAATTGCTCAACAAACATTGAGCAGTTGACAGCATCCAAACTCCATTGTATGGCCAATATATTAAATAAAAGTATCGATACTTGGCGGGAGCATATCGATAACCGATCGGGTTGCAAAATATCGCGATATATCGCTGTATCGAGATATTGTCCCACTCTTAGAGGACACATCCAACTTTGTGGCTGTGCAGGTACTGAAATGCCTCGGAGCTTTTCAGGTTCCTGATGGCGTTTTCATCCACTGCCTTAGAGTCAATAAAAAACGATAATATTTTACTTGTGGTCACCCTCAGCCATTTCTTAATGTTGTCTTACCATGTCGAGATGGCGGAAGGATGCGCTATTTCGAAATTGCGTTTTTTCAGGGTTTTTATTGAGTGATGCTAATGGTAAAAAACTTAAAAAAGGAAGTTGCTTGTAGAAATGCGGAATTTCCTCGGAAACTTGTCTATAGGAGGGCAAATCCTACTGCCTGTTCATTGAAGTGTGTGACCTGTTTTTATTTTGTTGTTGCTGGCCTGTCGTAAGTAGATAGGACTGCTGACAGGTCGTCTGTTCATGTGAATTTCATACATTACTAGATTTATATAACGACTCGTCTGTTTTTGCAATTACTGATAATTATATCACAGAATGACTGGGGAAACAAAGGTTCAGAGAGATTTCACGATGCTAGACAAAGGCCTCAATTTGCATCATCACCACTGTCTGCTGTGCCGAGTAAATAATCGTCATCTGACGCCTCAGGTTCAAACATGTGAGGATTAGTTGTAGATGATCTTTCCTGGGAGCCGTTCGCAAATGTCATGAAAAAGTGATCCGGGTACTTTCACTGGAAATATGACTATCGCTGGTGCTGTTATGGATAAAGTCCACCATGTCTTCTGTTGCCTTCTGTAAATGACGTCACACTTCCGGGTTTGGGAAGGCAGGATTGACTAAGTGCTAAAAAACGAAAAATGCACAAATTCTTCTCGCAGTTACGCATTAGAAATGGCATATTCGTTTCGACGAACTCATCAACTCAAGTTTAAATTTGGCTAATTACACCGAAATCAGACAAACTCTTCATCTGCCCTTTAAACTGCTCTTTAAGGTTTTGTCTTTCTACTACTATTTGGCAACTAGACTAAGTATTTTTGCTAAAGCAATGTGTTAGGAAAATACCTCTTCAGAAGATAGCGTAGTACTCCAGGTTTTACCTCAGCGATTGCATGAAATTTCACCATCTTGCCGTCACCTTTCAAATCCGCATGAATAAAAATACCTGATAATATTACTGTCAATGTTAGGTTAATCCAGATGCTACAAGCAAAGACAGAACAACATCGGTTAGACACAATGAAAACGTGGTAAAAGTGGACAGCAAATATTTCTCAAATGAATGTATGTGGTGTGAGATTATTTGGTCAAGTGTGGTGTATGAGAATGTGTTACTTCAAATGGATTGGACGCTTATCACCATCAATGGCAGTGAAGGAGTTGACTTTGTTATCGTGGTTGTAGTTTGCATCTATTTACTACTAGAAATCTTCCATGTATTCAGGACTAAAATAAAAATATCCTTGTTTATTGCAAAGCACTTTTATTGATTCTGTAAAATACTAAGGTCTTAATTTACATCAGAGATTTACACTCAAAAGCATTTTTTTTTATTTAAAATGAACGCACGCTGATTAAATCGGACCAAACAAATAGTCTTTGCCAATTATAGGGTAGGTGGCTAGTTTTAGTAATTAAAAAAAAACTTCACTTAGAGTAAATTTGATCAATTATTGTTATTTTTTTAAATTAATAATTCATTGTTCAAGGTTTCCTCCTTAAAATGTGAAAAGCCTGGTGTTAGTGAAGCCCACCGACGGCAGGATTTTTATTTGAAAGTATGACCTTTATGTGTTGTTATAAGCCATTTATTAATGATACTTAAAAGTTGAGTCTTACAACAAGGCAGTCTTGAAATAAGATTTTAACAAACAAACAAAAATACAGTGCAATTCAGTGCAGCGGCAGAGAGCTGGGACAGGTTTGTTCACATATCGGTCATAAGATGGCGACATTACGCTTTCCGCTGGCTCACCAAATGTATTTCAAATGTGGTTGAAGTATATACTTTTTTTGTTGCGCTGTTTTAGCCTGACTGGGGGGGCAAGTCTGTTTTGCAGATATTTTCTCTAATGTTATATGCTCAATCATTAGATTTAGCCATTGGCTCGTGTTAATATTTTGTTTGATTTTCCAATTTAGCAATATTGTTTTTTGACTATCACTAAACTTGCCAGTAGTGGGCAGGCTTGTTTATTTGAGATATTCACAGTATTCAGATCGCCAAGCAGACAAAGATTTTGAGACAATAGGATCCTGCAGTTCAAAAGGGATGAGAGTTTCTTCATTACCTGTAACCAGAACTGTTGTACCGGTTTACATTCACAAAAATTATGCAAGTGTTTATCGGGAGTAGGCCTGCAGCTATCGATTATTTTAGTAGTCGATTAATTGAGGAACTAGTTAGTTCAACTAATCGAGTAATCTGATAAGGGATCTTGAAAATTTTAAATACCTGAACTGAGCCTCAAATGGTATAAAAAAAAATACATAATTGAGGATCTAAGTACAACAAAAGAGCAACTGGCTAACTTAAATAGCAAAGGTCCGCTAGCTTAAATGCTAAAAAATGCTAACTGTTTCTTTTTTTTTTAACAATACTTTTAACAAATGGTTAAAACACATATTTGCACAAAAATGGCTAAATATGCCTATAAACTAAATTAGGAATGCATTAAAAAAAACATTAGCTCAAACAAAAACTTAACTTATGTTGGTCTTATGGCAACTTATGACTTACGACTTATGGCATATTCACTGTTGCCAATAGATGGCAGTGTATCCACCTAAATCAATAAAACAAAATGTAAACGCTTTCAAAACAAACCATGACAACGCCACTTTAATTAAACGAATACTCGAAGCAGCAAAATTTCATTCAAATCTTTTTTCTAATCGAATTACTCGAGTTAACCCTTTAAGGTCTGGGCCTATTTTGTCTGATTTTGCATGCCTTTGAAGTTGCCTTTATATTTCAAAGAAAGAATTGTTTACGATGGCCTGGTGTGGTCCCTTTTTTAGTGACACCTTGAACTTCATGTCCAAACTGTTGTTTCCTTCACTGACCAATTATAAATCATCATTTTGGGCCCAAAAAGAACAAAAATTCCAAAATCGTTTTGTCAAAATTTTTAATATTGATGTGCAATTGACAACCAAACATGCGTAACGAACCGTTTTGAAACTTTGTAATATTTATTCAACATGTTAGGATGAACATTCAACCAAAAAAATTTTTGAATAAATAGTCTTATATTTGACAATTCAACATAAACAACAGGTATAGCCATAGGCGGTTTTTGCCTTTATATATGCTCTAGTCAAAACAGGTTATATACAGCAGACCAAACAGTGAAGAACAGTGAAAAAATATATACCATCTAACACAAAAATTGTTTAGAGGCCATCTCTTAATGAGTTTAGGTATTGCGGCCCATCACCTGATGAAAACTACGTACACACAATCAAGCTTCTTGAACACACATTTATATACACAAATTGAGAAGACTGATTGTGGGAGAAAAAATATATATATAACATTGGGAAAAAAAGTATTTTCAAAAATATTTACAATAAACAAGTTACATTTTTTTCAGGCATGCCACTCCGAAAAGCAGTTTCGTCCTGGAATTAGACACAGGGCTACATCACACAGTCCACACTTCCATGGGGTGTCGGTCCTCATTCTACCCTTTCATTTTCATTTCACTTTACTTTCATTGTCACTATAAATGTACATGAAAAAAGTCAGTATTTATGAAAATAATAAAGTATAAAATAAAAATATATACAGCAATAAATAATAATGGAAATCTATATGTTTGACAATAGAAAGAATACCATAGCTGAATATGTGCTACATCCCTAATCTTCATATAGAAAGAATAACACCACAAATTATAAATTCCTGCCTGGGATACACACAGTGCACGTACGACTTTGATCTGATATGCACATTTTATTATTATATACACAAACACACACTTATAATGCATCAAAATTAATTTTGTCTTGCAATATCAAAAGAAACTTTCAAAAAACTTTTTCAGCATTAAAAAAAAAAAGTGAGTTGGCTTACCTCTGCTCGTCGATGGCGTCACCCACGTGTTCAAATCCGTCACTATCTTCACTCGAGGACTCTTCTGAAGAAGACGATGATGACGAATTTGGACCATCCTCTTCCTCAAGTTGATCAAAAAGCACAATTGCTTGCGCAAAACTTAGTTTTCCGTTCATTCTCAAAGTCACACAAAGTCGCTGCTCGATCCAAATGGGCGTCGCTCGCCACCTCGCTGCTTCAGAACACTCCTCCCTCTCGTTCGGTGGAACCTCGCACGGCAGTTATATTTATAAAAAAAAAAAACGCATTTTGTGCTTCCACTGTGACTTCGAAAGGGTTCGTTTGATTTGTGTTTTTTTCATGGAGCTTCCGTTTTGAAAAAGGACAAGAAATGATGGAAATATAGACATAAACAAATGATTCATGCAGCGTTTTAATGTTTTTTTGAGAGGACAATAAAACTATAAAACTTAAATGACAATATCTCACGTTTTAGTTGGTCGATTGACTTCAAATAATAACGAGAGTAAACCGCAACTTCCGCACTTTAAAACGAGACCAACCAACGGCATGTGGGTGACGTAATTAAAACGTGAGGGCGCTTCAAAGACGACGTGCGCTGAGGACGTGCCGGCGCGTCCTTCGACTCTCAAGGGTTAATCGATTAATTGTTGAAGCACTAATCGGGAGTATCTTCGTTATAGTTTGTACAGTTATCGGATTGGAAAAAGCCCCTTTTGTACATATTAGACTTAGTATAATGCCATATGTGCAGTATTTTAAACTGTATAAGCTGAAGATTCTTATTCTTAGTCATTGTAAATGTATTTTTACAAATGTAGGACCAGCAATTATAATCTAATGTTACCGAAAGGCCGTTACTCCATTTTTCGATTGGTAGACAGGTAGAGTTGTTACGTGACAACGCTTTATTTACTTTTGAAAGTATTTCATTTTTGTTGGGGATGGATTTTAACTATTTTATTTACGAAAGGTGGTGGATCTAAAGTACCCGTTAGTGATGGGAATTTGCTTTTGATGGCTGCCTTGATTTTATTATATTAAAGGAATTTGACCCCTCTGACTTGGAAATCTTGTAGTATTTTTTCATATGGCATGAATATATTATCTTTAAACAAATGCTGTAACTGGTTTATTCCCCTTTCCTCTCATGTCCTAAAATAAATAGGATATTATTTCTGTGTCCAACTTATTTGTTGGGTGCACTTTTAAGATTTTGCACAGCAGGATCGATACAGATGATATACCTAACAAAGTTTGTTTCTTTTTTACAGTGTATCTGCTTGTTTTCTAGCTGGCGATCACAATTTATGTATGGTTTCAAACTTCCACAGATATGACAGACGTGCAAAAGATTTCTGTGAAATAAAAAGGTGGTTTATTTTAAAACAGCACTTTCTTGTTTGTCTTTGGATTGCTTTTCCTCTACTAGATCAAGTGAATTTCTGGTTATTTCTGCAAAAGGAAGGAAGTAAAAAGAAGACCTGTGTGAGAATTGAGAGGTTGTGCAGGCTTTACCTCAGAGATTGCAAAGAATTTCACCATCTTGCCATTACCTTTCAACTTCTTGCTAATGAAAATGCTGGAGCATGTTGCTGCAAATGTTTAAATCTATCCAAATACTTCAAGCAAAGACAGAATAGTATCTATTAATGGTGTTATGTCAGATGCTCTGCTGCAAAACAGTATCATGGGATTATATTTCTCATACAGATGTACAGTGGGGCAAATAAGTATTTAGTCAACCACTAATTGTGCAAGTTCTCCCACTTGAAAATATTAGAGAGGCCTGTAATTGTCAACATTGGTAAACCTCAACCTTGAGAGACAGAATGTGGAAAAAAAAAAACAGCAAATCACATTGTTTGATTTTTAAAGAATTTATTTGCAAATCATGGTGGAAAATAAGTATTTGGTCAATACCAAAAGTTCATCTCAATACTTTGTTATGTACCCTTTGTTGGGAATAACTGAGGCCAAACGTTTTCTGTAACTCTTCACAAGCTTTTCACACACTGTTGCTGGTATTTTGGCCCATTCCTCCATGCAGATCTCCTCTAGAGCAGTGATGTTTTGTGGCTGTCAATGGGCAACATGGAGTTCAGAAATCAAACAATGTGATTTTCTTGGTTTTTTTTTTTTTTTCCACATTCTGTCTCTCATGGTTGAGGTTTACCCATGTTGACAATTACAGGCCTCTCTAATATTTTCAAGTGGGAGAGCTTGCACAATTAGTGGTTGACTAAATACTTATTTGCCCCACTGTACATGTGTTTGAGTGTGGATGCACTGAACGACATGCTTTATACTGATTTTTTTCCCACTCCAATGTAGGCAAAAATTTAAAAAAAAAAAAAAAAAAAAAAGGACTGTGTGTAAAATATTACAAATCCGTTAATGTATGATGACAATACTGTTGTAAACCAATAGTCAGTGGTGGAAATCTGTAACTTTCAAAATATGTTTTTTTTTTTCCCTCAACCTTTGCAGATGACAACACAACCTAAAAAAAAAAAAAAGACATAAATACAAGAGAGACAGGTAAGTTAAGCCTAAATTAATATTATTATAAATTGGTTTGTTTATTGATTTAAATTGAGCCCTCTGAAACAAAATGACATGCAACTTTTTCCTCTGTTGTAGTAGCAGCACTATCTAAAATTTAGTGTCCAGTGATGGTTTTCTACATTATGCAACTTTTAAAGTATATACTGATTTTTATAATTGGCTGCATTTTTAGTATAAACAATTACAGTTATATTTACATCGGATTTACTGTCCAAAATTATTCAGTATTCTCAAATCTGCTATATAAACTTTCCATAGATATAAAAATGTCAACATTTTACTTATTTGATTAACTTGGCAATGATTACTGTCGTGTTCTCATTAAATTGCTAATTAGCCTGACTCATTGCACGTGCACGTTCGGCCTCGTTACACACTTTTTTCTTTATTTATTTGTTTATTAATTATTATTATTATTGTTTTTAAATCTTTATGAGAACGTCATGGTTTTTGGTGTACTTCAATGCATATCCTTTAGAGGGCACTGTCGTGAAGCAATCTGACGTAACAAGGCGAGACAAGCTAGCACACCCACAGAACCACACACGTAAAATTACACAGTCAAGATAGTTAAAAGTCCTCCTAAATCAACTCTTTTATGGAATATTTCCTCATGGCAATGTATATTTTTAGTAGTTAACATTAAGTTTATTGTACCCCTTAGGACAAATTTCCAGTAATAATCGTTACTCATAATTACACCCACAATCCTTTGAAAAGTCACTTGTAGAAAGCACTGAATATACATTTTTTGATGTCTCTATTTAATGTTGCCCCCCCCCCCCCAATACACACACACTCGCTGCCATCATCATGCTTTACTGGAGTAGTTTAGTTGATAGTATCAACTAAACTTTTGTCGTGTGACATCGGATTAAAGTGCCTGTGTTAAATATAGCATTATTATCATGATACATTCAAGATTTTTTTCACAATCCGATTGAATAACTTTGAACCTTTTGACAGTAATTCAAAAGGTCATATTTGTCGTGAGCAACATTGCAGTTCTGGTGTCATTTGGAGGGCCATTATGTCTGGCATTCAAGGGCGTAGGCTTGTATAGGGACAGTAGGGACGTAACACTACCAACTTTTCAGGATGCTCAAATTGTCCCCACCAACTTTTAAGCAACCTTGTTTGCATTATAAAATGACTTCAGTTATAGAGGTCATTTAGATTGTCTTCCCATATGTTGTAAGGATAGAATTGACCCTACTGTCATTAAGTGAACTACTTTCATAATGTTCAGACTTACATTGATCCCTTTTCACTTGCTGAATGTGCCAGTCCATTTTTTTTCTAAACACACGTAATCACAGCCCCAACACAAATACAACATGTCGCCTCCCCCGCCCCCTTCGAAGACAATATTTTTTCCCCCGCCAGCAGCAGCCACTGCAAGTAATGTAAAAAGACGTCAATGTTGTGGATGTGGGGAACACACCACTAATTTTGCTACTGTAAGTCCGACCTGCATAGATTCTTATTCCTATGAAACATTTAGACCCCTAAGGCAGGGGTTTTCAACCCAGTCCTCAAGGCACACTGTGGGTCCTGGTTTTTGTTCCAGCCGATCCAGCAGAGACAGTTGAACCAATGAGGCTTCTGCTAAAACAAGCCACACCTGACTGCAATCAACTGATTGCACTTGTAAAACACCAGATTGGGGAAAAAGTGTTGTCATCTTGTTTGGTAAGAATGAAATCCTGCACCCACAGTGTGCCTTAGTGGAATAGGTTGGGGACCCCTGCCCTAAGGTCATCTGGAACCGATCTCCTGTATGTTCCAAGAACAAGAATGGAGCACAGTGAGGCAGCATTTAGTTATTATGCTCCTGACGTCTGGAACAAGTTACCTGAAGGTCTGAAGTATGCTCAAACTGTTAGCTCCTTTAAATCAGGGCTAAAAACGTTTTTATTTGCCACAGCATATCCATAACTTTCTATATATTTCAAGCTATTTGCCTTATATTCCTCTTGTGTTTTCAATTATTATTATTAGTAGTAGTAGTATTTTTTTTTTCCATTTGTGATTAAATACGACTTTTATGTATAATTTTATTTCCTCTTTTGATTGTCTTTGTTTTTACGTTCTAATGATACAATGTGATTTTTATGATCTTCATTTGATGTGAAGCACTTTGAATTGCCTCGTGTTGAATTGTGCTATATAAATACAGTAAATATGCCTTGCCTTGCATCAGAGTTGGCATAACATTAATCTGTGTGAATTTCCCGAACTCGAGTAGGAAGTTGCTTTGAGAGAAATATCCTCCTGCATGTGTATTTTACTGTTAACGTTAATTAAACTCTGGGAAATGTAGTGAACTGAGGTTTACCCCCTTCTCCCCAATTTTTATTTTATTTATGTGGTCTTAACGCAGCCAAAAGAAGCTTTCATTTTTTTGTTGAATTTGGCTGTGCTGGTGGACAAAAGCAGTAGAGTTTTACCTGAAGGAAGGCTCAATTTTTATCTATTTTTGCTATTCACTAAGACATTTTTTCAATTATATTTAATTTCTTTATTTCTGACAGACATTGTTGAGTGGTCTTAAGACAAATGATTATTTCTTGCTTCCTGGATAGTTAAGAGTTTATTAACAAGTTTGTACTTATTGTGTATGTTAATATAATTTATCTTTAAATATTACAATTTAAATTTGCTAATAAAATCCAGACATTTATTCTGGAACCTTTCAAAATGTTTCTTTAGTGGTTTTTTTTTTTTTTGGTTTTTTTTTTAAACAAAGATTTTAATCCAAGGTTGTATCACCTGAACCAATTAATATGCACTGCAAAAACACACCTCCTTAAAACTAGTTAAATTACCTTGTTTTCAGTGTAAATCTACTAGAAATAAGTGAAATGATCTGCCAGTGCTTCAAGTAAATTTTACTCAGATTTTTCTGGAAATAAGACAAACAGCTAGCTGAAAATAAGCTTAACAGACCTATTTTAAGCAAAAAGTATATTTAATCTTACAAAACGAAAAAAAAAAAGCATATTTGTCAGAAATGTTCTTAATTAAAAAATAGATATTGTTCAAAACATTTGAAAGCAAATCTTTCTTGATTTAGGTTTTTAAAAAATGCCCAACTTTTAGATGTATGGGTTTAATAAGAACAGCTAGTAATATTTACTTAATTTAAGTGGCATAATCTTACGTATTAATCTGTTAGTCTTTAACGCTCATAACGAGATGGAGAAAATTATTCGACTAGATTTAAGAAAAATGATCTGATTAAGACGTTATATTTTTGCATATTTGCAGTGTGAAAGTTAGTATAAGTCAGTACAGATTTATTTTGCATTGATCATTTAGCCTATCAATTAATTCGTTTTATTTTTGTGAGAAATGTAGCCCTGACCCCCACTCACCCAATCTGTTTGGTCTTATTAATGTCCCGTCCCCAGCAAAAAGTGTACGTGCAAGTTATGCTGTTATATCGTCCCTACCAGTATTGAGACCAAACCTGCGCCCTTGCTGCCATTTGATAGTTGATCAATCATTTAGAAACACTGTGGACCCATAAATTGTCCAAATCCTCCTTTTGAGCCTCTAACTGATCCAATCCATTTTGACTGAGGGCCGTCCCAGTTGAAATGGATTTGATGTATGTGATTGTCAGTGGTAGTGAATTAGCTAAAAGTAAATATATTTTTCATTAAAAAAAAATGTATGTTGCGGAAAACACTCAGTTTACTTGAAGTTTCGCTCTGAGACCCCCAATTTGGCCAAATTTCAAAATTGTCCTATATGCATATGTGATGCATCATTGGAAAGCTTAAAATCTCAAAATTCTGGGGAAAGAAAATTTTGAAAAGGATGGCATTTATTTATTTTTAAACTCCTCAACCCTAACTCGAGGTCAAAGCATGAAAGAGCATAAAGACACCATGATTTTAACGAGATATTATCGCATACTTAACTTGTCTCGATCCAAAAACTCAGTGTAGCATGTCTGACCGAGTATATAGACACAGCTGTGAATGGCCAGAGACGGACTTTTGGGAAATTTTATGGGTGAAACACGGTAATATAACAAGGGTCCAGAAATCGCAGACATCAAGGAGTGGTCGAAATTTTGTTTTTCAAATATTTACCGTCGATTATTTATTATCTAAAATATTGTGGAAAATGCAACAGTAACAAAAAAAAAAAGTTGAATTCTTCTTAAACTGTAAATGCATTTACATTAAAAAGAAAACCGTTATAGAAAATCTTGCTGATAATATTTGGTAAGTGATCAAGTTTCACTTGCTATTGACAGCGATTCACTGGCAGCCAATGAGTTAATTGACAACCAACTTAATTTTGGTACAGTATGATTGTCGCGAAAAACATGAAGTCGAAGCACACGATGTACTTTCGGGGACCACACAAAATGACGTGGCAGGCTGGAAGTTTGTCACCTGTGACCTCTGTTGGCATGGAAGTGCTAGCATTGTGCTAAAGCTAGGAACTGCCATTTCAATAGGGATACCAATTTTTTAAACTCTTTGTATACAGTATTTGAATTAACAAACTAAAGCAAATCACTTTCACAGATTATCAAAGATGCTAGTGTCACACTGAAAGTGGGTTGTCAAATTTAATCACCTCATGATTTAAAATAATATTTGTCAGTGAAAGCATTGAAAGATAAGCATTGTCCACCATCTGACGTCATTTTCTGTTGCGCTAGCTAACAATGTAGCCTCTGTGAGACTGCTGATGTCTAATAAGTCATGCGTTCAGACAGGACTGTTTACCCCGAGATGCCAGGAGGGTCCAAAATGTCTGCTGTGAAAAACGTTCATCTTATTGACAAAACAACTTTAATGCAACCCGATACGGAGAGGGGTGTTATATAGATAAAATTCCAGCACAAAACCACAAAGACCAGGCCAAATGTTACAAACCTTATCACTTTTATTCAGACTGTACACATACAACAGGCTTTAAAAACATGTAGAAAAGAAGAGACAGATGAGCATCCCCATAAATATAAGAACTTGGGCATGTAAATTGATAATTTGCATAATGTTCTAATGCGCGCACACACACACATACATACTGGACATGCATAAATCTGAAATGATACCAAAAAAAAGGGCAAATTTGCATCACTCTCAGTCTTACACATTCAAATGGGGATTTCTTTTAACATGAACTAAGATGATACTATAAAAAATATGTACAGTATGCATTCTAAGATTGTGTGCAGTCTAGTGTGTTGAGAATATAGTTTTTACGATGTGGGGGGGATTTAACACATCCTCCTTCCATCTTAAACTCTATCTTTGCGTTATTTACACGTAGAAAAATGTGCAACATGGCAAAAAAACGATGCACTGATAGGATTGTTGCTCTTATACAGACCTGTTATTGGAAGTTATGGTCTAAAAGGCTGGTTTCAGGTCTATCAAGTGGATTGTATCATTTTAATGCAATGTGCAAGAATGTCCTGTCACCTGAAAGTGTAGTTTCCATATACAATTTTTAAGAAACTACTCAGATTACATTATTGTAAAACGCATATGGTTGGAGTTATTTCTTAAGACACTTTGTTCATGTCCGTTAGTATGAACTGGTAAACATTTCGAGGTCATGCAAATAGAACCACACGCACACGCACATACTCATGACAACTGCCCGGCTGCTAAACACAGCGAGGTATGTCTCCACACGCGAACCTTAGTGACCTTTTTGTTTCGTTTTTTTTTTGTTTTTTTTTTAACTCGGCTGTGCTTTTTCTGACATTTCGGATCAGGCACGCAAGGACAGAAATATGTCTTCTGTATGGCACACACTAGCGGAACATAAAGCACATGCACCTTCAGTCTGAATGTGGAACAACTTCAACAACAAAAAAACATCCTCACCCCCGCATGGATTCATTTAAACACATCTATATGTAATAAAAACAAAGAATGGCAGGCTTAAGTGAACAATCGTCAATATCAAAGCGAGAAAAACATTCAAAAATCCTCAAAAACCATTTCCACTCCCGTAGAAGAAACGGATTACAGTCTTTCTAATGGAGTCCACCAATGTGGGGACCACACACATAGATGTTTGTATGCGTGTGTGTGTGGTCTCTGCCTTTAAAATGGGTACTCAACCCATTCTGTGGTACCGATGAGTTCGTCATGAAACGGGAGAGAAAAACTTCACAACTAGTTTCGAGGTTTATAATGTAGATAGTACAACAGCTCAACAGTGGTGAGAAACACACAAACTTATAATGGCAGTAACAGACCAACGTAGGAGAATTTAGTCGGACGAGCCTTTTTGTAGTGTAACAGTCACTTGATTTAACACTTTAAAAAAAAGAACATTTGTGCAAACTGACACAAACAGTAACTTCATTCACCTTCGGAGTGAACATTCAATGCGGGGAAAAAGTTGTAAAAAATAAACGTATCCATAGTTTCTCTGAGAACTGTGCGTCGAGCTGCTTTTTTTCTCTCAAATCAAACGCACAATTTAATTTAAAGCATTTCAGTCTACGAGCAGAGTAACTTAAAATGTCCAGAGCGAGCCGTAAAAAATGGATTCACAGTCCGTGGACACTTGGTTTAGGCCCGTCAGTCGTATTCGCTCATGACGTACATTCAACACAATAAGGATGTAATGAGTGAGCAAACAGAGATAACTTCAAGTCCGGTGTTAACTCGTTCAATGCCAATGACGGTGATAGATGTCTAATCCGTGGGAACTGTGAGGGCTCGCAGCGAATGATCATCACTCGCTGCCAGCCCTCAATGTTCAAATGGGTTGGACGACTAACGCCGCCAATGGCAGCCAAGGAGTTAATGACAGTGAGGTTATGCGTTTAAAATACAAAAAACTGGGATGGTTTCAAAGAAGAATGCAGATTCTTTCATTTAATATCGAATATAGAGAGGATTAAACTTCTGTCTCTGTCCAAAAACGTATCAAAAATGAAAGCTATCTGACCTCATTTCTCTATCATTGTAGTTTTGTACCCGTGCCGCTTCACACGGTGGTCTCCCCGTGGTTGCCGTTGCTAAGGCGCTTGTAGAACCTCCTCCACGACTGCAAGGTTTTGCCGGACCAGACCCAAAAGCCCGAAGTGATCCCGACGATCATGGTCATCAGGTACTTAATCATGAAGACGGTAAAATCGGGCGTCATGGGGGCAAAGTTGTGAAGCGGGCAGGGCACGGCGAAGCGCTTGCACGTTTGCATGTGCCAGGTGCGCTCCCAGTGCTCGCGGAAGGCCTGTTCGTAGAAGTAGCAGGCGATGACGATAGTGGCGGGGACCGTGTAGAGCACGCTGAAGACGCCGATGCGCACCATCAGCTTCTCCAGTTTTTCCGTCTTGGTACCATCGTGCTTCATGATGGTGCGGATCCGGAAGAGCGACACGAAACCGGCTAGCAGGAAGGACGTGCCGATGAACAGGTAGACGAAGAGCGGCGCCAGCACGAAGCCCCTCAAGGCGTCGACATTGAAGATCCCCACGAAGCACACGCCGGTCAGGACGTCGCCGTCCACTTGGCCCATGGCTAGGATGGTGATGGTTTTAATGGCGGGTACGGCCCAGGCGGCTAAGTGGAAGTACTGTGAGTTAGCCTCGATGGCTTCGTGGCCCCATTTCATGCCGGCCGACAGGAACCACGTGAGGGACAAGATGACCCACCAGATAGAGCTGGCCATGCCGAAGAAGTACAAAACCATGAAGAGGATGGTGCAACCCTCTTTCTTGGTCCCCTGGGCCACCGTCCTGTAGCCGTCTTCCTTGAATTTATCCACACAAACCACCTTATCCTCGAGGAAGAACCCCGCCGCGTATGCTACCGCCACCATGAAGTAACAGCCCGACAGGAAGATGATTGGTCGTTCGGGGTAGCGGAAGCGCCGCATGTCCACCAAGTAAGTGAGCACCGTGAACAGAGTACTCACGCAGCATAGGATGGACCAGATTCCCACCCAGAGACGCCCGAATTTCACCTCGTCCTCCCGGAAGTACATGATCCCGGTGGGCTTAGTGGGTTCGCAGGGAGCCCCGCAGTCTTTGACCCCCATGAATTTGTACCCAAGGTAGGACGGAACGTCCAGCTGAAGCGGGCAGGAGAACTCCGGGTACTGGTTGTGCGGAGGGGCCCTGGGTCGGTCCATGTTGGGGGGGAGGGTCACCAGCTCGGGCGCATATGGAGAAGAAGAGGAGCCAGGACCGCTGGGTTCTGATGTGTTCTGACCTACACAGATCTCGCCGGCCCCGTGGACTGGAAAGGCCTCGCAGCGAAGCCTTTCGGGCCACTGGAAACCAAATTTGTTCATGAGGGCTTCACATCCTTGACGGGCGCGTTCGCATAGGGACCGGCAAGGAGGGATGGCCTGCTCTAGAACCGTGCACACGGGAGCATACATGGAACACAGGAAGAATTTCAAATCAGCCGAGCATTGGACCTTCACCAGAGGGTAGAACTGGTGCACCTCCAGCCCCGCGTCTTCTTGGTTGGTGTGGCCCAGGAGGTTCGGCATGATGGTCTGGTTGTAGGCGATGTCGGTGCATAGAGGAATGGAGATAGGCTGGCAAAATCCATGCTCCGGAATGGAAATTCCGCTCTCGCTGTTGTAGTGTTGAGAAGACGCGGGTGAGACGGACAACCCGCACAGCAGCCACATGATCCGCACAAGCGCGGAGCCAGTGGTGGACCTGGCCGCCGCCATAGTTGAGGAGGAGGAGGAGGAAAGGGGGGAGGGAAGGAAGGAAAAACTTTGATCCAAGTAGGGCGACTCAAAAAGGGTCCAAAAAAAGCGTCGCTGATCTACATTTAACGTCCCCGCGCGTCTCTGGTAGTCCGTGCAACTTGAGCGCGTCCACCCACGGTTAAATTCCGCCTTATTTCAAACCGTTTCATCCAAACAAATCCTCCGTCGTGTCATGACTTCTTGATGGTCTTTGTAAGTGACTCCAAGCAAGCCCACTCTCACTTCTCCGGTGTGAGGGGGGGTAAAAACACGTACTGCTCTTTCTCCAAAAAGAAGCACGACGCAAGCTAAAGCTCTCCAGGTGCGTTGGACGCTCGGCTGTGGCTCGGGTGAAAAAAACGCGAGCGAAAAACGTCCTAAATTAGCATCTTTTGTGGCTCGACTCGTCCAAGTGTCGGCTTCTCCAGGCGGTTGGGAGTCCGCAGGCTCGCTCGTTCTCGTCACTTTGCTCGGTTTCAAGGCACCCCTCCATTCACTACACCCCCCTCCCCCTCTTCGGGGAGCTGCTGGGCGCCTGGAAACCGACTGCGGCGTCTCAGCCAATCGCTGCGCTTGTTTTCCTACCGGACTCGTCGCTGATTGGCCGTTTACTCCCCGTTGGAAGAAAATATGCTACAGTAATTAAATTACACTAGAGATTTTACCGAAATAATCACAATCACGACTCCTGCCAATTTCACAACAAAATGACAGAGATTAGAGAATGAAGTTTATTTTTAACTCAAACCAATACGTTATCTATCCATCTAGCTACATATCTTGAATTATCTAGCAATCTAGCTAGTTTGTTGTCTGTCTGACCATAGTACAGTATGTCTCCAATCCAATTTTGAGGCCTCAGGCAAACGTAGGGTGTTTCAAATGTTTCAAATGTCTAAACTTCCAAGCAAGCAGCCACTATCCCAACAGGCCATTGCAACACCTCCAGCAACAACCAATGTGGGAACAAACACTAACACTGGGTCAAATTTACAACACAATCGATTGGCGCACACACAGGCCACAAAGTGAGGGTAGTGGTGTAGGCGGTTCTTGGTGGCCTCACCGCATTTGGTTTCTTGCCTGGGTGGGATGAAAGGATGCGGGGGTAGTTCGGCGTAGGGGGAGGGGGCAGGAAAGGAAGAAGAGAGGAGGTCGGAGAGCAGGGGGGAGAAAAGAGTGGGAGAGCCAGTTGGGGTGACGCTCAAACCCCAAAAAGAAAAGTCAGTCGAGTTCCTTGCTGTCACCGTGCCTCCAAACAACTTGTATAGAAGTGGGCCAAAAGGTCAATTTGGATTGAGGACCCGCAAACGCAAGTTTGTCAAAAAAAAACTTAATGGAGTTTTATTTTGGAGTAAATTGAGAACTTTTTCACTCTTCAATTGTATTCTCAACCTTCACGATTCGTGAGCCATCACGAAGTGGAACATTTTGCGCACAAATAGTCGTAAATTTTAATAACTGCCTTTGTTATTAGTTTACTCTAGGGAATCTTAACAAATGCATTTTTCCAAGGAATCCTATGACCACTTTAACCTAAACGACATGAAATGAATGATGTTTTATAAGTTACAAAGTACAAATTAAAAAACCTTTAGTTTTATGCTGAGAAATTTTGCATTGTTCCTTTGTGGTATCCAATTTGAACTGAACCAAGAACTTTATGTGAATTTCGTCACACCCCTAACAACTATACATTTTAACCAGGCCCCTCAGGGCAACCATAACTACGATATGATCTACATTCTAAACAAGTGGAACACCCTAAGTTTAAATCCTAATTATACCCTAAATGATGATCTCAAAACACTTTCACAACATACCAAACTCTAACTGCATACAATTCATTCAAGTAATTCTCACACTCAGTATAACTAAGGCCAAAGCGGTAACTTTTCAGTAATAAAATTGTTTTCGGTACATTCTATAAAATCATCAATTGTGACTCACGTGAGTTTGTAAATGTCATTTGTGCAAGATTTGAATAGAAAGGCAAGTAGTGTGTACACGCTTCAGTCAAGTCACAATACTGCCACATTTTGCAAAAAGATTTATTTTTGTCTTAAAAGTTAAATATAGTGTTGAACATCTAAAATGGAAAATAGAATTATTGTAGATCAAATAAAAGAAGATAACTCATGTCAAGGTGATCATTGTAACACTGGTGTCATAAGATGAAATGGAGTAAATTTAGTACCTCTAATAATAGAACCGTCACACAACCAAAAGCTAAGAACGTCTCAGAAAAAGACACACCAAAGCCAATCTTTTTTTTTTTTAGGAAGAGGAGATCAAAACAGTTATATTGGCCTTCATTTACATAATTATAACTGTTTTTTTTTAGCATAAAAAGGCCACGTTCCCATTTTTGCAGGAGTTGAACGGAAATATTTTTGCACGTACAACTTTTAAAATGATTGATTTGAATTAGAATTATTGTGACTTTGACATTTTTACGAAAAAGATGCATAAATGACCCATT
Source organism: Corythoichthys intestinalis (assembly GCF_030265065.1). Taxonomy (NCBI): domain Eukaryota; kingdom Metazoa; phylum Chordata; class Actinopteri; order Syngnathiformes; family Syngnathidae; genus Corythoichthys; species Corythoichthys intestinalis. The sequence continues at coordinate 38,443,363 of NC_080406.1, read as the reverse complement.
TTAAAAGCAGATTTCCATATATTTAGGCAGTTTAAATGTTCATAACATGCATTAGGATACAGTGGTTGATTTTAATTTCAATTGAATTGAAAATGAAGCATTCCTTGAGCAGCTAGATTTTTCCGACACACAATCCAGCCACCGGGAACTTGTCGCAGCGAATCTTCTCCGGCCACTGGAGGCCTCCCGCGGTTATATTGGCTTCACAACCCGAGTATGCACTTTCACACAGAGCCCGGCAAGGGGGGACAATTTTCTCAAGAACCGTGCACACGGGAGCGTAGACGCAGCATAGGAAGAACTTAAGATCTGCCGAGCACTGGGCCTCCAACAAGGGGTAAAAGAGGCGAAGCGCCACCGCCGCGTCTTCTTGGGTGCTGTGGCCCAGCAAGTTCGGCATGATGGTCGCGTTGTACTTGATGTCGGAACACAGCTTGATGGAGATGGGCTTGCAAAGTGGGAGCTTAAGGTCTCCCTCCCACTCACGGTCAGATTGCGAGATGGAAAGCCCGAACAGCAAGAGCAAAAGCACGCAGCTTGCGGTCGATCTGCCTGCCTCCATAGCTGTTGACGAGGAGAGAAAAAATGGTTAGAAAAACAAAAATCTATAGGTCCGAGATACTCACAACCAAAGTAAAACCTCCGCAGTGACTTTTTGAGGCTTTCCACTGAAGTGTCCTTAGGCAACCCACTCCGATTTCTACAGCCAAGGGTGGATGGAAAACGCCCACTCTTTCACAACAACAAAGTAGCCAGATTTTTTCTACAAATACGAATGTGAGAAACAAAAGACTGGTAAAAGGAAAAGTATTGATTTAACTTTCGCACTAGTAAAAGAATTTTCAAAAGACACGGAAATGTACTGTCATTTCTGGACAATTTTTCATAGTTTGGCTGGACTTGCAATATATACTCATAATGCTTTTTTTTTCAACACAGTAGGGGTATGACAAAATATCGAAATGCTGCTATATCGTGATACTTTGCATCCCAAAAGGTTATCGATATGCTCATGCCAAGAATCGAGATAGCGTTTTAAAAAGGTGTCAGTGTAATAATAATAAGGAACCAACAAGTTGCTACCGAAATCTCCCACCGTAATAGTGTCTCAGTTAACTCCATAGCTGCCATTTTGATGGCGCTTGATGCCCAATCCATTAAGACTTGGAAAGACGAATGAACGTTTGTTCATTCGAAACAAGAGCATTCACAGTCATTCTTTCCGATTTTAAGGGGCATTTACAGGTCACATTCTGTTAAGTTTGAGTCACTGCCTATTCATTCCTGGGTCACTTCCTGTTCTGTAACCCAAAATCAACAGGAAGTGACCTTGAAATGCCCCAAAATCAACAGGAAATGACTGAAAATCAACAGGTATTTACCTGAAATGGCCCAAAAATGAGTTGTTGCCTGTCATTGGCTGCCCCTGACAGCCATAGACGTTGGGGGAGCCCATTTGAAGAGGGAGGGGTTCATTCGATGCCACCCTTCCAGTTTAAATGGATTGGACGTCTACTACTCATAAACTTACAGCAGAAGTATGAAGATGGCTTGTTTTTTTGTTTATCAGTTGTTTTGGACAATATCCTAGAATGATTTCGTGTCCAACGTATCGATAATCGTTTTATCGATATATCATGAGATTATCGTGATCGTGAACTTTGTATCGCAAATCGTATCGTATCCAGTGGCGAACTTGGCAGTTTGGGGGCCTAAGGCGAGCATATCCAGGGGCCCTCTTCATGGGTCAGGGGTTAAAAAGGTGAGAAGGGTATGGAGAAAATATGTTCCGGTACACTAAACGAAAAATTTTCGACTACGTAATCTAATAATTTTCTTTTTTTTTTTTTTCTTTTTTTTTTTTTTTTACTAATTCAGCAATGACATTTTTGTTGACGCTTATTAATTCACAAAACCATTTTGGAACACTTACATTTTTTATTAAAGTACAAATAATCATGTAAATAACAATAATTAATCACAAATAAACAATGAGGTTAAATACTGATAGCATTTACTAGTGCAAAATAATGGAAAGTAAACAGATTCAGAACATTGGCTTTGCCTTTCCAACATTATTCGAAACAATTCTTCAAAAAAAATTGGAGCATTATTATAGTATACTACTATACTACTATATTTAATAGTAGTATAATATTTATAATAATTATTCATTGCCAATCATATTTGTCATAAAGAGTGTCATTTGAAAGCTATTCTTAGTGTAGAATCTGTATTCTGTAGTATTTACTCAACATATTATAATATTAATTCTGAAGTATGTGGGATTAACTCCAGAATTCCTTATTTATATGACGAACATGACGTGCTTTTATTTTGAAATGCTCACCGGAGGTACGTTCGCTAAACCGCTAACCGAAAGCTTTACACTCTGTAAAACAACATTATTCGTCATTGCCTGTGGTGTCACTAATAGATTAAAAAAAAAAAAAAATTTTTTACGTTAGCAAATGCTGTTAACCAGCTGTTGAGTGTTATTGTATGACTGATTGGAACTGTACTGCATTGTTTCGCCACAGGGTATGCTGTCGTGCATTTCATGTTCGGTGTGAAGAAGAAAAAAGTTAAAAGAGGCATTAGTGGCCTGTTCTCAACTTCTCCCTCACTGCACTTTGGCTCTCATGGAGAGCACGTTTGCTCATGTGTTCAAAATAAATGATATCTGACATGCAAAGTAGCAAATGGGCTGTAAAAATAGCGAGTTTAGTGGTTTGAAAAACCCGGGAGAGCTAAGTGAAGCGGAGCTAAGCGATGCTAAACGGAGCTAAGCGAAGCTAAACGGCGCTAAATGAAGCTAAGCGACTGATACTCAGTCCTTCGTCATGGAACATTCCATTGTGGTGCGTGTGTGTGGAAGAGAGATAATATAAATGCAGCATTCAAATGGCTTTCTTTTTTCTTTTGTTATTTGTTTGTTTGGTATGCTTACATAATAATACATGACGAATAGTTGGGGGTGCTGCTGGCTCCGTTGGCCCAAGCCCTTGCTCGTTGGGGCAAGGGCAGCTGGTTGGGGGGCCCCTACTGGTTGGGGGCCTAAGGTGATCGCATACTTTGCCTGAATAGTAGATTCGCCTATGATCGTATCGTGAGGTAACAAGAGGTTCCCACCCTACAGCACAGTGTATTGTTCAGAATTGATACTCAAAATGAAGAATTAAATGATCAATTTTTGTAAACAAGTTATGTTGTTTAGGCTATATGATTAACTGTCAATATTTTACGTTAAGAGACGCTTAGTTGTTCTTTATTTTTTTGGTATTGACCTGTTATTGGTCTTTTAAAAAATTATGCCCCATAAAAAACAAAAAGTGATTTACACACCACTACTGGGCTTTTTTCGAATGCCTGCTAGCTTAGTGCTAATATAAAATGGTAGATGCCATAGTATAAAAACTACTTGGAAAAAACAAACAAGTTATTAACATTGTGAAATGAATTTAGATTGGGTGATAGGGATGAAATTAAAAAAAATTCATGATCAGCTTTTGTGCTGGATAGCACAGCCCTAAGCATTTTTTGGGTGGGATTTATGGTCTGAGAAACACAGTACTTCAATACTCGGATGCATTGATTTACATTACTGAAATCTTCATATATTAAGAGGAAAACATGGCTAGAAAGACTTAAGATAAACGTTATTATGGGTTAAAATAATTTGATATTAAGACCCCTCTTGATGTTTTCGTTTTTATACAATTTGTAGAATTAGTTTAACTAGTAGGTCTCCATTGTTGTTGACATCGTAGGATGGTGACGTCACTGGGTTACGCTGCCGGGTTTCCAGAGTATGACTCTAACGACATAGGCTATGTTCATACTGCAGGTCTCAATGCACGGATCCAATTTTTGGGTGTTTTTCTGACTCGAGTGAGGCATTAACTTGATGGTCTGAATGGGAAAAGTCGCATAAAAGTGGGCCATTTCAAATCCGATCTAGGTCACTTTCATATGTGGTTAAAATCCGATCTGGGCCACATTTTTCCAGAATGTGGCTGTGATCTGAACTGTCAAGTCCCCCAAATCGGAATTTATGCAGCAATTACATCAGCAAAGAGCGAGAGAAACAGGGCGCTACGGTAGCAGTGCAGCTGTGCATTAGCGTTAGCGCCTAGCTTGAAAGCGGCTTTTGGGGAAGGAGCGGGCTTGACCACAGTCATAAAAAAAAAATAGAATGGGTTGATGATAAGCCTGAGAATGCTATGTTTTCTCTCTGCTCCAAATGAGCAATATTTCAAGATTGCTTACACGGTGGGGAGTCGGGCCAAACTGTCCGTGTGTGTGTGCGTGCGTCATTTGTCATTTGTTTTGATGTTGCTGCGCTTGCGGGTCAGTTTGCTCAGTGCATCTCCGACTGCAAATTAGTGCGCATGCAGTCTGAACGGGCACCCCAACAAAATGTGACCAAAAAAATCGGAATTGTGCTTTAAGACCTGTGGTATGAACCTAACCATGAACATGTCACCAGTACAGCCCTTTCAATTTGAACCCTAGAGGAACATTAATTAGCATGACAACACTGTCAATATTTCACAAAACGAGCAGCAAAAGCAACATGAACAGGAAAGACGGGATAAGACGAGATGAAAGTAGGACAAAATGGATGCCAAAAAGTGCTACACTGGTCCTACAAGAGGCGAATCTGACACCCAAAGTACTACCGTGCGCTTTCAGCTTACTTTGTTTAGATGCATACAGACAGAACATACTAAAGATGCCTCAAGAAAATACTTAAACATAGCAATATCAAACAAGGGTAGTTTAAATATGCTACATGACTAATGTATTCAACGGATCAACAATCTGCTTTAAAGCTACCTTAAAAAAAAAAACAATGCTTAAAAGAATGAGAGGGAAACACACGCAAAAAGTATTTTGAGGCAATGAAAAGGTAATAAAAGACTCAAATAGTAAGTACTACGTCATCATCCTGAGCGTCCATTGCGCACATAAAACATTGTGCCCTCCGTAGATCAAAATGTAGTAAATATTGTACATTTTTTAATCAATGGCAATATTTTATGTTTTTCTAATAACACATTTTAGTAAAGCAGAACAATTGTGTCTTATTAGAGCCTACAAGTCTTTAAAAGTTCAAGGTTCCCTTTAAAAATACACATGGACAGAATTTAGCGTCATATAACTCTTCTAAATATGTGTTTCTAAATCTTCCAAATCTTGTTGACCCAGTGTGAAGCAAAACAGATTGCATCGATAATGAGATTAAGCTTGTCCATGTAAAACAATGAAATTGCTTCATGGTAGCAGACAAAAAGTGTACGCCTGCCTTGCTGATGAACTACATCAATGCGTGTGGGGGATTATTTTGACATGCAGACAACTTGTTGTCATTACTCGGGTCAAATGTCTGTAAACAGAATTGTGTAATAATTAAAGACATCGGCCACTTAAGCTATTAATTAAAAATGTTAGCGCGCTGTGATTTTGTTTATGAGTCTTCCGGAGTGCCTCAACTCAACCAATGAATGGAATGTGATTATTAACGGCAGGATGGAGACCTTCTTGCTTTTTTCATAAATAGCCATTCTAGTCACCAAATGTTTTGGCACTTTGGCAACCATTTGCGCTCACCGTTTACATCCATAAATTGTCAACATGCTTGTTCTTATCATGAGAAAACAAAATGGAGTAGAATGGCAAAGCCCGCCTCTTTGGATCCAAACAACTCATGAACATTTTGTTTTCCAATAAATTATCTGTTGCTATCGTGTTAAGACCAATACAGGCTATTGAATTTAAATGTTGGAGTCAGTCCAGTTAGCCTTTGAGGATCAGCGTCAGCGTGTAGTGGAAAGGTATTCTATTGTTTAGTTCTTAGTGACAGTGTAATATAAAACTTAACCACTTGCACATAAAAACAGGTTGTCAGGGCTGTGAAAAGATGACTGAAGTGCTTTTAGAAGAGGAAAGGGGAAAAACAAAAAAAGGACTCTGTTATCTCCTCAATTGGAGACAATATTTTAACCCTAACCATTACATCCATCCATCCATCCATTATCTTCCGCTTAGTCCGGGGTCGGGTCGCGGGGGCAGAAGCTTTAGCAGGGAAGCCCAGACTTCCCTCTCCCCAGCCACTTCAGCCAGCTCCTCCCGCGGGATTCCAAGGCGTTCCCAGGCCAGCCGAGCGACATAGTCTCTCCAGCGTGTCCTGGGTCGACCCCGGGGCCTCCCGCCGGTGGGACATGCCCGGAACACCTCTCCAGGGAGGCGTCCAGGAGGCATTCGAACCAGATGCCCGAGCCACCTCAACTAGCTCCTCTCAACGCGGAGGAGTAGCGGCTTGACACCAAGCCCCTCCCGGATGACCGAGCTTCTCACCCTATCTCTTAGGGAGAGCCCGGACACCCTGCGGAGGAAACTAATTTCGGCCGCTTGTATCCGGGATCTTGTTCTTTCAGTCACGACCCACAGCTCTTGACCATAGGTGAGGGTAGGAACGTAGATCGACCGGTAAATCGAGAGCTTCGCCTTTTGGCTCAGCTCCTTCCTACACCACAACGGACCGGTGCAGAGTCCGCATCACTGCAGACGCTGCACCGATCCGTCTGTCAATCTCCCGCTCCCTCCTACCCTCACTCGTGAACAAGACCCCAAGATACTTGAACTCCTCCACTTGGGGCAGGATCTCCTCCCCGACCCGGAGAGGGCTGAGGACCATAGTCTCGGATTTGGAGGTGCTGATCTTCATCCCAACCGCGTCACACTTGGCTGCGAACCGCCCCAGTGAGAGTTGGAGGTCACGGCTTGATGAAGCCAACAGCACCACATCATCTGCAAAAAGCAGAGATGAAATGCTGAGGCCACCAAACCGGACACCCTCAACGCTTCGGCTGCGCCTAGAAATTCTGTCCATAAAAATTATGAACAGAATCGGTGACAAAGGGCAGCCTTGGCGGAGTCCAATCCTCACTGGGAACGAATTCGACTTACTGCCGGCAATGCGGACCAGACTCTGACACCGGTCGTACAGGGACCGAACAGCCCTTACCAAGGGGCTCGGTACCCCGTACTCCCGGAGCGACCTCCACAGGACTCCCCTAGGCACACGGTCGAACGCCTTCTCCAAATCCACAAAACACATGTAGACTGGTTGGGCGAACTTCCATGCACCCTCGAGGACCCTGCCGAGGGTGTAGAGCTGTTCCACTGTTCCACGGCCGGGACGAAAACCACACTGCTCCTCCTGAATCCGAGATTCGACTTCCCGACGGACCCTCCTCTCCAGCACCCCTGAATAGACTTTACCGGGGAGGCTGAGGAGTGTGATCCCTCTATAATTGGAACACACCCTCCGATCCCCCTTTTTAAAAAGGGGGACCACCACCCCGGTCTGCCAATCCAGAGGCACTGTCCCCGATGTCCACGCGATGTTGTAGAGGCGTGTCAGCCATGACAGCCCTACAACATCCAGAGCCTTTAGGAACTCCGGGCGGATCTCATCTACCCCCGGGGCCTTGCCACTGAGGAGCTTACCAACCACCTCAGTGACTTCAACCCCAGAGATCGAAGAGCCCACCTCAGAGTCCCCAGACTCTGCTTCCTCAAAGGAAGGCGTGTCGGTGGAATTGAGGAGGGCTTCGAAATATTCTCCCCACCGACTCACGACGTCCCGAGTCGAGGTCAGCAGTACACCATCTTCACTATACACAGTGTTAATGGTGCACTGCTTTCCTCTCCTCAGACGCCGGATGGTGGACCAGAATTTCCTCGAAGCTGTCCGGAAGTCGTTTTCCATGGCCTCGCCGAACTCCGCCCATGTCCGAGTTTTTGCCTCAGCGACCGCCGAAGCCGCAGTCCGCTTGGCTAGCCGGTACCTGTCAGCTGCCTCTGGAGTCCCACAGGCCAAAAAGGCCTGATAGGCCTCCTTCTTCAGCTTGACGGCATCCCTTACCGCTGGTGTCCACCAGCGGGTTACATACATTATATACAAAACTAGTGCTGGGCGATATGAAAATATACTGTATATCAGCAAAATGATAGTACTGTATTTTTCGGACTATAAGTCGCAGTTTTTTTCTTAGTTTGGCTGGGGGTGCGACTTATACTCAGGAGCGACTTATGTGTGAAATTATTAACACATTATGATATCATTTCACATGTTATTTTGGTGCTTTGGAGTGACACTGATGGTTTGGTAAACTTGTTAGCATGTTCTTTATGCTATAGTTATTTGAATAACTTAATAGCAATGGCCACGTTCGCGTTCTGCCTTTGGGAATGTGTGTTCAATTGTATTATTGACTTTTTTATATTGAAATGCATGCTGTTAGTTTGTGGCGCTTTCACGCCCATGTGGGGGTGCACTTACACTTGTTTACGTGAAGAGGAGCGCTCACACGCCAGAAGAAGACCGACAGCTACGTAGCTGAGTGAGTGGGCGAGTTAGCGAGAGAGAAACACGGCTGAGAACCTACGTTTATTGTTTATGCTTGTAAAATATCTCTACAGAGGCAACACCTGTGTGTGTGTCATCTTTTCTGTTGTTGTTGTGTGTTTTCCACCCACGATCGGACACTTAGAGCAAGTTGTGTGGTTGTTTGAACGATGCGCTAATGCTAGCAAACGCATGCTAACCGTTTTTGTCATGTCATTGCTGTAAAAGCACCTAATTGTCATTTATTTACGTCGATGCGAACCTGTTTGGTACCGAGGACGAAATTGATTCAGCAATTTATACGGACGTCCAGCATCGTCATTTGGGAGTTTAGCCCGCTGAATAGCCAGGACCGAGCCGTAGCGTCCTGGTGAGGACAGTATAGTCGCATTTCGCTGTTCAAGCACTGTACACTTATTCAGAATGTTGTACTCTATTGTATTTATATATTAAATTGCCTTTCAAGATGACATGTCTATTCTATGTGTTGGATTTTATCAAGTAAATTTCCCTCAAAAATGCGACTTATACTCCGGTGCGACGTGTATATGGTTTTTTTCTCTTCGTTGGGCATTTTATGGCTGGTGCGACTTATACTCAGGTGCGACTTGTAGTCCGAAAAATACGGTACATTTTTTTATTGTGATAAAGACTTGATATCACGATTATTGTTAATTTTAGTTACGGTACTGGTATGTAAATTAAAGAAATTATGTAGTATAAACTACAGTGCTGATATTACTTAAATCAATGAAGCAGAATGGCCACTAGATATCCCGATATATACCAGGGGTGTGATAAATCACTACATAAATAAAACATAAAATGAAAATTTTAAAATTTGAAGTGGCGAATATAAAGTCCCTGACAAAAGTCGAGTCGCTTATCCATTTTGTAGAAACAATTGCTAATAACCTGACTTTTAATTATTCACTTGGTTTCAGAAATGGCTCATATGAAAGCTAAGACCCTCACAAATCATGTTGAATGTACAAAAATATATTTGTTTCACTGAAAAATTTTTTATCAGTTGATGGACACATAAAGGTCAAATTTTGGCAAGACAAAAGTTTTGTCGCCTACAGAAAGTAGTGTAAAAATTGAACAAAAATGTACTTCAAATACAAAAATATGTGACATATCATAAGTGAATTACGTAGTGGTGCTGGGAGATCCAAATTTAATATTCTGTATGACTTCCAAGGGCCTGAAGGACTGCATCCATGCAGTTCGGCAAGGATTCATACAATTTATTAATGAAGTCATCAGGAACATCAAAGAAAGCAGTCTTGCATGCCTCCCAGAGTTCATCAACATTCTTGGGTTTTGTCTTCCATGCTTCCTCTTTCATCCTACCCCAGACATGCTCCATGATGTTCATGCCTGGTGACTGGGCTGGCCAGTCCTGGAGGATCTTGATCTTCTTTGCCATGAGGAACTTTGAGGTAGAGATTGAAGTATGCCATGGAGCACCATCCTGCTGCAGAATGTGTCATGGTTAGGAATGTAAGAGGCAGCTATAAAAGTTTTGGACAACATGATTCCATTTTTTTATTTAAAACAACTAGTGCATGTGCAAAACAGTTCAATAAATCACAATTTACAAAATAATTAGAAAAATATTAACAAAGGTGGAGCATACGTCAAGCCTTCCATTATCAAGGTAGAACGCCCGTAGTCTCGAAAAATGTCCATCAACATGAGTGTTGTTGTGAGGCACAACAAGTTGTCTTCTGTTGCCTAACAGTGTTTTCCACCTGTAAACAAACGAACAAAAAACGTGTAACACTTGAATGTATGCATTTAGGGTAGAAAGCATGTGTATTACTTGTAGTAAATTGTTTGTTTTGCATTCTTTGTCGTTGAAGCTAATGCCAAGCTAAAGAGGTCTCAGCTGTGACGCAACACAGAATTGTAGAATTGTAACATTAAATTCGCATTGTCGTTCTATATCACACAGAGGACACATTTCAAAAGATAGCAAGTAAAATGTGACCTCTCTTACTCACAGCATATTGTTGCATGTACTGTAGTAGCCATGTCAGGTCAGCTAGATACACTCCAACGTGTGTGACTGCTGCTGTTTGCTTGTGTATGTCTGTGGTGCTGGGCAGATGGTGGTAGGCCAACAGGTTTCCAGACAGCCTGCTGTTGTTTGGACGGCTGCCTTTTGCAGCTGGAGATTTACTGGAGACCAACATGGAATAAAAAAAAGGAAGAGTTCAATTCAGCCAATGCTGGACGCTTTAAGAATAACCAGACGCATTAAAGTATTGCCAAGTATTTGAGTTTCCAGGTGTAAAGCAGCGATCGAGCCCTGTGTAATTCATGGCCCTGATGTGGACAAACACGAGGTTTCGACTTTTGCTAAGGAGGTTATTCAATTTGCGGGCAGCTCTCGGGGCATGTGGGCTCGCCGCATTACTTTAACCAACATGCTTGAGAGGATTTACCTTGACAGTCTAATCTTTCGCTTTCACCCATGCCGATATGTGTGTATCATGTGATTAGAAGGCAAATAAATCCTGTGTACAGAAGTCTGGATCGGGCTTAGTGAAATTTATGCTTTATTTGAACAACTACGGGGAAGCACGGTGGTTAGTGGTTATTAGGTCTGCCGCACAGTCTTTGGGTTCTGGGTTGGAATTTATCCTGCATAGAGTTTGAATCCCAAAAACTCAAGTTAATTGGATACTCTAAATTGTGTTTATCTCATTCACTGCATTAGAAGTGAAAACCATATGAACTGGGATGGCCAGCAGTGATCATTCGATCAATGCCAGACCTCCCAGTCAAAATAAAATGGACTTTTATCGCCGTCAATGAAAGGCAAAATGTTAATTTATGAAATAATATTAAAGCCGTTGAACATTAGGAAGACAGTTGATGTGTTTTCTTAGTTTGATTGTTGTAGTTACTATGTGGCCAATTTTTAGAGCAATTCTGATTGTGCAAGTAACTATATTTGGTATTTTAAAAACACAAACATTAATATGATGAATTATTAAAATGATTTTTATTATGGATTATTCTCATTGAATCTTATGAATAGATAATTTTTAATTAATAAAATGTCACTAAATTAGTCAATAAAAACCTGGACCGTGCAACAATTAAAAAAAAAATTCCCAATTGGTAGCATGAGATTCTTGCAATTAACAGTGATTGATCGCATTTTCATACACACAAATCAATAATTCAAAAGATGTAAATACAGTAGTAATCGTCAGATCCTGACTTCCCTTTTCGTGTCTTATCGGTTATTATGTGTATCCCTTCCTACTTTGCTACTAATAGCAAGGTAGCATATAAAGTGAGGAACAGAAGTATTTGCACCCCTTGTGATTTTGCAGTTTTACCCACTTAGAAAATAGGTAGAGGTCTTAAATTTCAATCATAGATGCATTTCCACTTATAGAGATATAATCTAAAAAAAAAAATAATAATAAAAACATCCGGAACTCACATTTTAGGATTCTTCAATAATTTATTCGTAATTTACTGGGGTTCATAAGTATTTGAACTCCTGAGAAAATCAGTGCTAATATTTAGTGCAGAAGCCTTTTTTTGCAATTACCAGAGGTCAGACGCTTTTTGTAGTTCTTCAAAAGGTTTTCACATATGGAAACAGGGATTTTGGCCCATTCCTCCACACAAATCTTCTCTAGATCTGTCAGGTTTTGGGGCTCTCATTGAGAAACAACAAGTTTCAGCTCCACCCAAAGATTTTCTATTGGATTGAGATCTGGAGACTGGCTTGGCCACTCCGGAACCTTGATATGCTTTTTACGCAGCCACTCCTTGGTCAGCTTGGCTGTGTGCTTCGGATCATTGTCATGTTGGGAGATCCAGCCTCGACTCATCTTCAAGTCTCTGACTGAGGGAAGGAGGTTGTAGTTCAAATCTGACAATACATTTCACCATTCATCCTCTGCTTTATACAATACAGTCATCCTGTTCCTTTTACCGGCAAGCAGCCCCAAAGCATGAGGTTTCCACCCCCATACTTCACAGTGGGGATGGTGTTCTTGGGATTTTACTCATCCTTCTTTTTCCTCCACGCACGACGAGTAAAGTTTGCACCAAAAAGTTCTATTTTGGTCTCATCTGACCACATGACTTTCTCCCATAACCCCTCTGCATCATTCGGATGGTCCCCGGCAAACTTCAGACGGGCCTTCACCAGAGGTGAAAGTGGCTAGAATTTCTTGCCGAAACTCCCCAACGTGAAGGAGCCAGAAATTTTGTTCATTTATATATTTATTTTATTTTTGTGTGTGTGTGTGTGTGTGTGGGGGGGGGGGGGGGGGGGGTTAGTCAAACCTCCCAAAACTACTGAAATGCAAAGAAAACTGTTTTGGCACAGTTATTTCTATAATACATACAAAAACCGATTTTAATTCAAAATTGTATTTTTTCAATGATTTGCGAAATAAAAGTTAACAAAAACAGCAATAACCCCAACCTCAATCTCAATCTCCTAATTTTTATTTTCCCCTCATTTCCTCACATGCTAAATGTCAAATCTCAATTTTAACTACTTAAGAACATAAGATGTATATCAAAATTGAAGTTAATGTAAAGATTTACTTTTGCTTTCTTTCTTTTTTTTTTTTTTTTTTTAATAATAAAGATATAAGTAACATACATTCAGAAAAATAAGTACAAATGACTTATATAATGCAGAGTGAAATGGAATATATTTTGAAGATCGCGCATTGACTTTTTTAAATCATAAGGAAATGAATAAGTAGCCTAACATAAATGAACAAATATACTGTATAGGCCCGAATATAAGACGGTGTTTTTTGCATTGAAATAAGACTGAAAAAGTGGGGGTCGTCTTACATTCGCGATCTAGACATTATACCCATTCACGACGCTAGATGGCGCCAGATATCATTGAAGCGATGTTCTGTCATGACAGATCTCAGCTACTCTCAAGTTTAACCAGTTTGCTTTGTTTTATTGCAATGTTTTTCCTTATTCAGATTTGTTTCAAGACTACATTTACAGTTAGACTTAACTTTGATGGTTAATGCAGTTATTGCAATTTTGTTGTTTTATCACAATAGATTGGTTTATTTACATTTCAAAAACCAGAAGCCATTCATTTACGAATGTGATTGCACATTAGTTTACATGTTTAAATGTTCAGATATTAAGATTTGAATGAGGCAAAATAACATGCTTTTTCTCTCAAATATATTGTTATAATCATTTGTTTCAGATGTACTGTAATTATTTTCTGTATAAAAATTAATTTGATGTTCAAAAAGTCTTTTTTCCAAACTTCAGTCTTGAAAAAGAGGGGGACGTCTTATAATCAGGGCCGTCTTATATTCGGGCCAATACAGTAAGTCCAAAGTGCACATTGACAGCATAGATGTTCTGAACGTCCCCATCAGAGCAAATAAAACTACATATGATAAATAATCCTCCTTAACTCTTTCCTTGCCCTTAAAGATTTGATCCATTTTCTGTTGCATTGCCCTTTTTTTGTCGCATCAATTTTTTTTTCATCACTTTTTTTTTTTTTTTTTTTTGCTGTTCCAGAAAACATGCACATTTGAACCAATCAGAGGTAACTATCTCTGCTGATCACATGTCAGTATGTCAGCCAATTGAACGGATATATGAGTCCAGGCGTTTTGCTTTGCTGCGTGCATTCGCACATTGACGCGACTCATCATCTTCAGACTCAGATAACTGCAGCTGCTGGGGAAACCTCCATGCCATCCGTGGACTAAAATAAATAAAAAATATCTGTGGAAACAGATTACACTACACAAGCACTTTATTATGCTTGTTCTTAACACTTGTGTATGTAAATCTGATGTTGGTAGATTGTTTTCTTCTTGTAGATGAAATGCATGTGTGGCAGCTTAGCATTTATTTATTTTTTTATACATAGTGCTTTGACAGTTGCCATCATATTTTTGGAATGAAAGAACCGTGTACCGGAATCACATGTATATGAAAGAACCGTGTACCGGAATCGCATTCAGGCCCTGAGTCTTATACCGGTACTGCGTTCCGGCCCTGAACCTTATACCGGAACTGCGTTCCTGCCCTGAATCTTATACCGGAACTCCGTTCCTGACCGTTCTGGCCCACTTTCACCCCTGGCCTTCACATGCACTGGCTTCAACAGGGCAACCTCCTGAGCAATGCATGATTTTCAACCATTGCACCATCGTATTCTGCTGACAGGAGCCTTTGAAACTGTGCATCCAGCTCTCTTCAGGTTATTGACCATCTCCTGCCGTGTAGTTCTTGGCTCAGCTCTCACTTTTTTCATCATGAGTGATGCCCCGCGAGAAGAGATTTTACATGGTGCCCCAGTCCGATGTAGATTATCAGTCATATTTAGCCTTTTCCATTTTCTAACACTTGCTGCAACTGTTCATTTTTTCTCACCAAGCTGCTTTCCAAGCGTCCCATAGCCTTTTCCGGCTTTGTGGAGCGCAACAATTTTTTCTCTGGTGTACTTCGAAAGCTCTCTGGTCTTGCCCATGGTAGCAGTTGAATTATGACTGACTGTGGTGTGCACAAGTGACAATAAAGAGCTCAAACGGGTGGTATACGAATGGGATAAAGGTGGACTTTTTTTTAAGGTAGACTGACAATTCTTTGAGTGTCATAATTATTGCTGATTCTCAGTGCAAATACTTATGAACCCCAGTAAATCACGAATAAATTATTGAAAAATCATTAGATGTGAGTTCCGTTTGTTTTGTTTTGTTTTGTTATGTCTCGATAAGTGGAAATGCATCTATGATTGAAACTTCAGACCTCTACCTATTTTCTAAGTAGGTGAACTTGCAAAATCACAAGGGGTGCAAATGCTTCTGCTCCTCACTGTATAGTTGTATAGAAAAGTAGCACACTCTGAGTGACCCTACATGTGTTGTCCACCAACGGACTGAATACATGCCGAACTCACGCTAGGTTCTGCTCTGTGGACTTAAATGTAGCAAACGAAAGGCTTAACGTCTTGGGGTGGATCTGTTCATTTAAAATTAACTCTTTCAGTGCCATTGACGATGATTGTTTAAATGCAGAGGGATGAAAAGAGCCACATGACTGGAGTCTATCATTAATAGACATCCAATCCATTTGAACTGGAAAGGCTGGCCAAAAAAATGACACCACTCACGAGCGCAGACATTTTGTGACATAACCCATGCACATGGACACTGATAGACTCAAGGGCAGGTGCATGTGATAATCGGCATTAATGACGTAACGACAAAGTGCGGGTAGTTTGGGATACTCACATCTGATTGGCTAAAATTGTACTAGCATTGATAAAATGTCTGGCTCCATGTCGGGCTGCCGTTTCCTGAAAATACTGGCTTTTATTGATGTTTTTACACGTCAGAAAAATCTGTTTCTTCAATTTATTAAATACAAATCTTTCCGCTATGATGCATAAGTAACATGTTGTCTATGATTTAAACAAGCATTTATGTAATAAGCTTTCATGATTGTTTTGTGTTACAAACACGTTCATGGAAGGAATTGAACTTGTATCTCAAAGCATCCACGTTTGTGCCGCTTATCTGTGCATTCAACACAACTGGTCTGCTTACCTTCTAGCTTTGACATGATAGCAGGGTGTGGGGGATGTGTACTCTTTTCATGCATGATAGTGTTTCAGCCAGTGTCATCTGGCAGCTAGTGAAATGCATATGATGACCTGGGCTTGTTTATGCTTGTAAAATATTTTGTGAGGGATCAATAAAGTGTTATTTTATCTTTCTGGAAACAGCAGTGGATCATTATAAAACATGTTGAGATATGTCGGAAGTGGGGGCAGACTTAAGAGATCAAGGGCCACTTATGATTTATAAAATGGACTGATGAGCCAAGGAAAAAAGGAATGAATGAAATGTGCATGTGGTAAAAAAAAAAAAAAGGTAGCTAAAATGATAATTTGCTGCTTGAATGGTAAATAATGAACCCATGGCTTGATAAAATAAAAAAATAGAGGTGTTATTTTTTATCTATAAGTGACAAAAAGTAATAATTCAACCAATATTTTGAAAATATCAATTAAAAATGTTAGAAAAACACTTGAAAGACTGCCATTATTAAACCAATGGTTTATTTAGTTAAAATTTCAAATAGTCGTTTATTTGTTGTTGTTGTTGTTTTTCTCTTTCTTTGTTTGAGATGTTGTCAGTTGCATGAATTGATAACTGCCTCTTCACGTGCACATATTATTTTGCCAAATATAGCCAAGCACTTCATCAGATTTTATTTTGACTGTATGATTTGCCTCCTAGATTTATATATTCTTTATATTTTCAACCTCTTTATACTTTCTTGTGTACTTATAGGTGTTCACGTGTGTGGACAAATGTGGATGGTAGGTTCATTAAAATTATACATTTGTTTTCATTAATAATCATTATTTTAATATATATGTTTTAATTAATATAAACACAGTTATAAATGAATAAAATGTTAAAGGGAACCTCGGACTTAAAGACTTGTAGGCTCTAATAAGCCACCATTGTTTTCTTTTACAAAAATATGTTATTAGAAACACATAAAATATTTCCATTGATCCGTACATGTTTTGACCAAGGGAGGGCGCCATGTTTTTATCCCTGCAATGGACGCTCGGGGTGATGTAGATTTTCACTGTCACTCGACGAATACTGCCGGGTTACTGCAATTCCTTCTACGCGGCGAGGCGTCCAACACATGCGCTCGTCGGTTAAAAGTGGTTCGTACTTTCTATTTGTGTTTTTATTGAGTCTTTTATTACCTTTTCATTGCCTCAAAATATTTTTTGCGTGTGTTTCCCTCTCATACCTTTCAGCATTGTGTTTTCTTGTGGTAGCGTTAAAGCAGATTGTTGATCTGTTGACCACATTAGTCACATAGCATATTTAAACCACCCTTTTTTGATATAACTACGTGGAAGTATTTTCTTAAGGCATCTTTAGTATGTTCTGTCTGTGTGCATCTAAACAAAACAAGCTGAAAGCGCATGGTAGTACTTTGGATGTCAAATTTGCTTCTGGTTGGACGTTTCGCCAGTGTAGCATATTTTGCCTGTACACCATTTTTTTCCCCCCAGTCTCGTCTCATCTCATCCTGTCTTTCCTGTTCATTTTGCTTTTGCTGCTCGTTTTGTGAAATATCGACAGTGCTGTCATGCTCATTAATCGTCTTCTTGGGTTAAAATTGAAAGGGATGAAAAGATGACATGTTTATGTCACTAGAATCATACCCTTGAAGCATATGATGTCATAGCCCTGCGACGTGAACAACAATGGCGACCAAGGGTTTGCATAGGGATGGAAGGGACATAATACTGCCAACTTTTCAGGATGCTCAAATTGTCCCCACCAACCCTAAAGCAACCTTAAATGAACTATATAATTCATTAAGGTTATTTAGATTGTCGTCCCATATGTTGTAAGGATAGACTTGATCCTGCCATTATTAAATGATCTTTATTTTGTTCAAACTTACTTTCACTTGCTGAATGCGCCGGTCCATCCCTCTCCCCTCAAACGCACGTTTGATTGGCTGATGACTTGACTCACTCCCGACACACACGCATGCTCACACTCATACAGCCCTGACAGAAATACATGTCGACAAAATGCCACTTGCTCCGCCCCCTTCGAAGAGAAGAGATATTAGAATTTTTTTTTTTCGGCCAGCAGCAGCCACTGTAATTTAAAAAATCACCAATGTTTAGGAGGTGGGAAACACACCATCAATTTTGCTAGTGAAAGTCCGACCTGCATCAGACGTAGCGTAACATTAAACTGTGTGAACTTGCTAACCTGCAACACTCAAGTAGGAAGCTGCTTAGAGAGAAGTGTCCTTTTGTTTGTGTTTTGTACTGTTAACGTTAATTAAACTGTTAGAAATGTAATGAACTCTGCTGGACACTATACGACCACAAAAATGTGAGCAAGAAGCTGCTTAGAGAGCGACGGGGGCTGCCTATTCTCATATGTTGCTCACACAACACAACATACACAAAACATAACGTAATTTCCCGAATATAAGGCGCACCCGTGTATAATGCGCACCCCAATTTTACTTGTAAAATCTAGGGAAAGTTATTGTACCCATTTATAACGCGCACCCTAATTTTAGCACCAATAAATAGAAGAATACAAGAAAACAGAGCTTGTGTACAGATACAGAAATGTCATTTTACTGTTTTGTGAAACACAGCACAAGCATAGCATATTCGTAGTTCAAAACATTACCATAAATTGACAATATTTACGGTAATAATATGATTTGACAACTTCTCCAATTTACCAGAATTTAGGAGAAAACAAAACAGATGTGACTTTTCTTTAAATGGCTGCTGTATAACTTGCTCGTTTCATCATGATGAATAAATGTTTCTTCCATGGATCGATACGGTAAAATGAAAGTGAGAATGTACGTCGGAAATCCGAGAGAGCTCATCGCTGTTGACACTGTCATATATTGGTATTCTATGTTATGTTGTTCTATGTTGTGGCACTGGTGGATCCATGTTGCTGTATTGTCATATCTATGTTGTGATTGTCTATGAGCCAGAGGGGCGCTGAGGCTAGAAAAAAGAGCGCCGCATTATAGCCGGACTGTCGGCATTTAAGTTCATTGACAGCAAGAAATAAAACGTTGAACACAGCGCTCGAAGTATTCTAGTTTTTTTCAAGACAAGATAAAACAGACACGACAGTAACAATAGGAACTATTGTTATTTGGGTTTGAGTTTCCCGAGGGATAGATATAGTTGACGGACACGCACAGGACGTCTGTGTTTGTTACGTTTGTTATGGTCCGAATTGCGGAGCTGCAATAAACGTTGACTCAAATGAGTTCAAGAAACTAAATTCTGTGCTTTATGAAGAGTGAAAAAAGCAGAATTTAACACAGACGAAATCATTCGGCCGATCAGAGTGACGTATTACCGAAACAAAATGGTGATGTCAAGTACGGTTATGGTCGGCAACGGATCGCCGCATACGTTTCTTCAACACAACGTGGCCGTGTCAATTAAAAACAAAGTCGGTTTATATATATATATATATATATATATATCTGTCTCCATCCATGTACCCGTTTTTAATGCGCACCATGATTTTACAAGTTGATTTTGGGGAAAAATGTGTGCGTTATATTCGGGAAATTAAGGTAATCATAATTACTATGTACATTAAAAGAAAAAAAATTTGGGGGTGATGCCGCGAGCTACCCATTGAAATCGACTGGTGGATCGTGATTGATGTAATGAGCACCCCTGATTTAGCATATCTATTAATTGGGTTCATATTCCTGAGAAATGTATCCCTGACCCCCGTTCACCCAATCTGTTTGGTCTTATTCATGTCCCATTCCAAGCAAAAAGTGTACATGCAGGTTTTGCTGTTATATTGTCCCTACCAATGTTGAGATCAAACCTTTGTTGAGATCAGACCCTACACCTTTGATGGCGACCTACTAGTTAAACTAGTTTTACAAATTGTATAAAAACGAAAACATCAAGAGGGGTTTCAACATCAAATTATTTTAACTCACAATAATGTTTATCTTTTAAAAGTAGAAGTCTTTCTATCTGTGTATCCCTTTAACAAAAAAGTTATTTTTAAAAAAATCTTAATATTTCACTCATTGGCTGCCATTGACATCACTAGACGTCCAATCCATTTTGACTAGGAGGGCTGAGAGTGGTCATTCGCTGCCATCCAATGAGTTCAATGAATGGCCTTTAAAGCGTTAAGAGTAAACATTTTTGCCTTGACACAAAATCACGACATTTTCTAGCAAACGGTGGACTCGTATTCTATAGTCAATCTTGAATAAGGGCAGAGCAAACGAGCCAAGGAAGAAATCAGGAGAGAGAATGCGAGTGAGGAATGCAGGCAGCTGGTTAATGTCTGTCAGTGCAACACAGAGAGCTCACAGTACTGGACTCCTCAACCCCCCCTTTCTCTCACACACACAAACACATGCAGAGTCCTGAAAGAACTATTTATTTGGGCCAGCAGAGTGTGTGTTGCGCAGCGAGAGACTCATTAGCCTGCAAAAAAAAGAATAACTAATACTGTACTACTACCCTTCTCTTTCTGATCTGTCCATCATCTGCATCTATCCATTATTTCTCAGCGCTTATTAAGAACTGGGTCATGGTTGCAATAAACCCATAGGAAAAACTGCAAGTGCTCTCTCTGCAGAACAACCCGAACACGTAATTTTACCAGCTATTTTTTAATTTTTTTAAAAAAAAATTTTTGAGTCCACACCAGAACATTGAACTGGAAGCATTTAGGAGATGTAATCAGATGCGTGAACTTCCTCAGCTGATCCCCCTGTGAATTGCAATCCTCATTCCGCGCAGGATCTGAATAACCCAGTGAGGAGTGACGTGCGGAATGATGGTAATTGGGAGGGCCTCGCACGGAAAAGATGGTCTTGAGCTTGAGAGAGATTCATGTAGCATAAGGATTGGTCATTTGGGACTACAGGAGTCTTACATGCCTGAGAGTGAAGCTTATACGAGAGGGCTGGGGTTTGATCCATGTGTTGGTCCGCTGGGCCGTGAGCTTGGGTTTACAGTATGCAGTGGGCTGTTGACACGACAATGTTTTGCAGCTGCTTATGAAATAAAAATTGCATTGTTTCAGACGTTTGTATGCAAGAAAAGCCTTTTGCAGCATTAAAATACAAATGAAAACAAGGCAGCACAGAACTAAGTTTAAGAACAACCACAAAAGATTTTTTATTTTAATTTTTAAAAAAAAAAATAAAACGTGTTCTTCCTCTGGCCAAGATTCACCATCCCACCAATTAATTTATCACTAGTAGTCATCAAATGTATATGAAGCCGGTGGGTGGCAGTAAATGAATGACAGCAAATGGATTGGACAGGGTTATTCCGATCATGTTTTTTTGCTTCCGATCCGATCCCGATCGTTTTAGTTTGAGTATCTGCCGATCCCGATATTTCCCGATCCGAATGCTTTTTTTTTTTGCTCCCGATTCAATTCCAATCATTCCCGATAATTTTTCCCGATCATATATATTTTGGCAATGCATTAAGAAAAAAACGAATAAAACTCGGACGAATATATACATTCAACATACAGTACATAAGTACTGTACTGTATTTGTTTATTATGACAATAAATCCTTAAGATGGCATTTACATTATTAACATTGTTTCTGTGAGAGGGATCCATGGATAGAAAGACTTGTAATTCTTAAAGGATAAATGTGACTTTGTATATTGTGACTAAATATTGCCATCTAGTGTATTTGTTGAGCTTTCAGTAAATGATACTGTAGCCATTTAACTGTTGTGCCCAAATGCATGATGGGAAGTGCACCCATGACTGTGCGTAGTGGTACCAATTGATGTATCTTCTCTGCGTTGGGAACTAACATAGGGTGTTAAGAAAAAGATCAATTACCACCTTTCTTGCCCACATTGATATTTCTAATCGTAGAGAGAGGGATTGTAAGTCTTTAGCCAATTTTAAAAATGCTCCAAAGGCTGCCAAAATTCACTAATTTTACGCTGCCTTTTAGCTCTATATATAGGTAAAACGGCGCCATTACAGATTGAACGCGACATTACGTGAGTGGGTCGTGCAGCGTATGCATTAAATATTTTAACGTGATACATTAAAAAAAAAATTAATTACCACCGTTAACGGGATACATTTGATAACCCTACCTTAAGCCTACACTAAAGACTCTGGATGAGTGTAACATATTATGTCTGTAACGTTAAATACAATTAGAAAACGATTTAATTAAAATATATATATATATATTAAAAAAAGGCATGTCCGATATTTTTTGCCGATTCCGATACTTTGAAAATGACGTGATCGGACGATCGATCGGCATCCCGATCGACCGGGACATCTCTACTTAAAGCGTAAGTTCAGAATTTTTGACATCAGGCTTAATGTTCGAGTTAGCGGGGATTGAATTAGGCGGTGGGTTTGATTTCAACAAATTCCATGCAGTTTGTTCGTTATTAATTTCGGGGCTCCGGAGAGGCTTAGCTAGCGCGAGTCAATGATCCCTTCCTAAGATGCCAATAAAAAAAAACAATACTAACAGATCTAACATAGTCAAATAAATTCAAAATGCAGATCTTTGTTCAAAATATCCATACGGCCAAAACAAATTCCCACCAAACTGCTGTAATTCATTTATTTCTGCGGAACTATTTTTTTAGGTGCATAATGCGACCACAATAGAGAGGAGTGATTCGGCCACTCGTGCTCATGCTGCATTCAAGGAAGGTGGAAAGTTGGACTTATCCCACTCGGATGGTACCTGTTGCGACCTCAAAGCTTTCCAAGCGTTTTTTTATTTTGGCCATCAAAAGACATATTGACCTATAGCAAACATTATTTCTCGTAAGCGATCAGATAGTGGAGGAAAAATGAAGGATAAGGTAATTAGACAACACTGTAATCTGCCTTCTTTAGTTTTACTGTTGACGGTCTGGTTTTCGACGAGCAGCACATTTTGCCTGATTGAAGCAACTCGTAAAGTCGGGGTACTTTTTTTTCTAACTTTGCGACTAGAGCCCCCCAGTTCGAGTGGCATTCCAATGATATTTATCCTGGCCGGAGGTTGGAAAACTCCCAATTTCCCACCTTCCTCGAATGCAGCATCAGTCTACAGAGTCTTGACTGAAGAACGGCAACATAGTGAAACGTGCATTTAGAGAGTGTGGAAACAGAAGGAATAGGCAAATGAGTTTACACAAATTCCCTATGAAGAACAACGAACAATACAAGCTGTGGATACTTGTTGCTGGCTCTGACTTAAACACACCGGTGGAAAAAATATCACTCCGCTCTGCAACCTGTTACCTACAGAACTTTTGGATTACAAATGTTGCTGTCCATACTGCAGTTATTGACATGCAATGGTAAAATGTAATAACTTCCTCCTTGAAACATAGCCAACACAAATGATTGCATAGGTTATTGGTAATTTTCATGCATGCATATGTTTTTTTTTTTTTTTGGAATGCTAGGACGGGTTCATTGACTCGCGCTAGCTTAGCCACTCCGGAGCTCTGAAACTAATAAATAACTAACTAACTGCACGGAATTTGTCTAAATCAACTCCACCAACTAATTAAACCCCTGCTCACTTGAAGATTAAGCCTGATGTCAAAAATTCTGAACTTCACCTTTCGCGCTTTTTCAAACTAGTGGCAGCCTATCCTTGCAATGCCTTATGAAGGGTTCAGGGGCAACCAGTGGTGTTACTCTTACTTTTAAAAAAAGTAATTAGTTACAGTTACAAATCACCTCTCCTAAAAAGTAACAGTAATTCAGTTACCTCAATGTAAGAGTAATTACTTACTCAGCAAAGTAACTGACGTTACGTCTCATGTTCTATACATAATTACATTATGCATTCTATAACATCTTTCACATCAAATATGTTTATATTAACTGATTGAATTGAACAGATTTTTTCATTCCCACAAAAACATAGGTTACACTTTTTACGTTTTTTTTTTTTTTAATTTTTTTTTTTTTTAATTTCACCTATATAAGAGTGTAACGGTATTCACACTCACTCACACAAACTTTCAAATGCTGTGAGAAAAAAAAAAACATAGACTTCACTATCAGTTGACGGGGGCACGGGTCTGATCCGTACGGGGCCTATTTTTAAAAACTTTAAAATTCAAATATTTTCAAAACCAAAGCCGCTAGCAACCTAAAACTAAAACAGGCACCTCCCTTAGGCATATACAAGCCTCCATGAGAGCGACATCAAAAAAGTTGTTGCCTAATAAAATCCTTATCAATTATTTTTTTTTATACAAGTATAAAACTTCTCAAATTAAAAAAATCAACTTCTCAACAAAAATTCTCAAATTTTACGCTAGATGTACAAAAATGAATCACCAAATGCAGAGATAATCACCAAAATTTTCAGGATCAATAGCAATATTTAACATATATATGTTTTTTCCTGAAATAGTGACTTAATATTTTTTTGGTGAGCAATTTCGAGTTAAGTTTCAACAGCTTATAAATCACTCAATTTTCACATCAGAAACTTAATACTTGAGGAAAACATAAAGAATCATTTTAATGTTACTCAATTTCTATATACAATCATAACTTATTTAGGTTGAATTCCACTATTGTGTAGAGATACAAAATCCAACATGGCGGCAGTCACAAAACAAAGAGCGTTTTAAGGTGAAAGTTCTTGTAAATAAATGCTTAAATTGCAGCATTTCTATAGATATGAACGTAGAACAATCTAGATTCTTGGTTAAAAGCAAAAAACAGGCAGTTATCGTTCATTTTACTTAAATAATTCAAGGAAAAGTTACGTTATTGTGTAATCCAACATGGCGGCCGTCACAAAACTAAGAACGTTTTAAGTTGAAAATTCTTCTAAATAAAGGCTTAATGCGCAGAATTTCTGCACATATGAACGTAAAACAGTCTAGATTCTTGGTTAAAAGCAAAAAACGCAATTATCATTCATTTTATGTAAATATTTCAAGCCAAAGTTTCACAAATTTTATCCAATGATTTTTTTTCACAAGGTTTCAAAGTGCATGCGAGGTGCTGAATCCTCGACCAAATCACTCAAAACACTTCTACCTGCTTGTATGCAACGAAAACTTTGTCCTGTTTCCACCTTACTCCGGCGTTAGAACGCAGCGTGTGTTTGAGTTTATCACAGTGAAAGCAAACTCAACGTTCTGCCTAGGTCGGCCCCCTATGGGAAGGCGTGGCGCAATGTCTGTGGAAGCTGTCTTGTCAACTGATGGTGGAGTCTATGAAAAACGTTTATGGTTTTCCTGTTGTACTGAACCCGCACCAAACCGTGACCTCTGTACCAAGGTACAGTGGGGCAAATAAGTATTTAGTCAACCACCAATTGTTCAAGTTCTCCTACTTGAAAAGATTAGAGAGGCCTGTAATTGTCAACATGGGTAAACCTCAACCATGAGAGACAGAATGTGTGAAAAAAACAGAAAATCACATTGTTTGATTTTTAAAGAATTTATTTCCAAATTAGAGTGGAAAATAAGTATTTGGTCACCTACAAACAAGCAAGATTTCTGGCTGTCAAAGAGGACTTACTTCTTCTGACGAGGTCTAACGAGGATTAACGAGGCTCCACTCGTTACCTGTATTAATGGCACCTGTTTTAACTCATTATCGGTATAAAAGACACCTGTCCACAACCTCAGGCAGTCACACTCCAAACTCCACTATGGCCAAGACCAAAGAGCTGTCGAAGGACACCAGAGACAAAATTGTAGACCTGCACCAGGCTGGGAAGACTGAATCTGCAATAGGTAAAACACTTGGTGTAAAGAAACCAACTGTGGGAGCAATTATTAGTAAATGGAAGACATACAAGACCACTGATAATCTCCCTCGATCTGGTGCTCCATGCAAGATCTCACCCCGTGGCGTCAAAATGATATCAAGAACGGTGAGGAAAAATGCCAGAACCACACGGGGGGACCTAGTGAATGACCTACAGAGAGCTGGGACCACAGTAACAAAGGCTACTATCAGTAACACAACGCGCCGCTAGGGACTCAAATCCTGCACTGCCAGACGTGTCCCCCTGCTAAAGAAAGTACACGTCCAGGCCCGTCTGCGGTTCGCTAGAGAGCATTTGGATGATCCAGAAGAGGACTGGGAGAATGTGTTATGTTCAGATGAAACCAAAATATGAGTTTTTGGTAGAAACCCAGGTTCTCGTGTTTGGAGGAGAAAGAATACTGAATTGCATCCAAAGAACACCATGCCCATTGTGAAGCATGGGGGTGGAAACATCATGCTTTGGGGCTGTTTTTCTGCAAAGGGACCAGGACGACTGATCTGTGTAAAGGAAAGAATGAATGGGGCCATGTATCGAGAGATTTTGAGTGAAAATCTCCTTCCATCAGCAAGGGCATTAAATATGAGACGTGGCTGGGTCTTTCAGCATGACAATGATCCCAAACACACAGCCAGGGCAACAAAGGAGTCGCTTCGTAGGAAGCATTTCAAGGTCCTGGAGAGGCCTAGCCAGTGTTGAGATCTCAACCCCATAGAAAATCTGTGGAGGGAGTTGAAAGTCCGTGTTGCCCAACGACAGCTCCACAACATCACTGCTCTAGAGGAGATCTGCATGGAGTAATGGGCCAAAATACGAGCAACAGTGTGTGAAAAGCTTGTGAAGAGTTACAGAAAACGTTTGGCCTCCGTTATTGCCGACAAATGGTACATAACAAAGTATTCAGATGAACTTTTGGTATTGACCAAATACTTATTTTCCACCATGATTTGCAAATAAATTCTTTAAAAATCAAACAATGTGATTTTCTGTTGGTTTTTTTCACATTCTGTCTCTCATGGTTATGGTTTACCCATGTTGACAATTACAGGCCTCTCTAATATTTTCAAGTGGGAGAACTTGCACAATTAGTGGTTGACTAAATACATATTTGCCCCACTGTATGTACTGAACCGTGACTTCTGTGTATCCTCACGCGCCTAATAAATATGTAAATATATGTTTTAAACTGCAGGTGAGGCTCTGAATCTCCTGCCTCTCCTGTCTTTGCTGTAGTTTTTTTGATTAAAAACACACAAGGTTCATGGATATGTCATTCAATAAACGCTTACGGCAAGTGACTATTTTTGGTCATTAAAAAAATTATATATATTATTGTTATTGTATCGTAGCGCCTACAAGGACGCCAACTTGGTGATAATAACACTCAGCAGGAAAACAAAACATTATTTTCAATTAATTGTATGCACCTGGACACCACGAACTTTATGTAAAAAAAAAAAAAAAAAAAAAAAAAAAAGTTGCCTGAGAGTTTAATGATGCTCGCCACGGTCAATGCTAATGCTAACGAGAACGCAAATGCTATGCTGACGCTCTGAGCCACCTAGCCAATCATCACCGCCTCCTGCATTCTGCATTGGTGGAATACAAATAAATCTTCATATTTTTGACCCCAAAAAATTAACAAATGTCCAGGAAATGCCCCAAAAATGACAGTAAGTGACATAAAATTGCCCCAATATCAGAAACATACCTGTCAAGTCGTACGGTTTCGGCGTGATTTGTACAAGTGAGCACTGATTTTTAAATGTGTACGCCGTACGTTCAAAATCTGTACGTTTTTCGTGCATTACGTTTTTTTTTCCTCCGGATTTTGTCACCGTTTCGGCAACGAGACAATATACGTTACTATGCGTTACTACATTGGTTGAATAACGCGAGAAAAGTCAGAGACATGGAGAGAGAAGAGTGTTTGTTGTGACTAGGCTAGGCTAGTATATTGGCCAATATTTCCTGACTGTAGCCGACAGCCTACACTCTACGCCTAGATATCACATGCAACAGACTCGGCAGCATTGGTAAACAGCCGCCATTTTAAATCAGTAGACGTCTCAGAAAGGCTCTGTTGTAGTGAACCTTCATAGCGAACCTAAGTAACTTTTTATCTGAAATACTCCTAAATCGGCAAACTCTTGACTTTAATCTCTCTTTATATGATGAAACAGTTTGATAGTGTTAAAACTCACATGTCGAAAGTAGACAGAAGTGAACTAATGCAAAAACAGGAGCAATTTTAACAACTTTAACAGTTGATTCACAACATTAAATGACTTCCAAACATAGCAAAGGTTAGGGCTTACTATGTTTTTTATTTATTTATTTTTTAATAAAGAAAAAAAAAACATGGAAGGTTACACCAGTTACTTTGCCAAGTAACTAATTACTCTTACATTCAGGTAACTGAGTTACTAACTCATTTACTTTTGGGGAGAAGTAATTTGTAACTATAATTAATTAATTTTTAAAAGTAAGATTAACAACACTGGTCATAAAGATGCAGTCTGCTGAATGAAAAGTGACGAAAGCGAAGATTTTATTCTGCCAATTTGTTGCCGAACACAATTTGCCTGCAACTAGTGCTTATCACTTCTCAGAATTAGCAAAAGAAATGTTCCCTGACTCAAAGATTGCACCGGGAAGTTAATTTTATCAATTGACCTTTTTAATTTAAAATTGGACCCACTAATGAGCTACCTTCAAGTCAAACTAAATTGTGAGCTGAAGTGCCATGAAGTGCAGCCATCAAGACATGATAGAAATTGCCAAAAGTGCTACATACAATTATAACAAAAGTCACTGTTCAATTTTAGTAATCATGATGTAGCTGAAGATATTGATTGTTCTTTGATTGCACCAGGTTATACTGTATGTGACAATATTTAAATACAATATTTATTTGAAAAATTGAGTTTTATTTTTGTTTCATATTGCCAGCTATATACAACGTTGTAAGATTAGTCACCAATTTGTAAGGGCATACGTCACTATTTGTAAGATTGCCAAAGGCCTCCGGTTGACAGGTATGCAGAAATGACCCAGGAATTGCACATAAATCAAGAGGAAGTGATCTAGAAGTGCCTCAAAATCAAGACGTGAACTGGAGCTATCCCAAAAATATTCCCATGCAATTGCTCTTGAACTTAAATTTTCTAATTTAATAAATTATTCATGCAAGTCCATTGTTGCGATGTGCTAACCCAAAATAACGTCAAATTACTAATGACCCGTTATAGTTGTCAAGGAAACAGTTGTGAAAAAGTTCCTGTGCTCTAAAATAAATCCAGTTGAATGTTACAGTCTGTTCATATCCATCTGCCAGTTGAACAATCGCTTGAAAACAGCAACATAAGTACATACTTCATTATCATCGGATAGCCCTCTGCTCATGATATACTGCAACGTTCTTGCCTCACACTAGTTTTGACTTGCTGAACAGGATCCCAGTTGCACCAGAGTTGAGTAAGAAGCAAGCTGTTCTCCACTAAGCTCTTAATGCAGCCAACATTTCAGTGTGAACTGTCGAGCGTTAGAGGTCATTAGTCCCCAGCAAGGAATCTGAAACTTTTGACACTCATCAGATATTTGTGTGCGCACGTGTGTGTGTTTATGCAGTGGGGGTTGGTCGTCTGACTGATGCTTCCACGGTGAGGTTGTCAGACACCAACTGTTTAGCACTTCCTGCCCATAAGGGTTGTTTTGTCTCTACATTTGTTTTGACTTTGTAGTCACAAGAGGGGTAGGAGAGGTTTACAAACCATGCTGGCACACCGCAAATCAGTCAAAATCACGGACATCACAACACTAGGTACAATTGAGTAAGTTAAATGTGTTTTAATCTTACACTCATATATCTTCCAAGGAGCCATTTGAATGCAAAGGAAAACAATAACAGTTTATTCCATTAATACGAGCAGGGCTATCAAACTTTCAGCCCACGGTTCAATTGCAACCTGCAGGACAGTATTTATCGGCCCCTGGTTTGGTTTCCAAGTTAAGTGTTTGTGCAGACCAGGGCCGTACAGAGACCGATGGAGGGGCAGGTGCTCAACAGATCAAAAGAGGCACAGAAGAATTTAGCACACCTTATAACTCAATTTAACCAGCTTTACAGTATAATTGGCTGTGACTGTGACAGACCTTAATTGGGAGCTGGGAATAGCGAATAGAAAACAAAACTGTTATCAACACTTCCTGGCTGTGACTCAGTCTTTGCCACTTTTCTTCCTTCAACCTCTGTATCAAAATGATTTCCTCAAATTGTTGTTCATTTGAGAACAAACCACATCAGATGTTCAGTCAGCCATCATCAGCAGTTTTTTTTTTTCTCAAAACTATTATTTCATTATTTTCAATATTTGACACATAAAAAGTTATTGAACAATAACAATTGTTGTATTTTATACCTGAATATTCTTGCAAACTGTGATATTCTTACCTTTTGTGCTCTTCACCCAGCTGATGAGGGATCCACTGTCTTTAGCACCCTCATCCAGCTCCTTATTTTTTCTTAGTTTTAATCCTTCAACATCCTTTCCATATGAGGCATGCCTACATAATGAAATATAAACCCTAAATTTAAAAAAGGTTAGATTCCACAGTGGCTTTTATTTTTAAAGCTTTCTTAATTTTTTGCTCTCTCAATAACGTTGTAAAGAGAGAAAGATGACGGAACACTTACACTGCTGGCCAAAAGTATTGGCACCCCTGCAATTCTATCAGATAATGCTCAATTTCGTCCAGAAAATGGTTGCAATTGGAAATGATGTGGTAGTAATATCCTCATTTCTTTGCTTGCAATGACAAAACACAAAACACACACACACACACAAAAATAAAAAAACTTAAATCATTATCATTTTACACAAAACTCCAAAAATGTGCCGGACAAAAGTATTGGCACCCTTTGAAAAATCATGTGATGCTTCTCTAATCTGTACAATTAACAGCACCTGTTACTTACCTGTGGCACGTAACAGGTGGTAACAATAACTAAATCACACTTGCAGCCAGTTGAAATGGATTAAAGTTGACTCAACCTCTGTCCTGTGTCCTTGTGTGTACCACATTGAGCATTGAGAAAAGAAAGAAGACCAAAGAACTGTCTGAGGACTTGAGAAGCAAAATTGTGAGGAAGCATGGGCAATCTCTGGGCTACAAGTCCATCTCCAAAGACCTGAATGTTCCCGTGTCTACCGTGTGCAGTTTCATCAATAAGTGTAAAGCCCATGGCACTGTAGCTAACCTCCCTTTATATGGACGGGGAAAAAAAATTGATGAGAGATTTCAACGAAAGATTATGCAAATGGTGGATAAAGAACCTCGACTAACTGTGGCTAACCTCCCTATATGTGGACGGAAAAGAAAATTTGACGAGAGGTTTCAATGAAAGATTATGCAAATGGTGGATAAAGAACTGCGACTAACATCCAAACAAGTTCAAGCTGTCCTGCAGTCTGAGGGTACAACAGTGTCAACCTGTACTATCCATCAGCATCTGAATGAAAAGTGACTCTATGGTAGGATACCCAAGAAGACCCCACTTCTGACCCAGAGACATTAAAAAAGCCAGGCTGAAGTTTGCCAAAACTTCCCTGAGAAAGCCAAAAACTTTTTGGAAGAAAGTTCTCTGGTCAGATGAGAGCTTTTTTGGAAAAGGCATCAACATAGAGTTTACAGGAAAAGAAACGAGGCCTTTAAAGAAGAACACGGTCCCCACAGTCAAACATGGCGGCGGTTCCCTGATGTTTTGGGGTTGCTTTGCTACCTCTGGCACGGGACTGCTTGACCGTGTGCATGGCATGATGAAATCTGAAGACTACCAACAAATTTTGCAGCATAATGTATGGCCCAATGTGAGAAAGCTAGGTCTCCCTCAGAGGTCATGGGTCTTCCAGCAGGACAATGACCCCAAACACACTTCAAAAAGCACGAGAAAATGGTTTGAGAGAAAGCAGTGGAGACTTCTAAAGTGCGCAGCAATGAGTCCAGACCTGAATCCCATAGAACACCTGTGGAGAGATCTCAAAATGGCAGTTTGGAGAAGGCACACTTCAAATCTCAGAGACCTGGAGCAGTTGCCCAAAAAAGAATGGTCTAAAATTCCCGCAGGGCTTTGTAAGAATACCACTGATAGATACCGGAAGCGGTTGTTCGCAGTTATTTTGTC
Organism: Corythoichthys intestinalis; assembly: GCF_030265065.1. Classification (NCBI taxonomy): domain Eukaryota; kingdom Metazoa; phylum Chordata; class Actinopteri; order Syngnathiformes; family Syngnathidae; genus Corythoichthys; species Corythoichthys intestinalis. The sequence continues at coordinate 38,411,384 of NC_080406.1, read as the reverse complement.
TAAAGGTTGTGCTACCAAGTACGTATTAGGCTGAGGGTGCCAATACTTTTGTCTGGCCCATTTTTGGAGTTTTGTGTAAAATGATGCTAGTTTTTTTTTTTTCATTCTCTTTAGTGTTTTTTCATTGCAAGCAAAATAAATGAAGATATTACTACAATAGCATTTGTAATTGCAATCATTTTCGTGAAGAAAAAAAAATGTTTTGTTAACAAAACAGTTCTTTTTTTTAAATTAAAAGCAGTAGAGATTTATTTTTAAATATTAGTTTAAATTTTAAAAACAGCGGAAACATTCATCAGTATAATATTCCATTCTGTTAATCATTGATTTAGTTGATTTTCACAGGTCACACAAAATGATGTGCGAGCCGAATGTGCCCCCGAATAAATTGAGGGTGAGATCCCCGAATTAAAATATATTAAAACATGATTTAGTCTCATTCAGAGATGGGTAGTAAAGTGTTACATGTACTTGAGTAATTTTTTTAGAAAAAAAATTACGCAAATTACTTCTAAGAGTAGTTTTACTAAGCCATACTTTTAACTTTTACTTGAGTAGATTTATGAAGAAAAAATCGCTCATTCCAATTTTCGTATTCATTTTACATATAAGATTTATTATTTTTTTGCCATTGATGCCCCGAGCTCTACCAATTTCACCAATGAGATGTCGCAACGATAATTACATGACTCCATTACACCAATCAAACGCAAGCTTGCCATTCTATGATCACGCCAGCCTGTTAAATCACGTGGCGTCTTTAAAGCACCGTAAAAAATGAAGTATTTGACATAGAGCGCTACACTCAATATGAATCGAAAGCGCGGATTTAAACTTCTCTCCCAGTTTTCATTTGCAACCGATTGACCACGGAAAACCGGAGATATGATTCTTTTAATTTCCTAATAGTAACGAAGTAAGGAAGTATTCACTATTCAGACAAGGACTTATTTTCTCAACTAGAGGGCACTCATGTTCTTTGGATGAATAATGCTTCATTTTTTTTTTCTCTCGCCAGAATTCAATGTTTTTTTTTTTACATTTTTTTTATTTCTGTAATTGGTTATTGTACAGTGTCATTATAACAATAGTTCATATAGATATTATGTGGTGACTGGCCAGTGTGTGTTGATGGATGGTGGAAAGTAAGGATGTGAAACCTATCGAGAAATTTTTTCTTCTTTTTCCCAACATTGCTCATAATTATAAGAACTTCCAATTAAAGAAATCACTCCTAGAGTGTAGTTTGGACATGTCTAATCTCCCGTGTTTTTAGCACGATTGTACTTAAAGAGTTCTCTTGACCTTTTGCAGGCTTAGTCAACAGATATGTGAAAAATGCAACCCCCCCCAAAAAAACCATCCATTTTAAAAGATTGCACTGCCTTGACTCAATGATGACTCCACTCAAAAGATAGCAGCATGATAATTCTTTGTTATTTATTTACCCTCCCCCCGCACAACGCACACATGCAGTCTTGGAGGTCATGTGCTAATTGATGCAAAGTAATGGGGGAGGTGATGTTGCAATAGTTATCAATATGAGGTCCTTGTGTTCACGATAAGTTCAAATACGTATGTTTATTATTAATTATTATGTATTTGCTCGAGGATTTTGTCATAAAGGAGCACGGGGGGAGGGGAACGCCAAAGAATAGGAGCAGAGGGCCGAAGAGAGGGGAACATGGAGAAGGAAGAGGATTAGGCGAGGGTGTGTCGGGGGAGGCCTCCTGCGGTTTGGAGGTCACACACACAGCTGTGGTCATCACCTTTCACTGCGAGGGACTCGCACACACACACAAACTACTGTGATCATCACCCTCGGTGGGAGGTTGACCTCAGCCAGATGGCCGTCGCTCTTTTTATGACACTGCTTTTTTTCTTCTTTTTCCATTTTTTTTCTTTTGCAGTGTCCACGCCTAGCTTCTCAAGAATGTGCACCACATTTCAAAACAGCAGCGTTACGTTGTGGTGTGAATGAGCCAATCAATTAGTAAATCTAAATAGACGGTGTATTAGTAAAATAAACTTATAAAGATTTCACATTTGTGTGAGGTCTATAACTAAAGCCTCTTAAGTACACAATTCCATTACGCAGCTCTTTGTGTTAACTCATTCACTGCCATTAGCAGTGATAAACATGAAATCATTTTGAAGTCGGATGGATGCCGTTGATTGACCATGATTCCAAGGGCGGAGGTTTGCATAGGTGCACAGTAGGGACATAACACACCCAACTTTTCAGAATGCTCAAATTGTCCCCACCAACTTTTGCATTATACTGTATAATGACTTCAGTTATATAGGTCATTAGATTGTCTTCCCATATTAGTGTAAAGATAGAATTGACCCTACCATTATTAAGTAAATTACTGTCATTATGTTCAGACTTACATTGACCCATTTTCACTTTCTGAATGTGCCAGTCCATTTTTTTCCCCCTCAAACGCACGACTGATTGGCTGATGACTTGAAACTAACACGCGCAATCACTGCCCCGACACAAATACAATATCTCACCTCCTCTGACCCCTTCGAAGAGAAGGAATATTAGGTTTTTTTTACGCTAGCCTTTTAATGTAAAAAGATGTCAATATTGTGGAAGTGGGGAACACCCCACTATTTTGCTTCTGAAAGTCCGACCTGCATCAGAGTTAGCATAACATTAATCTGTGTGAATTTCCCGAACTCGAGTAGGAAGCTGCTTTGAGAGAAATCTCTGTCTGTATGTTTTCTGCTGTCAGCGTTAATTAAACTGTGAGAAATGTAGTGAACCAAAGTTTAGCCTCTTCTCCCCAATTTTCATTTTTATTTTATTTATACAGCCCAAAGAAGCTTTTGTTTTATTTGTTAACTTTGGCTGTGCTCGTGGACAGAAGCAGTAGCGTTCTACCTAAATGAAAGCTCCATTTTTATTTATTTTTGTTATACGCAAAGACATTTTTTCAGTTATATCTAATTTATATATTAATGTTGAGTGATCTTAAGACAAATGTTTATTTTTTTTGCATTCCTGGATGGTTAAAAGATAATTAACAAGTTTGTATTTATTGTGTATGTTAACATAATTTAAGTTATGTTCAAATATTGCTATTTAAATTTGTGCTGGAAGTTTTCAAAATGTTTCTTTTGTAGTTTTTGAAAACAAAGGTTTGAATTGAACGGTGTATCACCTGATCCAATACATATGCACTGCAAAAACACATCTCCTTAAAACTAGTTAAATTACTTTGTTTTCAGTGTAAATCTACTACAAAAATAAGTGAAATGATCTGCCAGTGCTTCAAGTAAATTTCACTCAGATTTCATGTAATAAGAAAAATAGCTTGCTGAAAAGCTTAAAAGACATTTTAAGCAAAAAGTTAGTACATTTAATCTTAAAAAAAAAAAAAGCTTTTTTTCCCAGATATGTTCTTAATTCAAGAATATGTATTGTTCAAAACATTATTTGAAAGCATTTTTTTCTGGATTTAGGTAAAAAAAAAAAATGACCCAACTTTTAAGATGTATGGGCTTAATAAGAACAAATAGTAATATTTTCTCAATTTAAGTGGAATAATCTGACATATTAATCCGTTAACTAGTCTTTAACACTCAAAACAAGATGGAAAAAAATGATTCAACTAAATTTAAGAAAAAAATATCAGATTAGGACGTTATAAATTTGCAGTGTGAAAGTTAGTATAAATCAATACAGATTTATTTTGCATTGATTATTTAGCCTATCAATTAATTAGATTCATATTCGAAATGTAGCCCTGACCCCCATTCACCCGATCTGTTTGGTCTTATTAATGTCCCGTCCCCAGCAAAAAGTGTACATGCGGGTTATGCCGTTATATCATCCATACAAATATTGAGACCAAACCTACCCCATGCATGATTCAGTACCATTGACGGCGACAGAAGTCCTATCTATTTGGACTGGAAGAGGCTGGCAAGTCCAAATGGATTGGATGTCACCTCAGTGGCAGCCAATTAGTTAAATTATGAAAAAAAACGTTAAAGCCATGATGTTGAAAAACAAAGAATGTTGTTGATCTGTTTCCTTAGTTTCAGTGTTGTACATTGTAAAGGTGATGTCCGGATCTGATACTCAGTATCCAGCGCCCGATAAGGCTATTTTTGGAGTATTTGATTTGGTCACAAGGTCGGCTCCGATCAATTAGTCGCATGTTTTCAGTACCATTGTGCTTTTCAATTGTAATGAGTTCATTTTGCCTACACTTATACAGCGCATCACAAAAGTGAGTACACCCCTCACATTTCTGCAGATATTTAAGTATATCTTTTTATGGGACAACACTGACAAAATGACACTTTGACACAATGAAAAGTAGTCTGTGTGCAGCTTATATAATAGAGTACATTTATTTCCCCCTCAAAATAACTCAAAATATAGCCATTAAAATCTAAACCCCTGGCAAGAAAAGTGAGTACACCGCATGGGAACTACGTACATCCCTAAATGTCCAAATTGAGTACTACTTGACATTTTCCCTCCAAAATGTCATGTGAATCGTTACAGGAGTGCTGTCAGCATTGCTGCAGAGATTGAAGAGGTGGGGGGGGGTTAGCCTATTAGTGCTCAGACCATACGCCGCACTCTACATCAAATTGGTGTGCAAGGCTGTCACCCCAGGAGGAAGCCTCTTCTGAAGACGGTACACAAGAAAGCAAAAATACTATGTTTGTTGTTTTTTCTCTGTTACAGTATTATTATACATTGGATTTCAAAATGAATTTTTTTTTTCTTAGTCCCCATTTTTGAAAAGTATTAACCTCCCGAAATGTTACTTACAGTCTAGCGTGACCTGTTTTTTACTTCGTCATAATGCATTTTTTACTGGTGCGACTTATAATAAAAAAATACAGTACTTGTTTTTGTTTTATTGGTGTGTAACTTAATGCAGTACACTATGAGTCGCTTAACATTCATCCATGATCCGTTTTTTTCGATAGTCTTTCCTCATTTGGGTCACCGAGGAGCTGTACTCTTTCACCCCTATTTTAAGCATTTTAAACGATCTTATCTGCATTTTTTAGTGTCACTGTTTCAGATGAGTATATTTTCCACTGAAGCCTTTTGTGCTATTCACTCAGCTATTTTGAATCTTTTGACATTTCTTCCGCATTTTCGTCATTAAAAAATACAAGAGCGCTTCAGTTTTGAATTTGCTGGACTGGCAGCCATCCTGGCATCTGATCCCTGCTCAGGACAAGTTGTACTTAGAATTTATTGGACTTTAACTCGGTTTACTTCATGGTCCTAAAACAGAATTGTAAAAATGGAAAGTGCCTTGTTAAATTTAAAATAGTTTTTACTGCAACTTAGTTTGTTTTCATTATTCATGCCTATCTTTTCTATTTTCCTCACCATCTTCAACTTCCTCCATGCATGTCAGTAGGTAGGATTTTCTTTCATCGGTGTATACATTATACACAATTATACCAATGCCCAGAAGATTTTTTTCCAAAGCTCCTGACATGTGTTTTTAATGTTCTTAAAAGGCATGCCTGCACATATGTGCTCAACCTCCATTGTCAGATTGAAAATCTGCTCCACCCATATTGTCTCAAAAACACTTTCATTTTTCCGTGTCATGCAAAAGATAAGAAGAATTATGAAAGGTAAGTTTGCATTCCTAACTTTTTCATGCACGAATTATGATTCTTTTTTTTTGTTTTTAACCCGTACAGGCTACTCATTTAATTCATTGGCTATTTAAGTGTCATTGAGGGCTAAATACATCCAAGGACGTCCAGTCTCGTCAATGGCACTGAAACATGAGCATTCACAGCCAGTCTTCCCGGTTTAAATGGACGTCTATGTCGTCATGTTAAATACTATAAGGGAAAAAAATAGTTTTACTTGGGGCCATAACCAGTTTATACTTATGTTTTTATTCATTTTAATGTCATTAATTTAGTTTTTATTAACATTGTATTCATATATATATATATGTATTAATATTATTATTTATAAAAAGATTTCAAATTACAATAAATAATAACATACATATGTATATAAATAGCTAATATTTAACCTTTTTTTTAAATGACCAAAAATAGCACCATGCCCTATAAAGGGTTAACGGTCTAAAAGGGGAAGTTTAGAAATTTTGACCTTAGGCTTAATCTTCGAGTTAGCGGGGGTTTAATTAGTCGGTGGAGTTGATTTCAACAAATTCCGTGCAGTTACCCCAAGAGCAGGCGACTGCGTACCAGATGCGGCACGGATCAGCACTATGACAGTCCAAATGATAGGTTACACATTGTTCCGGGGTGGACCGCGCAGACCGGACGCGCTCAAAATCAGAAATTTAACGGTTGACGTGTGACGTCACTGTCAGCGCGCATATGAAAGGCAACTAAACAGAAGAGCACGCAGGACTCACGACAGATCAGCGGACGGTAAATTTGTATGGTAAGTGCTTTATTCAAAGTCATAATCGTGTTTTGAAGTCACTGCTTGACTGTTAAAAAAGTTATTCAACCGAGCATTAACACAATGGCCAGTGTATTCAAGTGATCTGCCATGTCTGCAAGTTAAGTAATTCAACATTTTTTGTATAACAAAAATATGGAGGGAGAAGGCATTTACTTTATGTTGATGTAAATGTTTCAATGTTTGAATACTATTATTATCTGGGTCTTTCCCTCTTGGGAAAGGCCAGATAGTGCTGTTCTGCAACTTTATCATTATTTATTTATTAATCTTCTTATTCTCTGCGTTTTTTAACAGGCCACGCCCCCAAAATGTCCCCAAATGAACTGATATGACCAGGCGACGCCCCCCTAATGTGCCCAAATGACCTGATAGGACCAGGCCACACCCCCCAAAAGTTCCCAAATGACCTGATAGGACCAGGCCACGCCCCACAAATGTTCCCTAATGACCTGATTTGATTAGGCCAGCCCCCAAATGTCCCCAAATGATCTGACATGACCAGGCCACGCCCCTAAATGTCCCCATGACCTAATATGACCAGGACATGCCCCCAAATCAACAGGTAGTGACCTGATATATTCCCCGAGATGTCCCCAAACCAACCTGGGCGGGGCTAAGATCTGTATCTCCACACTGGAAAGACCCAGAGTAATTTCTCCAGAAATTGCAGTTTCTAATTCAAACAGAGCTCCTCCTCCTTGTGTTTGTGTTTTTGTGCCACTGCTTTGATTGCACAGATGGGTGAGCCTGGGACCAGGTATGGCTGATCATCGTCAGCAACTTACTTAAACCGGTCCTTGGCATCACATCATCGCCAGACCAACAACTGACAGATGTGACTTTCAGCTAACAAAGTATCTTGAAATTCTGATACTGAGCTCACTTTTGTTTTTTTTCTCCCCTAGATCCTTTACTGCTTCCCTACTCCCTACTCCAACTCATCGTCAATGAACTCTTTCCCATTGCCAGTTTGCCTCTGACTTGTAAAAATAGGTCATCTTTAATGTGGAGTTGCATTTTTCAATTATAACAACTTTGTGGAAAAAAAACAATGTATTGTTATGGTGCAGTAATATGTGAGCATTAATAAACAGAATGAAAAAGAAAGTGTGTTATTATTACTTTTAATAAAAAAAATAAATTTGCAATATAAAATCAATACAGTATGATACATTGAACAAAATGGACCCCAAATTTAATACTGAAAATGGTTTTGATACAAATCTGGCCCAGATTGGGTAACATGTGTGCCACATCCGGGCCATACATTAATGTAGTGTGTGCTAATTTGTTTAAGTTCTGGCCCAAAACTGGTTGCTGATCTGGCAAGTAACTCCATACCCAGATTGGGCCCTTGTTCAAAAATACACTGGGGCAGATCCATTTTACGAAATTGGGCCGAAATTTGCAGTACCCATGGCCCATGTCCGCTCCAGTTATATTTTGCCATCTGGGTAGTTAGTTATTCATTAGTTTCAGGGCTCCGGAATGGCTTAGCTAGAGCGAGTCAATGAGCCCCCCCTAGCATTCCAATAAAAAAACAGCATATCCATGCATGAAAATTACCGATGACCCATGCAATCAATAGTGTTGGCTATGTTTTTAGGACGCGCTTACTAAAACTTACCATTGCATGTCAATAACTGTAGTATGAACAGCAATGGCGTACCGCAAGCAACACGTCACTTCCGCTCATTAATATTCATGACATTAGCTCCTGTTGCTAAGAGGACACGCCACCGTTTGTCCCCAATAGGAAATTAATGGAAATCGTGTATGAAGGAGATGTTTACAGAGCTAAACCTACCAATTGCCTCTGAAAATGATGTCCCTGGTGCCAAATTCACTTGCAAAGATGTGGAGTTAAAGAGATGGCTTGGGTGTCGAGGGCTGAAAAAGACGAGAAAAACGAGCCGACCTTAGCAAAGTCTTAGCTTTTTTATCGACACCTTTTTCTTACACGACTGACAATGATATTCTCCTGTTTCAACAAGCTGTCCTTTACCACCAGCCCTGTCTTTCTTATATATTATATCCGCCAGTTGTCCTACGTCTCTGACTGTTCTTGGGGTTAATTTATATTGTTTTGTGTAGCGATCGTAAATGCTACTCAGTGACAGCCAACGAACACTTTTAATTTTTTCACTGATAACAAATCTTAATTCTATAATTTATTTACGCTTCCCCCTTACCAATGTTTTTTTTTTTTTTTTTTTTTTTACAACAGAAAAGAAAAACCAATCAGCGGCAGGCAGACGTGACGTTGTTAAAGTGACAAGTAATTAGCGTGAGCGGAGAATGGAGAAGTTTATTCAACATGGCTAGCACGAGCCATGTTGACTGTTGTCAATGACTTTTTACGATGTGTTTTTGGTCATTTAAAACTGGTTTTACCGCGGATTGGAACATATTCTCGGCTCTCCTGTTCGCCATCTGTGTTGTTGTAGAGACGACTTTCGGCGTGCAAGAGTGACGTTACTCGTTAAGAACACGTCACGCAAATAAACAAATCTGATTGGATGATTGATTTTGTACTGTGCTCGAGAGGCCGTTAATGGGCTGGGTCCCAGACTATTTCTCACATTGTTTTAAAAATACAGGGAGAATAGTCTTGCTGTGCCAGGCAAGCATGCGTGCGGTACACCATTCAAATGGAATTTGTGGAAACTCTCATTTGCCCATTTCTTCTGTCTGTTTCCGCAGCCTTTAAATGCACATTTCACTATGTTCCCTTTCTTCAGTCAAGACTCCATAGACTGTTGCTGCATTTGAGGAAGGTGGGAAATCTGAGTTTTTCAACCTCCGAACAGTAAAAATGTAATTGGAATGTAATTGAATGCCACTCGAACTGTATGACCCCAGTCGCAAAGTCAGAAAATAAAAAATTACCCTGACTTCAAGAGTAGCTTCAATCAGACGTCACTCGACAAATTGTGCTTCCCGTCGAAAGCAGATCGTCAATAGTAAAACTAAAGAAGGCAGTTTACCGTTTGTTCTATTTATCTTAGCCCTCGGGTTTCCTTCACTATTTGATTGCTTACGCTTTGAGGTCGCAACTGGTACCATCCGACTGGGATAAGTCCAACTTCCCACCTTCCTCGAATTCAGCATGAGAACGAGAAGTTGAAGCACTCCTCATTATTGTGGTCGCATTATGCATCTAAAAAAAATAGTCCCGCAGAAATAAATGAATTACGGCAGTTTGGTGTGACATTGTTTTGGCTGCATGGGTATTTTGAACAATGATCTACAATTTGAATTTATTTGACTATGTTAGATCTGTCAACTTGTTTGCTCCCAAAAACGTATAAATACGTTCTATTTTTAATTTTTTTCAGTGTCCCAAAGACGTATTTATACGTCTTTTACGTTTGTTTGTTTTTTGTTTTTTTTTAAAGACGTCTCTGGGTTCTGATGCAATTTAGCTCCAAAGCACAAAGCTGAAAATCCATTTTAAAGCAATAAAACTGGCCACTGGAGGGCAGTAGTGCATCTGGGAAGACCTGCAACCCGATTCAACGGCAACGAACGGACAAGCCGCAAGGCAGGGTCACCGGCGGAAGACAACTGAATGGATGCCAGGCGGCGGACGACCGAGCAGAATAACCGGTAGGGCACCCGGGATGCTAGGCGCTGGACGACCGAGAAGAACGACCGGGACCACTAGTGCAGCGGATGATGCCTTTAAGTCTGTGGTGCTTGCCAGCAGAGCCCGCAGAGACTCAACAAAAATTCATCTTTATGAGAGGGAAAAGTTTACCCGGCTGTCGCGGCCAGAACAGCGTCTTTTAGTTAGTTATGTGTAAATAAATTGTTACTTTGCTAACAAAAGCTCTACTTGTCTTGTTGTTTATCTTATTTTGTAAAATGAAAACAAGTTTCAGATGTTTGTGATGTAACAGGAGGGAGCGAAGGGCCTTGCTCTGGTGAAAATGGCTGGGAGTGAATGAGTTAATATTTTTTTTTTTTTTTTTTATTGGCATGCTCGGAAGGGACCATTAACTTGCGCGAGCTTAGCCACTCTGAAGCTCTGAAATTAATAAATAACGAACAACCTGCACAGAATTTGTTGAAATCAACTCCTCCGACTAATTTAACCCCCGTTAACTCGAAGATTAAGCCTAATGTCAAAAATTCTGAACTTCCGCTTTAAGTGTCAACTTTTGAATAGCTGTACACTGTAGTGACCACTGTCCCTGAAAGGGTTAACTAATTTAACATTATGATAAAGTTCACATCATATTTCAGTTCTTTGTAATAATTTCAATCCCGCAAGACCAAATTGAATACATACAGTCTATACATTAATTCATCTTACACATGCAAAGTATTTATTATTCATTAACTGCTCTGCTTTTGATATAACTTTTAAATATTTAGTATGTAAACATCCATCCAATTTATGTAGTGCTTGTCCTCATGAGGGTTTTAGGTGAACTGCTGACTTCTCAGCAACCGGAATTGGAGGTCTGTTGTCATCAATGGCATGAGCACCCATTAGTACACATTATACTCTCAGTTTATTTATAAAAGTCTAAATGAGAATTGTAGATCAAAATAAGGGGATGTAGTTCTAGATAAGGCCATAATCCATACTGTATTAAGTGTACATCTGGATTGTGTTTTTATTCGACTTCTTCTCACGCTATTATAGTTGATCAAACCACAGTCTTAGATCCGCTATGTTCTGTGGCATGGCTTCATGTCAGCAAGTTTTCCCCGCTCGAAACATCCAACCATGCACGAACGAACACAGTGTCTTGTAAATCCTGTTATTTCTCGTAGCACTTTGATTTTTATGAACATATATATATATAGCAGTGCAATTCTGAACTGCAAATTACAAACGCAATAATCAACATATTGAAAAATTTTTTTTTTTTTTAATTTAACAGTTTTGTCTCTCTCTTTTAATGAACGGGAATTCCATGAATCTGTTGTGCAAGTGGTCATGATACTGTGGTTTGTCATGAAATTCAGAACAGATAAGAGTTTTATTCTTTTATTGTTAAAGTTAAGCTATTTGTTGGCGTTCAAATCAAATCTTGTTTTGCAGCTCAGATCAATTTCCAACCGCATGCCACAGCTCAGAGTGCAGTATTGACTATTACGTGTTCTCATTTGATTTTAAGTATCCTGTGGGTTTTGGCTTTGACTTCAAGTGTGTGCTGTTAAATAACTAAAAAAAAAAAAGGAAGGGAGAGTCCAGTGTAATTTGAATTCTTGGAATTGAACAAGAATGATTAATCATTGCTTTCTACTCAGTTCTGTGGTTGAAACTTTTCTTATCTGGTTTTCTTAAGAAGCAAGTCAAAATTGGAGCTCTTGTCTGATGTTTCAGTGTGTTTATTTTTCTGGTTATCGTTACAGGAATGACACCTCATTTATGTGAAGAGCTGTTTCATAATATTTTTGGTAAACTTAATCACAAGATGTGACTATAGGTATATGCATTGGATTGAAAATTTCATCACTGATGATAGATATTGTCCCCAAATATATCCCCAATCCGATCACTTGTTTGGTCATGTCTTTTTCAGAGGATCGGAATCGGGTAAAAAATAACGGGTTTTAAAAATGTAGTTATTTTTCTTTTTAAGTATTAACTGGGCTGCAGTGAAAAAATGATCACTCAATGTCAACCTTCCCAGTTGAAATGAGTTTGATATCTGTAACTGTTAATTGCAGTGAATGAGTTAATGTATGTACAGGTAGTCCCTGGGTAATGATGTACCCGACTTAGGTGATTTTGACTTAACAAAGCCGGGGTCTCGTTTTTTTTTTTTTTTTTAAATCATGTTGACTTTTGTTTTGTGATGCATGCGTAGAGCAGGTAGAGTAACAGCACATGAACAAACGAAGTCGCGCGCACACATGAGGAAGAGCGCATTTGTTCAAACGAAGATGTCGCGCAGCCAAGTTAAAGAGAGGGGAAAGCCTGCGCGCACATTTGTTGCTTGTGAAGCATCCGCGGAGGCAACACCTGTATATAACACCTTTTGTGCGTTTTCAATTGTGGTCAAATACTTAGGGCAAGTTGATGTGATTGTTTTTGATAATACGCGGAGGCTAACTGATACATGCTAATCGTTTGTGTGGATTGTTATTGCTGTATCAGCAGCTAGTTATGAACGCAAATTTGGAATTGCTGTTATTAAAGATGAAACGGATTCAATTTATTTTTAGTTCAATTCTGCACGTGTTGATGTCATGACGAGCTGAATAAAGTCAGCAAACTACACGGAAGCCTGTCATCATCATTTTTGGAGCTGAGCTCACTGTCTAGCTAGGACTTAGCTCCAATGTCTTGGCGAAGACCGTACAATTACGTATAATACAGTGATCCCTCGCTAGTTCACGCTTCAAACTTCGCGCTCTCAGTCCAGAATACAGATGAGCTGTCCCGAGCCAATCGAGTAGTCTCACTCTCCCTCCCTCCCTGCTCTTTATTGGTCAGGTAGTGCACTGGAGTTGGTTATTAATGTTAACGATGATTGACAGATGTTTGGGTTTGACCTTGCCAGAGATGCAAACTTCAAAGTGCCGCATGCGTCAATCATCATTTAACTTGTCAAACAGCCGCTGTGGCAACTTATTGTGTGTAAGCGAGGAGCTTGAGCGGATTTGAGTGGACTCACTCAATGAAGCATTTAATAAAGCCAAGCATGTTTCTACTTCATTTTTGTTTAAAATTAATTTGGTGCGACAGTAGCATGTTTAAAACTTATCATAATTATTACATTTGAAGTAATTAAAAACCATTCATTCATTCATTCATTTTCCATGCCGCTTCTTCCTCACGAGGGTCGCGGAGGTGCTGGAGCCTATCCCAGCGAACTATGGGCAGTAGGCAGGGGACACCCTGAACTGGTTGCCAGCCAATCACAGAGCACAAGGAGACATACAACCATTCACGCACACACTCATACCTACGGACAATTTAGAGTGTTCAATCAGCCTACCATGCATGTTTTTGGGATGTGGGAGGAAACCGGAGTCCCCGGAGGAAACCCACGCAGGCACGGGGAGAACATGCAAACTCCACACAGGAAGGCCGAAGCCCGGGATTGAACCCTTGATCTCAGAACTGTGAGGCAGACGTGCTAACCACTCAGCCACCGTGCCGCCTAAAAACCATTTATTAAGAAATATATTTACATAAAAGTTTTTTGATTATACTTTGGGGGAAAAAATTTGAGGGGGGGGCGATACTTCACGGTTTTGGTCCCCATTAACCGCGAAAAAAGAGGGATCACTGTACATGTTTTTGGATAGTTAATTTGAGATTTTGGGGGTATTTAGGGTACTTAAAAACTTAATTCCAATTTACGTCACCAGCGTAGGAACGGAACTCGTTCGTAACTCGCGGACTACCTGTATAAGGATAATGGAAAAAAAACATGTATATACAGTACAATATACTATATACAGTGTATTTATATTTTTACTACTGAATAAAACTTTGCAGAACAAAGAGAAAATAAGTCAGGAAACCAACATACCAAAATACAAGTATTTAAACATAATTTGTTTGCAACCTTATTTTGTGCTGCACAAATAATTTGATATAAAGGATATTTGTGTTTTTTAGTTTTTTTTTCGCTTTGTTGAAACAACCACTGTACTATTTGTACTCCTTAATACATTTCCAACAGTGTTGTTTTTGTCAGCCATTTTAATTTTCGTCTTAGTCTTTTGGACAAAAATACTTTTTCATATTTTATGTCATTTCAAAATGTGTTCGTCTTCGTCTAGTTTTAGTCAACGAAAACTCAGACCAATTTCGTCTAGTTTTAGTTGACAGTTCTCAAATTGTTTTTATCAATAAACTTCAAACGTTTTAGTCCATGAATAAATGAATAAAGGTTTCCAACAATTTTGAATGAACATTACAGACAAGCACATAACTGTAGAGTCTACAAGGATATCACTATTTTATGACAATAATACACCCTCAGCAGGAAAACAGCACATTATTTTCAATTAATTAAACTCACGTGGTCGCCACGAACTGTTTTGTAACTGGTTTCCAAGAGTCTAAGAAGACTCCGAGTCACCGTTACATGACCATTAGTCATTTAATGCTAACGCGAACGCTATGCTAACGCTACAAATTATTTTAGTGTGTGATGATCACTCAGCACAGACCTTTAGTAGCTAAAGCAACATGGCATATCTAGCTAAGATAAGAAAGAAAAACTTACTAAGCAGCACCGGACACATTGTTTCACAAAAGGAGCCTTGAATGGGCGCAGGCTTACTCGTGTGTGGCGGGAGGGGGGCTTGGGGGGGGAGGCGCAGGCGCAGCACGTCACATGAGTGACACGACCAAACACAGCTAAATGTGTGCTAAATACACATACAATAAGAAAATATCACACATTGTGAATTTATGACAGAAACTATAGCGAATTTTCATCTCCGTTTTCATGTCGTCAGACGACAACTGGTATCCATCTAGTTACGTTTTATTCTCCCAGGACACGTTTTCAGTGTCTCATCGTGACATCGCCATGAAAAAATTGTTCGTTGAAGAAATATTTTCGTTATCGTTGACGAAAACGGCACTATTTCCATGGTATCGAAATCAGGACTCGGTATCGGCAGATCCTCCAAATTAGGTGCCTTGGGTCCAAAAATATGTTATCAGGACATCTCTAATAGATATAATGTGAAATTAATAGCTCTCACAACATAACATCTTATTCTTCAAAGGATTCTTTTTTTTTTTTGAGTCTCACAGCAATAGGCTATCACTTAGCTTGTCTACTTCATGTGATTATATTTTCCAATGAGATGATTTTCATCATTATTTCACGAACACACTTTTTATGAATTATTATTTTTCTGAACATGAATGAACAAATACTGATGCTTAAAATTTGTGAATACCAGTCATTGAGAGCTACCTTTTCATACTGCTGAATGCAAAGGGATATTAGTCTGATACACACTTCTGAAATAGCAAATTCTCCCAGTTAACCTTTAAGACCGATCAAGTTAATTATGTTTCACAATCGTTAAGGTTATTGCTTGAAAGAGTAAAGCTCAATGAAGAGAATTTAGTCATCTGAATAATTGTGCTCCAAAAGGCCACACGACAGATGATTACAGCAGACAATGTAGCAACAACCCTACATGGCGCCGCTGTCTTCGGGTAAAAAAACAAGAGATGAACGAACGAAGGAAAGAGCAACACCAGAGTTGAGGGAGTGGATGAAAACCTGTTCTCCCAGACTGTCGGCTCTGAGGGACTTTCTGCTTCCTCATCATGTCAACAGTTGACAGCGCACTTCAGCTCACCACTAATGTAGTTCTCAAGCATTATGCTTCTAATTCCTCTTAGGAAAGTCTTTTGTGTCAAGGTACACCTCACAATTGAATGAGGATGCCAAAACAAATGCTACAAAAACAAACATCGATTACATTAAAAAATGGTTTTAATAGTTAAAAACTGTTCTGAAAAGACCTACATTTTAGTAAAGAGTCCTGGTTGAGTCCAGGGCTTATGTAAGGTTGACATTTAATCTGTTTCGATCTTATACTAACTACCACAACACAATCAAACAAAAGAAACCTGACATACGAGACTATTAAAATAAATGTTATTTTTAGACTAGGTTTTCCAACAAGTTCGAGTGAGTCTTTAAGATGACACGTTATGGAGACATGAACGACATAAAGATGCCCGAGATGATGGAGCTTTGGATCATCCTGGAAGAATTCTCCCAGGAGTACATGAATGAGTGGCAGGAAAGACTGGGAAGGTGCATTCTACTCCAGGGGGATTGCTTCCATGGGGAAAAGTTTGAATATATAATACACCATTTGTGACACTACTCCTGAAACTTTTCTGACACACCTTTTAAAACAAACAATTAAATGTATACACACGTTAGCAGTTGATAACTTGAGCCCGTGAAAGGAAAATCAACAGAAATAAAATAAATTAAAACAATCGGTGCGCACCAGACACTGTATTGTGCGCACCAAATAGTATGTAGTGTGCACTGGAAATGATCTCCTCACTATCAGCGTATTTTTGTAAAGTCTTCCGCCATTGTAAACATCTGTTCAAAATAACATTTTCATAATACAGCCTGTGTTTTTTTCTCTTTGACAACTTTCTGTGTTGAGAGAGGGTGTGGGGGTGTGTGTGTATAATGTGTAAACAATGATACACGAGACATACACTCGTGCTCCGTTTCTTAACTTTCACGCTCCATTAATATTCAACTAATTAATATTAATAGTAGTAGTGGTATATTACAGTTTTTCTCGATTGCTAAAGCACAATTTCTTGATCTCTGAACACGATGACCAGTTTCCTAAACACATTTATTAAATCAGGCCACTAGTTTGCTTAACTATAAACACATTTCACCTCAATCTCCAATTTCACAAAACTCTAAACACGATTGCAATTCTCTAAACACATTCACACTTATGCTAAACACTTTTGCACTTGATAAAACACACTTTGCGCAATCATATGAACACATTCTCATTCACTGAACACATTTTGCTCACACAATGCAAAATGGTGGACTCAGAAATCAAAAGTTGAACACAATGAAAGTACGGGCGTCATTGCTTAAACACAGTGACTCAAAATTGAAGACGTGAGACTATCTACGTTGGCCTCTTGAGAATGCATAACGACTCAAAATTGATGCTCTCCTTGGGTCCTTCAACAACCAGTGTCTCCTCACATTCCTGGGAGAGCTACGGGACATCCTGATTGACCGTGAGCAGCAGAATCTGGTTCCAGCACAGCCTCCTCCTATCTATGTCATCATCTGGGACAACATCGGTTTTCACAGCACCAACCAGATTAGGGAGTGGTTCAATATACACCAATAATTCCTCAATTTATGTCTGCCACCCTACACACCTTTCCTCAACCCCATAGAGGAGTTCTTCTCATCATGACGGTGGAAGGTGTATGACCGGGAACCATATAGTGGAGAAAACCTCCTCAGGGCCATAGACGTGGCCTGTGATGATGTGGGGGATTACTCAGGCCGGGTCGGCATGCCAGAGCTTTCTTCCCCAGCTGCCTGGGGAGGGAAAACATAGCCTGCGATGTGGACGAGGTCCTGTGGCTTGACCCCACCCGACGACGTGATGCGCAGGCCTCCGCGCAGGCCCCCCCACAGACCCCATAGTACCGCTTTACTGTACATACAAGAATTTGTGACATGTATCCCCATTAGAGATGTCCCGATCCGATATTTGGATCGGATCGGACGCCGATATGGGCAAAAAAAGCGCATCGGTATCGGATCGGCCGACACGGAAAAATTCCGATCCAGACTTCCGATCCAGTTTTTTTGAAAGTACGGTCCGGGTTTTTCAGCGCACCGAGTTACATAATCTATTCCAGTTTTTGCTTCGGTTTCCCTAAAATCCGGTCCGCATCTTACGGCACACCTTCAACACACTACATTACCATCTCCCAATTTACCGAGGGACTTTCTCGGTAAAAATCTCAGCTGTGTGGGATCATTTCACCTTAAAGGACGACAAAGACGAAGAGGCAGAGTGCAACATATGCCACAATAAAGTCAAGCGTGGTGGTAAAACTGTAAGAAGTTTTAATACAACCAACCTAATCAAGCATTTAACGAAATACCACCACAAACAATATGAGGAGTATGTTAAGAAAACCGAAGACAAAAAGAAAGGTCCTAACCAACTAACACTGGCAGAAACTTTTGCTATGCGTGACAAACTGGCACTCGACAGTCCCAAAGCCCAGGGAATAACAAGAGTCATTGCCGAAGAATTCATTCTGGATGACGAGCCATTATCTCTCGTGAGTAAAGACGCACCATCCAACACTTAGAACCACGGTACAACATGCCCAGCCGTCATTACATCCTTGAGCGATTCGGCCATGGAAGCTTCGAGAACGATTCACAACATCCAAATTCCGATTATTGAAATATGTCAAGTAAAGCGGAACTAATACACAGCGCGGTCTTCGGGACGCAATGAGAAACGGACCGCGCATCCCGATATTATGATGAGGGTATGCTTGTCATAGACCCGGGTAATGCCAATGCTCGACTCATGCCGCTGGATAAAAAACACAAGAATACCTGACTGCTGCTGACAGCCGCTACAAACTACGTCAACATCGTTTTACTGTAGATAATAGATATCATATGTATATAGAACTAGATGCAAAATGACAAGACTCAACGGCGGTAGCAACATTGAAGTATGGACAATGAGATGCGTTAGTAAACAGCCGCCATCTTAAAGCAGGAGACTTCCCTGGGCTGTTGTGAACCTTCCAAGCGAACCTAATTAACTTTTTATCTAAAATACTCCTAGATCGGCAAAATCTTGACTTGAATCTATCTTCAAAACAGTTTTAAAACTTTCACATGTTGAAAGTAGACAGAATGGAAATTAAGGAATAAAGGGAGCAATTTTAACAACTTTAACAGTTGATTCGCAAAATTAAATGAATTGAATGTAGTTTAAAGCTGCTGATACAGAATGGGAACTTGAGTATTTTATTTACTGTTTTAAAATGTTAACTTGATACTGAAATAGTCTTTTATTTAAACCTGAGAGGCTTTTTATACAATTATTGTAACTAATGCACTAAACATTAAAAGCATCTAATAGCTTGGGGGTTTTGTGGGATTTTCCACTGAGGTTGTTGGTGTGTTTTGCTTTTTTAAAGACAGTTTACAATATTATTTGCACGTTTTACTGACTGACTATGCCATTTCTGTTTGTTATTTATAATGTTTTGTGTTTGTCACTGAATAAACAGGTCAGTTTCTTGTTACCAACGTTGTGTGTTATTCAAACTCACCTAATTCAGCTGGCTAGTTGTTATCAGGAGTACTAAAACGCCTTTAAACATGAGTCTGACAACTAAGTAAGGAGGCTAAATAACTTTAAACATTAACACATACTCAGATAGGCTGGTATCGGCCACTATCGGTATCAGATCGGAAGTGCAAAACAATATCGGTATCGGATCGGAAGTGCAAAAACCTGGATCGGGACATCCCTGATCCCCATGTATGCTTTTGTTCTCTTTTGAAATATTTATTATGGGAAAAGTACGTTTGTACAGGTTGTCATCAATAAATGGGGTTCAATTCCCCTAAAAATAATCTGTGACTTACTATTGATGACTATACAGATGATGAGGTACTTAAAACATCACACCCTGAACATTGTGTTTTCAATTTTTATTGAAGTGTGCGATAGATATCCAATAGTGTTTACATACAGTATTTGCAAGCTGTGAGGACCATTTTGTTGTCAAAGTTTGGTCTTGGCCATAGGAGCAACAGTTTTGTGGTTGAAAGTTTGGGATTTGGAGTGAGAGTTTCGTTTTGCAAAGAGAATGTGAGTTTTTGTGGAGCTAGCTTGAGAAAAGTGTTTTGTGTTTAGCGTTTAGAGAAAACAGAGGGCAGTTTCCTGAAATGTGTTCTGACATTCAAGAAAAACTGTAACCCAGAAAAGGTGAACAGACTCACATTCCTGCATCATAACTTGGACTGAGAGAGAAACATGTAGAAAATGAGCAAGTCTCTAAAAATGTGAGATGGAGTTTAAAAGTCAGTGAAGTGCCTGATATACATATACCGATATTTTAAATTTTATTTAGAAGTATTTTTACTTTTTTATGGAAAATAATTATTTTGTTCTATTGTTTAGCAACTTGAGCTGTGGCTGTAGGTTTAGTCTACAAGTTGTATTTATTTCAATTGTATTTAAAATATTTGTGATTATTTTTTGGTTATTTTATTTACTTATTTTGCCACATTCATGCCGATGTTCCAATTTGCAAATATGTTGTGAATTATTTAAAAATCATGTTCAATGGATTTTTAAAAAACCTATACATCTCAAGATAACACATTTTAAAGCTATATTTGCAATACCGTGATACCGTGAAACCGCAGTATCTTTGCTTAAGGTTATCATACCATTAAAATCTCATCCCAGCACATGCCTAGTCTGTTGTTTTTTTTTCTTTAGAGTAAACCCGCCGTACTCAATGACGTAGAAGAAAGGAAATTCTTTCTAAAATAATAACGGAAGTGTAAAAATTTGAAAATGTCATGATGTTTATTTGTTATTCTTGCATTAATCTCACCGTATTTCCTTTTTGTTAAATGTATATCATTAGCCTAATACCGTAATTGTGTAAGTATTTTTGCTAAATTGAGATTTCTGCATAATGTTACTTTTCCACAACTGCTGCATAATCCTGCTTTACTGTCTCTGTCCTAGATCAATCAGAACTGAAAAACACTTTGCCTTCATCATCAAAAAATATCAACACTTTTGCGAAAAAGTTTTTTCCTCATTTTTCCAAAAATGTTAAATCAATGACTTACTGTAATTTTCGGACTATAAGGAGCACCTGAGTATAAACAGCCACACACCCACCAAATTTGACACGAAAACAGCATTTGTTCACAGATAAACTGCACCAGAGTATAAGCCGCAGCTTTCCTCACTGTATTATGGGATATTTACACCTAAAGATATTAACCGCTAACACTTTATTCGACAGAGGGATCATAAGACTGTCATAAGACCAAAAGAACCACCATGAAGCTTTGCAGCCAATTGATTCAAAGCTTCATTGTTTCAAGGAGCTTCATTTTGCCACCAACACATGTATATCCTGTCGCACAGTTATGTCTTCCTAACATAGCCAATTTCAGAAAAAGTATTTTATTTAGTCGAGTACAAGGTCATCCCAACTCCAATGTGTATCGCTACAAGTATATACACACACAGAAACAGTTGCAATGTTCAAGAATGAGGAGGACTTGATGTGTCACACAGTGACCCAGACTCTTTGCAGGCCCACGTGTAGAGCAAGTTTGAGAAACCCTATTTAATTAAATACCTGATTAGTTGAGTAAGTAAATAATAACTCTTTCAGTGCCATTGACGGTTTTACAAGTACAACCATGTGGCTTTTCTCATCCTTCTGCTGTTAATTTCACTAAGTTTGCCACTAGTAGATGTTCAATCCCTCCCAGTTCGAATGGATTGGACGTCTACCACCGTCAGTGGCAGCCAATGAGATAAAAAATAAAAATGCAGTAGCATAGACTTCAAAATTGCATTACATTACAATTATATTAGGAAGTCTATGGTAGTAGTCAAATAAAATTAATAAGAACAAAATATTGTTTATGAGTTATTGTTTTTTCTTTTGTTTTATTGTTTTAACATATATATATTACGTTTCACATTTCAACTTTATGTTTTATTTTGACCAAACCTACAAATGATCTGGTCCTTCTTTCCAATAAATACTGTATATACAGTGCTGGCCAAAAGTATTGGAACCCTTGCAATTCTGTCAAATAATGCTCAATTTCTCCCAGAAAATGATTGCAATTACAAATGCTTTGGTCGTAATGTCTTCATTTATTTTGCTTGCAACGAAAAAAAAAAAACAATACAAAAGAGAATGAAAAAAAAAATTAAATCATTATCACTTTACACAAAACTCCAAAAATTGACTGTACAAAAGTGTTTGCACCCTCAGCCTAATACTTGATAGCACAACCTTTAGACAGAATAACTGCGAACAACCGCTTCTAGTATCCATCAATGAGATTCTTACACTTATTGATGATACTGCGCACAGTAGACACAGGAACATTCAGGTCTTTGGAGATGGACTTGTAGCCTTGAGACTGCCCATGCTTCCTCAAAATTTTGCTTCTGAAGTCCT
Organism: Corythoichthys intestinalis; assembly: GCF_030265065.1. Taxonomy (NCBI): domain Eukaryota; kingdom Metazoa; phylum Chordata; class Actinopteri; order Syngnathiformes; family Syngnathidae; genus Corythoichthys; species Corythoichthys intestinalis. The sequence continues at coordinate 38,389,194 of NC_080406.1, read as the reverse complement.
CAGACAGTTCTTTGGTCTTCTTTTTTTTCTTCATGCTAAATGTGGTACACACAAGGACACAGGACAGAGGTTGAGTTAACTTAAATCCATTTTAACTGGCTGCAAGTGTGATTTAGTTATTGCCACCACCTGTTATGTGCCACAGGTAAGTATCAGGTCCTGTTAATTACACAAATTAGGGAAGCATCACAAGATTTTTCAAAGGGTGCCAATACGTTTGTCTGGGCCATTTTTGGAATTTTGTGTAAAATAATCATGATATAATTTTTTTCCCCATTCTCTTTTTTGTTTTGTCATTGCAAGCAAATTACATAAAGATATTACAACTAAGACATTTGTAATTTCAATCATTTTCTGGGAGAAAATGAGCATTATCTGACAAAATTGCAGGGGTGCCAATACTTTTGGCCAGCACTGTATATGAAATTTGGCCCTTGATGCAAATGTTCTCTTATAGGAGTGGGAACCTTTTGGTATCTCACGATACGATACGATTTGCGATACAAAGCTCATGATAACGATGATTTGACGATATGGCGATACAACGATTATCGATACATTTATAGAATTTCCTAGAATGATTTTCTGACCAACAACTAATAAACAGAAAAACAAGCTTCTGCTGTGAATTGGAATGAGTTTATCACTAGGAGACGTCCAATCCATTTGAAATGGGAGGGTGCCATCGCTGCCATCCCTCTCACTTCAAACGGACTGAACGTCTATGGCCGTCAGTGGCAGCCAATGCCGGGGAATGAAGTAATTTTGGGCCATTTAAGGTCATTTACCTGTTGATGTTCAGTTACTTCCTGTTGATTTTGGGGTATTTTATGGGTCACTTCCTGTTGATTTTGAGTTACAGAATAGGAAGTAACCTGGGAATCACCCAAATGAATAGGCGGTGACTCAAACTCAACAGGAAATCACCTGTAAATGCCCTAAAATGAACCGCAAGTGACATGTAAATGCCCTGAAAACCCACAGTCTAAATGGATTGGGCGTCGTGCACCGTCAGTGCAGCCTTAGAGTTAACTGAGACACTATTATGATGGAAGATTTTGGTAGCAACTTGTTGGTTCCTTTTTATTTATCTATTTTTTTTAGATATTGACACCTTTTTAAAACGATATCTCGATTCTTGGCAGGAGCATATCGATAACCTTTTGGGATACAAAGTATCACGATATATCACCATTTCGATATTTTGTCACACCCCTATTCTCTAATTACACCTTAACCTGTTCGTCTGTTCGAAGCATCAGCCATTACTTGGCAGTGTAAATGTAGAGTGGATAAAATTGGTATTCGTACTAAAAACAACAAGAGTTAAAGCGGAAATGTGAACTAAGGTTGGCCAACCATGTTTTTGAATAATATCAATGGCTAAACAATTATAGCCATATTTTCATTATTTTTTTTAACGCAATCCTTCCAGATTCTTTGTTTAACCCATAGCAATGCCCTTGACAACGAAAATGCTTTTCTTCGGCAATCTTCGGCAATCTTCGGAAATCTTCGGAAATTACGTCACACCGGGAAGTGCGAGGGAAGTCTGCCATAGAACAGTATTGTTTGTTGCATTGCTTCTCGGTAAGATGCCACGGTGGTGTGTGGCGATGTTTTGTTCTCACTCAAACGAAAAGTTTTTTGCGTGGCCAAAGGATAGCAGGGCACGTAAATGGACATCTTTCGTTCGCACGAAGCGAATGAATTTCATGCCATCATCGAGTAGTGTTCTCTGCTGCAAACACTTCGAAGATGCCTGCTTCCTTAACCGGTCTGCTTATGATCAAGGATTTGCCAAAAAGTAAGTGTGATTTTTGGATAGATGACTGATGACTTTGTCAAAGCAGAGCTGCCAACTGTTGTGGAATGAACAGTATAAGCTAGCGACGTTAGCCGAAAGTTAACATGTGGCAATCCCCGATCATAGTTGTTGTTGTTGCGAGATCGCTAGGTTAAGCGTGTTTAAATTGTGCGTCATCTACGATCTTGTCCGAAATGGGGTGTGGATGTGCATGTAAGCGGGTCGGCGTCGCGATAATTCACGGTCACGTTGCCGTAAGAGACACCCACCGCCGGTGAGTTTGTGCACATTTATTTGTATTTGTATTCTGTATTTCCACCTTCATGCTTCAAGCATTGCATTGCATTTGTATGGTTCGGCATTTCTTTCACGGTGATCGCTTGATAGCCTTCTAGTTTGTGTTTTACGTACGAGAGACGCTGACAGTTGACAACAGCAAGCGTGTTGGTTTTAATGTCTGGCAGCGAATCAGCGAGCAACAGGTCACGCAGTGAATCATGGGAAATGTAGTCTTGGGACAACACTGAAGTGGTGCTTTGTAATCTGTTCGCTTGTGTGAAAAAACTACATATCCTCACGCCATTAGATGCCACTTCCTGCCGAGAGCCCCGAGCTGTGTTCGTACTGTTAGCTCCATGTGTTAATAAGGAAACAAAATTGTCAGCACGTCATGTGTTCGATACATTTGTAAACAAAAAGCTCATAACAAGACACTATGCATGATTCGTTTAAGAGACGCTGGAGTAGTAGAAGGCGAGGAGGAGATCAGCGAGAAGCAAAACTTCGCGGTCGAATGTGGCGGCAGTCCGCTATTATTTTGTTTTCTTATTGTTGCCACAATAAAGTGGAGAAAGCCATCAACGACTCATCTCCTTCTTTCCCCCCAGCGTTTTTATATTATTATTTTATATGCACGAGAGCTGCCGGATCTGCCAAAATTAACATGAAGTCTGATTTTTTTTTTTTTTTAACAATGTCATCAGATAGACAAAAACATAAAATTATGTGCAAATGTCTGCATCTTCAAATCATGAAAATAATAACAGCCTATATCTTACCAATCTTGTAATCTCGATGGGTCTTGTATCCATTCCATGTCAGGTAGTCTAGGCACATTGTTTGCATCCTGATTAGCGTCTGGCTAATACATGTTAGGTCCAACATAAAATTCCAACCTCCTCTTCTTCCTCCAACTCTTCAAAAACTTGGATCTCCTCCCTTGCGCTCGATCTATCGCTTATATCGCTGTTTGAATCATTGTTTGAAGGGCTTTGTATGGCGGCCGTATGTATGGAGCTGCCATCGCTGTTCCCGATGTGACGTATCACTTCCGGGTTCGTCCCCTTTCAGGCTCTAACTTCGGAAACGCGATTATTTTGTCAAATATACAACATATAAATATTTTTTTTTCATGCTTTATTTGTCGGACAATGTTTAATTACTTTAATTGTGACCCTATTTGGTATGTTATGAAATTACTTCACATTTCTGCTTTAAACTTGTTTGCTAGTAAGATGAATCACAGCTGCGAAAACAATCGGTCAAATTTGATCCTCACGTGTCGCCGTAGTAGCCTGTTGCTCCCGACAATAACATTGCTGAACTCAGCTGTCACAACTTCTGCTTCGACTGCGCTGCACTGATTGACATTTGCACAATTAACTCTACCCACCGGCTTTTTCAAGCACAACCACTAAGCGGTTTAGTTCGTTTTGTTCACATTGCCAACCACTGCTCCCTTGTCCCAAATTGGCTTTGATAGTTGGTAAGTTTTCTCCGAAGATTTAGCTCCGCATTTGTAGCATTCTGCTAGCCAAGTGTTTGATTGTTTTTTAAAAAATAAAACACAAAGCTTTAAGCTTTGTCATACTAAAGAACATTATGTAAGTAAACCAGTTAGCCTCGTTTCGTGGATGCCCGTGTAGCAAATAGTTTTGATAGTAATTTGACTCTTTACGTCCCGCGTGTCAAAAGTGAGAAATGTACTGTATTTCCACTACTAAACATGCAGCAACTTGATGCATAATGGTGGATAGTCCTAACATGTCAGTGGTATTACCTGGCGTACCTTTAACTAGACATTATGAAGCGTGTGGTGAATTTGAATGATCTACGTAAAATGATTTAGTGCACTGTGTATTTCCTCACACAGCCAGAGAATGTTAGACCATAATGCTGACAAGACATGACACAAGATTTCCACAGAGAACCACAACACCACTGTGAAGATGTCCTCCCTGTCCTTTGGAATGGATTGATGCTGAAGTGATGGAAAGCAAAGAGCAGAGGTACAAACTAGGCCTGCAGCTATCGATTATTTTAGTAGTCGATCAATCGATAAACTAGTTAGTTCGAGTAATTAGATAAGGAACATAAAAAAATTTAGATACCTGACCTGTAGAGACGTGCAAAATTTCCGATTCTTAGATTATTCGCGATTCGGCCGTGGAAGATTTGAGAACGATTCACAAACATCCAAATTCCGATTATTGAATTATACCAGGTAAAGCGGAAATAAAATGTTGTCAGCGCGGTCTTCAGGACGCAATGAGGAACGGACTGAGAGTAAATATCATGTTCAACTCATGCCGCTAGATAAAAAAAAAAAAAAAAAATACCTGACTGCGGCCATCAGCCGCTACAAACAGCGCCTAGTTGCTACAAACATACGGCTATGGTAGATATCACATATATCTAGAACTAGATGTGAAATGACAGACGACGGCCGTGTTATAGATCATATACCAAGAACTAGATGTGAAATGACAGACTTTCCCGCGCTAGTAAACAGGCGCCATCTTAAAACAGTGGACTTCTCGAGAAGGCTCTGTTGTAGTGAACCTAATTACTTTATAACTAAAAAAAAAAAAAAAAAAAAAACCCAAATCGGCAAAATCTTGACTTGAATCTATCTTTAAATGATGAAACAGTTTTAAAACTTTCACGTCGAAAGTAGACAGAGGGGAAATTATGGAATAACGGGAGCAATTTTAACAACTTTAACGGTTGATTCACAACATTAAATTAATTGAATGTAGTTTAAAGCTGCCAATACAGAATGGAGACTTGAGTATTTTATTTACTGTTTGTAACGGTTAACTTGATACTGAAATAGTACTTTGTTTAGCCTGATAGGATTTTTTAACAATTTTTGAACTAGTGTACAAAAAATTTAAAGCGGAGGGGGTTGTGGTACATCAATAATCGATTTATAATCAAATCGGAGCCTCTGAATCGTAATCGAATCGTTAGGTCCCCAAAGATTCCCACATCTACTGACCTGAGCCTGAAACGGTATAAACATTTTTAAAAAATGAGGATATATGTACAACAAAAGAACAATTGGCTAACTTACATAGTAAAAGTCCGCTAGTTTAAATGCTATATAATGCCAACGTGTTTTTTTTTTTTCTTTTTTTTTTTTTAACAATGCTCTTAACAAATAGTTAAAACACATATTCCCACAAAAAAATGGCTAAATATACCTGTAAATTAAGAATGCATTAAAAAAAACATTAGCTCAAACAAAAGCTTAGCTTATGTTGGTCTTAACAGGGAGCAGATGGATTCAGCCGTGTGAAATGAGGCAGACCAGAGGGCAGTGTATCCACCCAAATCAATGAAACAAAAGGCAAACACTTTCAAAACAAATCATTACAATGCCACTTTAATGAAACGAATACTCGAGGTAGGAAAATTTTATTTGAATATTTTATTTCTAATCGAATACTCGAGTTAATTGTCGCAGCACTAGTACAAACACATAGAAGGATGTCATGGAGTTTGGTTGTTAGTCCGTGTCAGTTTAGTCACAGAGTACCTGAAAAAGTAATATAAGTACTGATTACGCTTCAAAAAAAACAATCTATCGGTAGTTACTTAATGATTACTTTGTTATCCAAGTAACTAAATTACTTTAAAAGTAATTTATTGGTTACTTTTTACCAAGTTTTCTCCCTTTGTTGCCTCACCATAAGAATGTCAACAGAAAAATGCCATCACATGTAATTGACTTTCTGAGGGAGGAAGATCAGAATTTTTCACATAAGGCTTAATCTTCCCGTTAGCGGTTATTTAATTAGTCGATGGAGTTGATTTCAACCGCTATTGACTTGCGCTAGCTTATTCACTCAGGAGCCCTGACCGAACAAATAACTGACAAACTGCATAGAATTTGTTGAAATCAACTCGACCGACTAATTAAACCCAGCTGACTCGAAGATTAAGCCTAATGTAAACATTTCTTAACTTCGGGTTAGGGTTCAGGGTTTAGGGATTAGAGTTAACAGCATATCAGTGCTAGACATGTGCCGATTATCGTTTTCAAGGTATACTGTGGTATGAAAATGTCACAGTTTCAAAATAGCAAAAATTTTCTGTCCCGAAGACCGCGCTGACTGTGTTTTAGTTCCGCTTTACCTGGTAAAATTCAATAATCGGAATTTGGATGTATGTGAATCGTTCTCGAATGTTCCACGGCCGAATCGCAAATAATCTAAGAATCGGAAATTTTGCATGCCTCTAGTAAAAACTGTCATGAACGTTTCCCACCAGCTATGAGAGTTAATTCCAGCATGTTTAGTGTGTCTAGCGGTGATAAAACATGTTTTATTTTCTCTCTGGCAACTGTCTGTGTCGAGAAAGAGAGCGTACGTATAATATAAACATGATACGAGTCATACACATCTTCTTATTATGTAAAATAATTCAATTTTTGTTCTGACGGTAGTAATGTTGCGCTGTGGCTGTGGGTTTAGGTGCACCAAAAGACTGCACTCATTTAGAATATTGCCATTATTTTTGTGATTTATTTTAACTAAACATTATACTTATGTTCCGATTTGCTAATCTGTTTTGAAAAATAAAAATCTTGTTCAATGGAAAAAAAGTTTTTTTTAACCCTGGTATCTCAAGGTAACAAATTTTAGAGCTCTAATTTCAATACCGTAATATTTTGGCTTAAGGTTATCATACCGTCAGAATCTAATATCGGCCCATGCTCAATCAGTCCTAATGTAAAACAATGCAAATTGACTGCACAATAATCAACAAAACACAAATGAATTTTGCAATAAACAGTTTTTTGCAATAAATGGTGAACACAAAGGTGGGGGCGGGCACACTTTACACTCAATCGGACTTGTAGCACATCCCAAAGATGCTAAACGAAGACGTCACCTCACGGCATAAATGTGCAACACGAATATGATGTAAACAATGCTTGCCGAGCGATGACTAGTCACTGTTGCAGCGGCAAAGCTACAAAGTGGCCGAGCATGTAGCGGCTTCAACTTAACGCTGGAACCCTCCAGATTGAAGCAAAAATACTCATGTTCATGCATGGACACACACAGATCCACATTCCCTCGCACATCTCAACAGGTGGCTGCCCTCGGCTTGAATATGCACCTGCATTCGTCACGCCTTTCTCAGTCCCAAAACACTTAGTGCGTGTGACTCGAGACCAAAACAGGATGTAACTATGAGCAGTTACTGTGGAAACAAACCTTTTGAGAACCTTTCTAACATTTTCTATTCAAAATGCTCTTCGTTCATGATTACAATATTCTTAATTCTACATACTTTATAAGGCACTAACAAAATGGTACCGCACAGATGCTAAGGAAACTAACTTTAATCAGATTACTGGTTTGGAGAAATGAACGCATTAGATTGCTCGTGACTGAAAGAAAGTAATCAGATTACGGTGACGCGTTACTTATTACTGACAATATTGGTCAGTGTGTCCTATTAATGATGGAGACAAATGCAGGGTGTACCCTGAAATTGAATCTTCGATGTCTGCCAGCTCACCTACATCCTAACTGGGATTTGCATTATAGAACAATGAAACACTTGATTGATTGATTCTTGAGTCTAGATTGACACAAGATCAGTCTATTTTAACTCATTAGCTGGCATTGACAGATAGGCATCCGATCCAAATGGATTGGATTAGTGACAAAGTAATTTAAGTTTACAGCAGAAGGATGAAAAGAGCCGCATGAGCAGACGTCTGTTATCATCAATGACATTGAGTTTTTTTTTTTATTTTGTGAGTATTGCAACATTTTGTAAATCCCCATTTTCATAACTGTACAAAATCCCCAAATACACTGTTGTTTGCATCCCATGCACTAGTGCTTTTTTTATTTTTATTTTTTATTTTTTTATGTTTATAGAGTTGCCCAATATAATTACTGGTAAGCTATAACAGTATCGAGTTGATTGTGAGTTCATATTAAAACATGGAGATATAGTACCCCCACCAGTTTATGAGCTAATGTCCTTTTAATGTTCAGAGAATCACAACCAGAAACTTAGAACCAGTTTACAACCCTTTGTTGCAAAAACTCCAGCTTAAAATGATTTGTTAGCAAATCTATTGGATAAATATTGGATACATGATAGTTACTTGAAGTGCTGTGTTGTTTTTAATATTATTATTAGCACCTTAATGCTTGAATACAACCAGATATTATCAATGGTTGTGGTTTATTTGACAGCAGGGTATTTATTTTATCTCTCTATTTTATTGTTTGGCCTATGAAAAATATGTATTGTATGGATAAACAGATCAAATATCCCAGAGAACTTGAGTTAATTTCATGTAGTTTTAAAGAAAAAAATACATACTCTGAAATCATCGAGTGTACTGTATATACAGTGGGGCAAATAAGTATTTAGTCAAGTTCTCCCACTTGAAAATATTAGAGAGGCCTGTAATTGTCAACATTGGTAAACCTCAACCATGAGAGACAGAATGTGGAAAAAAAAAAAAAAAAGAAAATCACATTGTTTGAGTTTTAAAGAATTTATTTGCAAATCATGGTGGAAAATAAGTATTTGGTCAATACCAAAAGTTCATCTCAATACTTTGTTATGTACCCTTCGTTGGCAATAACGGAGGCCCAACGTTTTCTGTAACTCTTCACAAGCTTTTCACACACTGTTGCTGGTAATTGGCCCATTCCTCCATGCAGATCTCCTCTTGAGCAGTGATGTTTTGGGGCTGTCGTTCGGCAACACGGATTTTCAACTCCCTCCTCACCCCGTGGTGTCAAAATGATAACAAGAATGGTGAGCAAAAATCCCAGAACCGCACGAGGGGACATAGTGAATGACCTACAGAGAGCTTGGACCACAGTAACAAAGGCCACTATCAGTAACACAATGCGCCGCCAGGGACTCAAATCCTGCACTGCCAGACGTGTCCCCCTGCTGAAGAAAGTACACGTCCAGGCCTGTCTCTGGTTCGCTTGAGAGCATTTAGATGATCCAGAAGAGGACTGGAAGAATGTGTTATGGTCAGATGAAACCAATATAGAACTTTTTGGTAGAAACACAGGTTCTCGTGTTTGGAGGAAAAAGAACACTGAATTGCACCATACCCACTGTGAAGCATGGGGGTGGAAACATCATGCTTTGGGGCTGTTTTTCTGCAAAGGGACCAGGACGACTGATCTGTGTAAAGGAAAGAATGAATGGGGCCATGTATCGAGAGATTTTGAGTTAAAATCTCCTTCCATCAGCAAGGGCATTGAAGATGAGACGTGGCTGGGTCTTTCAGCATGACAATGATCCCAAACACACAGCCAGGGCAACGAAGTAGTGGCTTCGTAAGAAGCGTTTATAGGTCGTGGAGTGGCCTAGCCAGTCTCCAGATCTCAACCCCAAAGAAAATCTGTGGAGGGAGTTGAAAGTCTGTGTTGCCCAACGACAGCCCCAAAACATCACTCATCTAGAGGAGATCTGCATGGAGGAATGGGCCAAAATACCAGCAACAGTGTGTGAAAAGCTTGTGAACAGTTACAGAAAACGTTTGGCCTCCGTAATTGCCAACAAAGGGTACATAACAAAGTATTGAGATGAACTTTTGGTATTGACCAAATACTTATTTTCCACCAGGATTAGCAAATAAATTCCTTAAAAATCAAACAATGAGATTTCTGTTTTTTCTTCTTCTCCATATTCTGTCTCTCATGGTTGAGGTTTACCCATATTGACAATTACAGGCCTCTCTAATATTTTCAAGTGGGAGAACTTACACAATTAGTGGTTGACTAAATACTTATTTGCCCCACTGTAATTCTTGTCCATATCCTACACTTGCTACCTACTACTTGCTGTGCATTTGGGTTGAGAATTTGAATTATGGGAGTAATGCATACGTCATAGTGAATGTCCACACAGGTGCAAGCATTTTATCAAGCACATGCCCTTTAATCAAAGTTTCACAAACCTACTGCATTCTTTCAGTGTTTACACAGGAAGGACAATTCTTGTGGTTTACTGATATTAATTACATTTGTAGCCTTCCAGAAGAACCGGCCGACACAACTCCCCTGCAAGGACTGCTCCACATTTGGCAGTCAGGGGGGCAGAGGGAGCCACTTAGCCCAGAAAGAGTACTTCTGTCTCAGCGTGTCCTGCAGGTTGCCCTGGGAGAACATCATGGGCTCCTGCTTGCACAAGGTAAATGCATTACTCGTAAAACATCTTGTACTTAAAGCGGAGGTTTTGACATTAGGTTTAATCTTCGTTGGTGGAGTTCATTTGAACAAATTCTGTTCAGTTCGTAAGTCTTTGTTAGTTTCAGGGCTCCGGAGTGGCTAAGCAAGCGTGAGTCAATCGGGGCAACTTAGCATGCCAATAAAAAAAACAATACAGATCTAAGAATACATCCAACATAGTCAAATATATTCAAAATGGAGATCATTGTCCCAAAACACCCATGAGGCCAAAACAGTGTCACAAAAAAACTGCCGTAATTCATTTAGTTCTGCAGGACTATTTTTAAAAAAAATTTTTAGATTAGGGGTGCAAAATATCCATTTTTTGACACCGATATCGATAACTTCCTGCTCCTCAAGGCCGAAACCGATACAGTAACCGATAATAAATATATAATTTTTCAATGTATATTCACCTGAATTTTTGAACACCTGTAGGTAAAAAATACTTGTGGTTGATTCAGCATAGATTTGCCTTTGACCGAACCAGAATTTTCATGATGACATGAACATTATTGTAATGAACAAAACAAAGACAAGAACACTTTTGACTTTAAATAAAGTGCTCATATTATTTTTTTCAAATAAATATAATTCGAGTCAATCACAGTCAGTCAGTCAGTATAATTGACGATGGGTTCCCCTGAACAATGAGCACTGATCTAAAACAAACATAAACCCAACAGGTATTTTGCTTTGTCAGCAGATAAAATATTTGGTGCAACAGGAGAGGAGACTTTTGTCTTCTTGGTCCATGAAACAACTTTCTTAACCTGGCAATTATAGAACAGCAAGCCTATCCATAACCAAAAGGCCTCTCAAGAACTTGCAAACATAATACTGTAGAATTCAAACATTTGCTAATTGCCATAGTAAGGTTTGTAACTCAGTCAAGGAAAGATACGGCCTCTACAACAGGAACAAAACTTATACTGGCAAAAGAGGAGTGGAAACAAGCGCATACATCCCAATCCGACACCGTGCCAAAAATACTATTAATATGCCCGATAATATATAATGTTATCGGGATGACGTCATAATTCCTATTATCGGACCGATAATTATCGTGCACCTCTATTTTAGATGCGGAATATGACCACAATAGAGAGGAGTGCTTCGGGCACTTGTGCTCACGCTGCATTCGTGGAAGGTGGGAAGTCGAACTTATCCCGCTCGGAGGGTACCAGTTGAGACCTCAAGCATTCCAAGGGAATGTAAACAGTAAAGATGGGTGATCGTGACAAGTTGTTTTTTATTTTGGCCATCAAAAGACAGTTTGACCTCCAGCAAACCTGCCTTCTTGTAAGCGATCAAATAGTGGAGGCATTCCAATGATATTTTTCCAGATCAGAGGCTGGGATCTCTGACTTCCAACCTCCCCCGAATGCAGCGTCAGTTTGCTGAGTTAAGTGACAGCCGGCAACATGGCGAAATGTGCATTTAGAGGCTGTGGAAACAGACAGAAGAAATAGGCAAAGGAAAGTTTCGACAAATTCCCTATGAACAACGAGGAACAATATAAACTGGTTACTTGCTGCTGGCGGTGAAAAAACCTGATGTGCTATCACTCCGCCCTGCTCCTCTCCAGAGCTTCTGGATTACAAATGTTGCTTTTCATACTGCCATTATTGACATGCAATGGTAAGTTTTAATAACTTTATCCTGAAAACATAGCCAACACTATTGATTGCATGTGTCATTGATGATTTTCATGTGTACATATGTTGTTTTTTTTATTGGTATGTTAAGTCAGCCCAATTGACTCACGCTAGTTTAGCTACTCCGGAGCCCTGAAACTTAACAAATAACTAACAAACTACACGGGATTTGTTGAAATCAACTCCAACGACTAATTAAACTCTCGCTAACTCGAAGATTAAGCCTGATGTAAAAAAGTATGAACCTCCCCTTTAAGCCTGTAATGATTCATTTATCCAGAAGGAAATTACATTTATTAAGGTGTTCAGTTAGGTTGGCTAATGGCCATTCTTGAAAGATTTATATTTAATACTGTTCCGGTGAAAAATGGAACATGTTATGTCCCTGAGTCCTGAGTTTCCATTTTTGTTTTACGTTATTTATTTCATTATTTTAAAATTATTAATCATTTTATACAGGAAACTGTGGGGTGAGGGTAACATTCGGTGAGAGTTCCCAATTAAGTAACTGAACTCTCAAGGCCTTTTTCACACTAGCGTCAGCCCAGTGTGAAGAGTGGTCCACGATAAACGCAAAACCGGAGGAGCCACGAAGCCTGCAGTAGACGCTGTCAGGATTTAAAAGCGGCAAGCATATTAGCTATAGTTCCAAGCACCAATGCGTTTTATTTTTCATTATAGCACAAGAAAACAGCGGCTTTTCCTATTTCATTGAGTAGGGGGCATTATAATAGCCCTAAAGTGTTTTAGTTTTACTAGTTTCTGTGAGAGGGTGAATAATTTTTTTTTTTTTTTTCTTGTTCGTGAAATACATTTCCACACAAACGCACATCGACGTACCATTTAGCTTAGCAAGGAGTGGTATGAGAGTCATTTTTTTCGAGTGTCCTAGAGCTCCTGAAAAAGCACATCGTCAGCTGTGGTTCGCGTATATCCGTCTTCAAAAACAGCCTGATAGCACAGATGTAAGTATGCCTGCCCCTCCACTATTGGATGCTTTGTAAACATCAGCGTGACGGTGTTCTGAAAATAGAACAAGGCTCTATTTTGGTTCCCACATCTCGGTGAAAATTCATTTAAAATTGCTGTTCCGCCCAAAACGGCCGCCCACAGCTCACTTTTTCCGAGAAGTCCCCTCCCACATACACAATGAGTAGGTTGCCGCTAGAGCAGGGCGGTAAACCGAAAATTTACCGTTACCGAAATTCTTCACGATGACCGACATAATTTTGACCATGTCGGTAAATTCGGTAATTTAATAAAACAAGAAAATATAGTCTTTTCATCCCGCTTTGACTCTGCGTTGTTCGGCTATGTTCATTCCCCTTTAAGAAAGCAGTTAGTGTGCTTACGTATGGAGTCAGGTGGTTTTCAGAAAACCAAACAAACAGAAGCCCGGTAGGCTAACGCTAGCGGCTAACGCTACAAGTAAACGTGATGGAGTCGGGCTTAAGGGAGCTTCGCCAAACTTTCACCCAACATTAAGTAAACTCTTGGCGGGTTCCAGACGGGCTTTCACCCGCTGTCCTTCCTGGTTCTCACGATTTCAGGAGAGGATGTTTTCAGTGCTTTCTTCTGGTAGCCAAGCCACAGGCTAACGCTAGCGGCTTACGATACAAAGGAACATAATGGAGTCGGATAGCGGCTCTAACCATGTCGAAACGGCTGAAATTAATGAGTGGACTGGGCACGGACTTCATGTAGCAATCATTATGTTGCGTTATTTGGTATCTCTGTGTGATTTCTCTGAAAGCTTTCATGATGGTAAAGCACTCAGCATAAAGTATAATCCAACGGTGAAGCCTATATATGTAATATGACAGTTTAATGGCCACAGCTATTTTTCTGTATGTGATTGCTTTATTCTGCCATCATAAAATCTTAAATGTTTCATTGGCATCACAGCAATACAGCTTTAATCTGGTTGTGTCTGTGTGGGGGGTGCATGTATTAAAAATTGTTCTGAGAAAAAAAAAAAAAACTGGAACCTTGACGTAAACACTTGAGTTGAATAATTATGTCACAGAGGCCATTACCAATAAGTTGTCTGAAGTGTACTGTTAAAGCTGCAAGTCATTTGTGTTACAATTACATGTTTGCACAGTCGTCATATTGATTTTTATAATTTTGTACATTTTTCAAGTCATACAAGCTGCTTTAAATGTGCACAATAGAATTCTTATCGTTTACAACATTTTTTTTATATAAATATTTTGACTGCATGTGCAATTGTTAAATTGAAAGCTGGTAAATAAATTTAACGAGAAACGGTTAATTTGTATTCCATGCATTGATTCAAATTATATAACAGTCCGCTTGGGTGAATTTATCGTCATTTATCGCTATCGAGGTAAATCTGCTCAATTTATCGTGATACATACTTAAGGCCATATCGCCCACCCCTAGTTGCTGCTGAACCCTTCACCCTATGCTGCCGCTAGTTTGAAACGGGCTTCACTCCATACTTGTATTGTTACCCCGGCCAATAGGTGAAACCTACGAAAGACTGATATTATGTATTCGGTTCCATATTTCCGTCTGTTTTTCCATTTGAGTTCAAGATAACTCAAAAACGAATAAAGAGATTCTTGTCAAACTTGCATTATAGGCTAATAATAAGATCAAACGGAAGAGATGATTAAATATGAAGGTAATGAGGTGAAAAGTCACAGAGTTCAGAAGAAAAATTCACAATAACTGGATAACAAATTAGTCGATTTAACTCAAATTGGTATGATAGGTGATATGGAGAAGAGAAAAGGTCAAAGGTCACAGAGGTCAAAAATATAATGATGCTTTGTATTTGACTGTTTTGGCGTAAGTGTGCTCACTAGCCACGTTTACATGCTGACTTTTATTCATACCGATTCAAATCATTCCGAATGGAAATTTCACATCAGCTGTTTACATGTCACTTCATCTATTCCGATCCAGCGTTTACATGTGACTGCCTTTATTCCGAAAGGACGTTTGACAACTGCCGTCTGACATGTGCAGATTAATCAAAACAAAGCGTCACGTTGCAAAACATGGAGATCGATTGTCAGATCAGGTGCTGTTTTAACTTTTCGAGTAGAAACAAAACTTCAGAATGATACGCCGTTCATTTAAAAAGTTGTGTGGGTGCGCTGTGCGTGTGCTTGGAAGCCATGTTGCAAGTGCCGTTACTTACGTCACCGAGTGACGTCACCACGTCAGTACGGAGCATGCGCAGAAAGAACGCAACCAGACACCATTCCGCTTCCCTGTTTACATGATATAATTTTACTTCTAATCGGTTTGGGAAAAGGAATATTCCACCCCTGTGAATCGGAATGAAATTCCATTCGGTTTGGGCCTGTTCATTCCGAATGAGGTGTTTATATGGAACACATTTATTCGGTTTGAACAAATATTCCGATTGTAATTGGAATATTTGGCTCCATGTAAACGTGGCAACTGATTGCTCTAGTTTCATTCTTAAATGTTTTCTCAGCTACGTTAAACATACTAACAAAAAGATTCAAAATGTAACATGTAATTTACATAATTAAGCTCCTGTTGTAAAACAAATAAAGAATGGTAAATGAGCTTTTGCTGACTGTCACCACTACTGTGTCTCATGTAAAAGATTTAAAGTTTGGTAAACTCACCGCACATGTTGTTTTTCATTCAGGTGGTCTTGTGTATTCTTTTGGAGAGCTGCTGTGGAGGGGGCTCAGTGTTCCGCCTTCTGCCCCGTTGTTGGAGGTCTCGCTTCGAGGGACAACTGTGGTCCATGTGGCTTGCGGTGGTTTCCATTGTGGAGCCTTAAGCGAGCAGGGCATTGTGTACATGTGGGGGGAGAACACTGCAGGACAGTGTGGGCCAACTGAAGCCGACGAGGACTCAAACGTGACTGGTAAGTCATCGTTATTCTTTCCACCACCGTGAAAACATGACTCCCTTAAATTGCATTCTTGAGGTTTTGCGTCTGAATAACAGTTTATGTTAGTTGCAGAACCGTACCCACTTCCTGTGGTGGACGACGAGGTGGTTCCTCCCGTGAATGTTCAAATTGTTGATCTGGCTTGCGGGCGGGAGCACACTCTGGCATTGTCCGCCCAGAATGAGCTCTGGGCTTGGGGTAGTGGATGCCAGCTCGGCCTTGTCACTAGCAACTTCCCTGTTTGGAACCCACAAAAGGTGAAATGACGGAATGCTAAATTATGAACAGGGGTATATTGTTACAATGTCATCAATAAAATAAGAATTTGGTTCCCAATGATGGTAATAGACATCGAATAAATTTTGATGGATTTTACAATTATTCGCTGGCAGGCCCCCCCCAGGCAAAAATGGATTGGATTTCTATCACTGTCATTGGCACTGAAACATGATAATTCGCTGCCAACTCATCAAGTTAAAATGGATTGGACGTCTACTGTAAATGCACCCAAGATAAAGAATATAGTCATATGATTATTATATTGTCTGTCTACATGTGTTGCTGCACTTTTATGCGTTTAATTGCTTTATTTTTGTTTATTTTTAAAAGTGGAAAGTAAAAGTCACAAAAAAAACAACTTGAAGCAGCAATTTTTGAATATTTCCTAACTATAATAGTGCTGCAACGATTAATCGATTAATTTGATTAGAAAAAATATTCAAATTAAATTTTGCTGCTTCGAGTATTTGTGTAATTAAAGTGCCGTTGTAATGGTTTGTTTTGAAAGTGTTCACATTTTTTATTGAGTTGGGTGGATACACTGCCCTCTAGTGGAGACAGTGAATATGGCACAACTTCTTTCACATGGCTGAATCCAGCTGCTCCAGGTTAAGACCAACATAAGTTTTTGTTTGAGCTAATGTTTTTTTAATGCATTTGTAATTTAGTTTATAGGTATATTTAACCGTTTTTTTGTGGGAATATGTGTTTGAAGTTTTTGAACTATTTGTTAAGAGAACTGTAAAAAAAAAAAAAAAAAAAAAAAAAAAAAGTTGGTTTAATAGCATTTAAGCTAGCGGACCATTGCTATGTAAGTTAGCCAATTATTCTTTTGTAGTACTTAGATCCTCATTTATTTAGTTTTTTATAACGTTTGAGGCTCAGCTGAGGTATTTTAATTTTTTATGTTCCTTATATGATTACTCGATTATGCGAATTAACTAGTTCATCGATTAATTGACTACTAAAATAATCGATAGTTGGACCTATAAATTATACACTTCATTTTTTTGGTTTAGGTGGAACACTTGGCAGGCAGGCATGTGATTCAGGTACACTTTTATTTCCCCTCAATATCTTCATTGAAATATTGAAAAATAGCGTAGATTTCCACTTTGATGTTTCTCTTTTCCAACAGGTTGCTTGTGGGGCCTACCACAGCCTCGCTCTAGTCCGTTGTTTACATCGACAAAACAATGATACCCCTAAATCGCTCGCTAAGCAGCCATCGCAGAGGAACGAGCCTTTTGCTGTCGAAGATGCACACTACTGTCCACTTGGGGTGGAGCTAACAGAAAGCATGAGAGCAAAGGTTAAAAAAATTGATTAAATGTTTTCACTTTAAACCAAAATATGTGTGGAGAGAGTATTAAACTCTTTATTGTTTCAATTCTTATAGACTTCAGCCAAGAGACGCTCCAGACAAAGAATGCGGCCAGCTGGCAGTAGCAATGGATCTCAAACGGATCTGTGTCCATTCTCATACAGCATATCCGACAATAAAGAGTAAAATATTTCAAAAACGAGCATTTTATTTCTTTCCACCATTGATATTTCAGTCTTTTTCTGTACCCAAGGAATGTACTTCTGGCTGGTACAGACATTGAGCCTGATGAACACGCTGACCCTCTAACCCAGACGGACAGCTGTACTCCATCGTACCCACTGCCAGCCTTGACAGATAAAAAGAAACCTGATTTGCCTAATGAGCTAGAGCTTCACAACCTCCTCCAGAAACTCTCTGGTCACTCATTAGCGATGCAACATAGCAGCAGGCTCGGAGATGCAGACTCTCTCAGCAGTCACACCTCAGGTTGGTAGTTAATATACAACAGTATGTAATATTTTATGAGTGATTTCTTTGTTGCTCGATCTTATTATTTGAAATGTTTTTTATCCAGATGACAGCTATGTTTCTTCAACTCCTTCTAATGAACCACTTCATCCCAGTGGGGAAAATGACTTGCCATTTAGGTAAGACGTGAACAAGAACACTGACCTTCACCTGAAGTATAGAATATAGGGGCACCAATCAGTTTTCTGGCCGATCACTGATGTTTGAAAATCTTCACTTGCCGATCTTGGTATTTGCTGATCCAGATTTGTTTTTGTCATAAACAACAGCAAGCACCGGTAATATTCCAATCAATCTTGCTTTATCTTAAAACATTGAACATTACCTGTTAAACAAGACTGTTTCATTTTATTATTACTACTAGGGCTGTCAAACGATTAAAATTTTTAATCGAGTTAATCACAGCTTAAAAATTAATTAATCGTAATTAATCACAATTCAAACCATCTATAAAATATGCTATATTTTTCAGTAAATTATTGTTGGAATGGAAAGATAAGACACAAGACGGATATATACATTCCACATACTGTACATAAGTACTGTATTTGTTTATTATAACAATAAATCAACAAGATGGCTTTAACATAAACATTCTGTTAAAGCGATCCATGGATAGAAAGACTTGTAATCTTAAAAGATAAATGTTAGTTCAAATTATTGAAATTTTATATTAAAACCCCTCTTAATGTTTTCGTTTTAATAAAATTTCTAAAATTTTCAATCAAAAAATAAACTAGTAGCTCACCACTGTTAATGTCAACAATTTTACAATTCTCATGGTGCTGAAGCCCAGAAAATCAGTCGCTCCCAAGCGCCAGCAGAGGGCGACAAAACTCCAAAAACACAAGTAACAAGTGCACATGACACTGGACTGTCATTTTAATCTGTTTGAGCGGGGCATGTGCGTTAATTGCTTCAAATATTTTAACGTGATTAATTAAAAAAAAAAAAATTACCGCCCGTTAATGCGATAATTTTGACAGCCCTAATTACTACACAGGCAGCAGCAGCAAAAAAAAAAAAAACAAACATTAAAAGCCTTTCTTTAAAAGCTCAATTCTAATGTACTTAAACAAGAATTAAAATGCCGTATTTTGCGTTACACAAAGGAAATCGCAAGGGTTAAGGCAATGAATTGATTTTCTGCATAAGGAAACTACAAAATTATACCAGCTATCTTAAGTCTTTTTTTTTCACTTCTTAATACCTTTTTAATGCTGGAACAGTTTAAATGTGAGCCAAATGTGAGCTTTCACTAAACAAATATCAACTGATTAAATTCACTTACAAAGGAAAGTTGGTAATGAGGCCATCTAGCGGCCGCAAAACATTTACCACACAGTGGCTATAGGGAATGTCAATATGCTCATTAATGACCACTAATGTCTGCGACCAAATGCTATCGGGCTAATGTGGCTAATTGAAACTAGACAAGATCAATTATAATTTTAGTGATCGGCCGATCCCCCAAAATGCATTTGTCAAGAAGCCGATATAGCGGATATAGAATTTATGTCACACTCAGATAGTCATATTTCAAGTGACATAAGTTGTTTTGAGACATAGGCTACGTTCATACTACAGGTCTTAATGCACGAATCCGATTTTTTGTCATATCCGTTTTTTTGGCGTGCCCGTTCAGACTGTTTTTATCCATTGAGACCGTTCAAGTATTACGCATGCGCACTAATTCGCAGTCCGACACGCGCTAAGCAAAAAGACCCGCATGCGCAGAAGCATCAAAACAAATGACACACGTCATCCGTCATTCCAGGGATATCATGTTTTGCTTTTCAAAAGGAGGACACAAATAACAGACATAAATAATCCCCGTTTAGGCTTATATTCAAAGTTTATATGGATCGATAGCATGCACGCACTGTCCGTGCACGTCACACACATATGGGCTGTTTGCCCCGACTCTCTCTCGGCCGTGTAAGCAATGTTGAAATATTGCTCACTTGTAACAGAGAAAACTGAGCATTCTCAGGCTTATCCTCAACCCATTTTTATTTTTTATGACTGTTGTGAAGCCCAGCCCTTCCCCGAAAGCTGTGTTCACTGCAAGCTAGGCGCTAATAACGCACAGGTGCATCGCTACGGTAACGACTCTCTCGCTATTTGATGACGTAATTGCTGCATGAAATCCGATTTGCGGGACTGGACAGTACAGACCGCCGCGACAGTCTGGAAAAATGTGGCCCAGATCGGATTTAGACCACATACGAAAGTGACCCAGATCGGATTTGAAATGGTCCCGTTCTATGCGACTTGTCACGTTCAGACCGTCAAGTTAATGCCTCACTCGAGTCGGAAAAACACGAAAAAATCGGATTCGTGCATTAAGACCTGTAGTATGAACGTAGCCATAGTATGTTGTACCTTATTCTTAATCTTTTTTCTAATTCCAACAGTGAGGTAGTCCGGTCCTCCTCTCTAATGGCCTTGGAAGAGGTTTCACCATGGAAGAAAAAAATACTGCAAGTGCACAAGAGTATTAGTCTTACAGACATAAACCTGAAGGGCAAAACAGGAAACAGGAGATGCTCCCTACCTGGAACTCCGACTCATGGTAGGTACAAAAAAAAGAAAAATCTGATAGCCATCTCTACCAAAACAAATCTTATACATTTTGTGTGGACAGAACATGTGGAAACACTGTCAGAGACAGATAGCTTTTCAGTTATTTGCACTTTACCTCGTTCTATTTATTGCCGTGGCCCTCGTAAGGTTACAGAACAGTTTTCAGCTATGAGTATGCATATTCCGCTATAAGATTCTGATGGTATGATAACCTTAAGCCAAAATATTACGGTATTGCAATTACAGCTGTAAAATGTGTTACTTTGAGATTCCTGGGTTTGTAAAAAAATTAAAAATTCCATTGAACAGGATTTTTATTTTTCAAAACATATTAGCAAATTGGAACATAAGTATGCCATCCATCCATCCATTATCTTCCGCTTGCTCCGGGGTCGGGTCGCGGGGGCAGCAGCTTTAACAGGGAAGCCCAGACTTCCCTCTCCCCAGCCACTTCAACCAGCTCCTCTGGCGGGATCCCAAGGTGTTCCCAGGCCAGCCGAGAGACATAGTCTCTCCAGCGTGTCCTGGGTCGTCCCCGGGGCCTCCCGCTGGTGGGACATGCCTGGAACACCTCACCGGGGAGGCGTCCAGGAGGCATCCGAACCAGATGCCCGAGCCACCTCAGCTGGCTCCTCTCAACGCGGAGGAGTAGCGGCTAAACGCCGAGTCCCTCCCGGATGACCGAGCTTCTCACCCTATCTCTAAGGAAGAGCCCGGACACCCTGCGAAGGAAACTCATCTCGGCCGCTTGTATCCGGGATCTTGTTCTTTCGGTCAAAAAAGAACAAGAAAAAGTCAAAAAAAATTATTTACTTAACATCATACTTATGTTGTTCTTTCGGTCACAAAAGAACAACATAAGTATGATGTTAAGTAAATACATTTTAAAAATAACAAAAAATAAATAGAAATATTCTAAATTAAATCAAAATAAATGCAGTCCTTTAGGTGAGTCTTAACCCGCAGCCACAGGCCCACAGCTCAACATTATTACCATCAGAACAAAAATAATTGAATTATTTCCATTAGAAGCACGCGTATGACTCGTATCATGTTTACATTATACACACACTCTCTCAACACAGACAGTTGCCAGAGAGAAAAAAAACACATGTTTTAACACCGCTAGAAACACTAAACAAGCTGGAGTTAACTATCGTAGCTGGTGGTAAACGTTCATGACAGTGTTTACTAACTTTTAATTTTGTATAAATGTGAAATCCTATTGGAGGTATTGCCTCCTCGGCAGCCACCGTTCGCAAACATGTTTTACATGTCTGTTGACCCTCCTCCTCTAAGCCGCGGCCGTCTGTAACTTTTCTGTAGCCGAAGTATTCCCATACTTGCGATTTGGTTTTCTTCGATGAGGGAAAAACTTCAGGAGTTTCATCTCCTTCCGCCACCGTGTAGCACAGCTGACTCATTGACACTGAACAACAACCGTTGGGGGAGGGTTGAGCCTCGCAGATCAAGCGAGGGATTTCTCCCTGCATTTTTGGGACATAAAAAATAGCTAATACCTTAGGGACGGTATGACGGCAAATTTTGGCGGTTTTGAAACTGACATTTTCATACCACGGTATACCTTGAAACCGGTAATCGGCATATGTCTAGCTATGAGAAGGATCATTTGTTGTAGAGAAGCACTATTGACCGGTCAGTAGCAGTTACAGGGTGTTTTGAGTTAGCTTAGACACTGAGGTGAAGAGTTCAAACATCTGGAGTTGGCTGTTGTGTGCTCAAGTTAGCGACTGGCTAACCATTAGCTACTGTTTACTTTTGAGTGCGCTGATGTGAGTTGTGGATGTTCATGAATTTTGAGTTATTGGTTGTTTATTGTAATAGTATTTATTCAGTAACACAGTTGAAAATGCTCTCCTTGTCCAATTGTTGGGGGAGCATTACAGTACAGTAGATGGCGTAACATTAGCATGTTTTGAAAAATGACGTCTTGAAAGATTTGAGATAAAGATTTGAATTTTTTATTTTTTTTTTCAAATCATATTACTCATGGTATTTCGTCAACCGTTTTAGCCATAACAGATTTCATTCTCTACGAACTCATGATGTTTTTTTTGTCCCCAGCAACCCCAAGGCGACAACAACTTTGTGGAAGTAAGCAACCCTCTTTTGCAGAAGACGGGTTTCCGTCCTTGGAGACGGAGGTGTGGAGCTGGGGCAGAGGGTCCGAGGGGCAGCTCGGCCATGGAGATCAGCTGGCCAGGTCTGATTAGTTGCGCAGAGATACATTTCACAGCTGAGTTAAAGACCTCTCCTTTACAAAGTAATGAGTCTGTCAGAGATGTGTTCATTTAACGTGTGTGGGGGTATGTGGATGGGTGTGTTGCCAGACTCCAGCCTCTTTGTATTAAGTCTTTGACAGGCGAGGAAGTGATCAAAGTCGCCGCAGGATCACACCATTCGCTAGCTCTCACCGCTCAGTGCCAGGTAACTGTCACACTTGGAAGCTTAACTAATGCTTTCCCGTAACCTCAAACCTTAACCTCAGCCGTCACAATGGCTTCTTCTGTTCTGCTTTAACTAACAAAAAATGTTAAATTCTTGAACATGCAGTACAACATTACAGACATACCACTCCCGTGTTGCAGGTCTTCTCATGGGGAAGCAACATGTGTGGGCAACTTGGTCATGTCAATAGTCCTGTTACTGTCCCACAACAAGCTAAGGTAAAAATGGCATTTTGCTTTTTTTTTTGTTTTTTTTTTTTGTTTCTATTAATATGTGAACAGAGGTGGGTAGTAACACATTACATGTAGTCTGTTATATTTACTTGAGTAACTTTTGGAAAAAATTGTACTTCTTAGAGTAGTTTTACAAAGCCATACTTTTTACTTTTACTTGAGTACCGTAATTTCCCAAATATAAGGCGCACTCGTGTATAATGCGCACCCCAAATTTACTTGTAAAATCTAGGGGAAATTATTGTACCCGTTTATAACGCGCTCCCTAATTTTAGCACCAATAAATAGAAGAATACAAGAAAACAGCTCGTGTACAGAAACGGCAATGTCATTTTACTGACTGGTGAAACACAGCACAAGCATAGCATATTAGTAGTTCAAAACATTACCATAAACTGACAATATTTAAGGTAATAATGTGATTTGACAACTTCTCCAACTTACCAGAATCTAGGAGAAAACAAAAGAGATGTGACTTTTCTAATAAAGGCTGCTGTATAACTTGCTCGTTTCATCATGAAGAATAAATGTTTCTTCCATGTATTGATACAGTAAAATGAAAGTGAGAACGTAAGTCGGAAATCCGAGAGAGCTCATCGCTGTCGACACGACAGTAACAATAGGAACTATTGTTATTTGGGTTTGAGTTTCCCGAGGGACAGACATAGTTGACGGACACACACAGGAAGTCTGTTGCGGAGCTGCAATAAACATTGACTCAAATGAGTTCAAGAAACTAAATTCTGTGCTTTATGAAGAGTGAAAAAAGCAGAATTTAACACAGACAAGATGAAATCATTCGGCCGATCAGAGTGAAGTATTACCGAAACAAAATGGTGATGTCACGTACTGTAATGGTCGGCAACGGCTCGCCGCTTACGTTTCTTCAACACAACGTGGCCGTGTCAATAAAAAAAAAAAAAGTGTTTTTATATATATATATATATATATATATAAGGGGTGTCAAACGATTAAAATTTTTAATCTAGTTAATTACAGCTTAAAAATTAATTAATCATAATTAATCGCAATTCAAACCATCCATAAAATATGCCATATTTTTCTGTAAATTATTGTTGGAATGGAAAGATAAGACACAAGATGGATATACACATTCAACATACGGTACATAAGTACTGTATTTGTTTATTATAACAATAAATCAACAAGATGGCATTATCATTATTAACATTCTGTTAAAGCGATCCATGGATAGAAAGACTTGTAGTTCTTAAAAGATAAATGTTGGCACAAGTTATAAAATTTTATATCAAAACCCCTCTTAATGTTTTCGTTTTAGAAAAATTTGTAAAATTTTCAATCAAAAAATAAACTAGAGCCTGCCATTGTTGATGCCAATAATTACTTACACAATGCTCATGGGTGCTGAAGCGTATAAAATCAGTCGCACCCAAGCGCCAGCAGAGGGCGACAAAACTCCGAAAAACACAACAAGTACACATTTCACTGTGCTGTCATTTTAGTCTGAGCGGGCATGTGCGTTAATTGCGTCAAATATTTTAACGTGATTAATTTAAAAAATTAATTACCGCGCGTTAACGCGATAATTTTGACAGCCCTAATATATATATATATATATATATATATATATATAATTAATTTTTTTCATTAATCACGTTAAAATATTTGACGCAATTAACGCACATGTCCCGCTCAGACAGTATTCTGCCTTTTGGTAAGTTTTACAGCAAGGCTTTTTGTGCTGCAGCACAACAGCGGACTCTTGTGGTCGCTTTGCGACATGGTTTATTTTTTTCTTGCCAGTTCATATGGCTGCACGACGTCTCGGGCTGAAGCCTACGTTGTAATGTTGTGCTTATATGATCCTTGGACAAGATTTGTCCGTAAGTATGGTTGTTGTAAAGAATGTACATATTATGTTAGTAAGCGGAATGTTCTATTTTTTGTATGAGACTCTTTTTGTTTATGTTTAGTGAACCTGTATAGCGTGCTAAGCTAACGTTGTTGCTAATGCAATGCTTGTGTACTTTTTTTTTGTAGTTTTATGACGGTCTAAAGAGGACAATGGTTTGAGGCTATTTTATTAATAAATCAGATGAAAAAGGAAGAAGTCTGATTATTAAGGCGTCGTTCACTAGCTGTCTAGCTTTGGAAAAATTAGACGCTTCGGAGTGAGGACAGCATAGACAGATTTAAATGACAGTCGAGTGAAATGCCCACTACAGTCCTTATGTACCGTATGTTGAATGTACAGTGGGGAGAACAAGTATTTGATACACTGCCAATGGGAAAATCCACTGCCAATGGATTTTGCCACTGGCAGTGTATCAAATACTTGTTCTCCCCATTGTATATATCCATCTTGTGACTTATCTTTCCATTCCAACAATTTATTTTACAGAATATTTATAATTTACAGAAAAATATGGCATATTTTATAGATGGTTTGAATTGCGATTAATTGCGATTAATTACGATTAATTAATTTTTAAGCTGTAATTAACTCGATTAAAAATTTTAATCATTTGACAGCCCTAATATATATATCTGTCTCCATCCATGTACCCGTTTATAATGCGCACATAATAGTATATAATAGTATGATTTGAAGTTGTCAAATCATACTATTACCGTAAATATTGTCAGCTTATGGTAATGTTTCGAACTACCAATATGCTATGCTTGTGCTGTGTTTCACCATTCAGTAAAATGACATTTCTGTATCTGTACACTAGCTCTGTTTTCTTGTATTCTTCTATTTATTGGTGCTAAAATTAGGGTGCGCGTTATAAACGGGTACAATAATTTTCCCTAGATTTTACAAGTAAATTTGGGGTGCGCATTATACATGAGTGCGGGAAATTACGGTAATATAGAACTGCATATTAAATTGCACAGTTTACTTATGTTATTCATCACGAGAAAACAAAAATGGATAACAATCAAGCATTAAATATATTAACACATTGTCAGCGATAGGCGTACAATCCATTTTTATTGTGAGGGCTAGCAGCGACCATTCGCTGCCAACCTTTTTTAGTCAAAATAGATTGGACCTTTCACACCGTCAATAGCAACCAATCCTTTTTCTCGTTTTGTCTTCCATAGTTGCCCGATGGTCTCCGGGCTTGGGATATATCAGCAGGCCAGAGCCACTCCCTCCTACTGGCAGACGGAGACAGCGACCAGCCCGTTTTGTTATACTGTGGGAAGCAGCCGGAGCCTAATTCGAAGCCGAGCGAGAAATCCAACCGGAGTGCCAGATCGTGCCAGCGATCACCAAACAGGGCTGAAAGTTACACAGTCAGACCCAGGCTGATGCCTTTCAGCATGGAGGTGTGTGGTCCTATAAAAATGTGTAGTTGTTGGCAGGAATGTGGAGCTTCTTGGCAGTCTTTGGTGTTCACCTGTGGGAGGAAAATAAAGAGGGGTTGTGTATTATGGTTACAAAAAAACTTTTATTTTAAAAGCATAGGAGACTGGAATGACTTGAATTGACTTGAATGAATCCAAGTGTACCAAACATGTTCATGTTTAATTCCATGTTATTTTCTTTTTTTTCCACTCGCATCAGTGTTCTTTTAATTCCAAATACTGACCAAAAAACTAAAATGAATTAACCTACATCAGCTTTAATGTTTACCAATTTCCTTCCGGTTTGATTACTACGCTAATGATGTGATCATGTCTATGTTCTTAGAAGGGTTACATCAGCAATGTGTGCAGTGGTGGTCAAAGGTGTGCACTGCTGGCCAACCACAACACCATTGGTCGCATTTCGGCCCTCCATGAGTTGGCCTCAACTGAGAGGAGGTTTTACTACTGGTTGAGCAGCCTAAGAAAGCTGCTTCTCATGCACCTTTTTAACAAAGGTAAGGATTTTTTTTGTAATACTTGAGTGCTTTTTCAATGAGGTGCCGTAATTTACCGTAATTTTCGGACTATAAGGCGCACCTGACTATAAACCGTCACCCACCAAATTGAACACGAAAATGGCATTTGTTCATAAATATGCCGCAGTGGACTAAAAGCCGCAGCTGTCCTCACTGTATTATGGGATATTTACACCATAAGATATTGACCGGTAACACTTAATTTTGATAGCGGCATCATGAGACTGTCATATGCCCGAATGAACCACCATGAAGCTTTGAACCAATTGGCTGCAAAGTTTAATTACTTTAAGAAGCTTCATTTGGCCATCACTGCTCCTTTGGTACAGACAATCAACCTCTGCCGTCAACACTGTTGTCATCCAACATTCCTTCTAGCATGCATTGCAGCGCGACAGATGTAAATAACAATCAAAATTCATGTTCTTTGCTAATTGTCCTCATTTACTGTTCCAGTTGTTACATTAATTGCTAGTTATGGTATTTTGGTAACACATTTGACCGCGGTGCCATAAAGACCATCATAATTATGACATGAACCATAAGCATGCATGAATGCTTATGACAGATGTCATTTTGTGTCATCTGGCAAATTATCTCACTTTTGAAATGATTTAAAAGATCCGAGCTGGACATAAACGTAGTTGGTGACATAATTTTCCAGATGATGGTTAATGACATCTATCATAAGCATTCATTAATGGCCATGATAGTGTCATGTCATAATTATGACTTTCTCATGGCAGTCTTATGATGACGCTGTCAAATAAAGTGTTATCTATTAACCCTAATAAATCAGCAAATAAGCCACACTGGACTATTATAACGCAGGATTTAAAAAAAAAAAAAAGGGGGGGGGGGGAGTAGTGGCTCATAGTCAGAAAATTACGGTATTTATTTTCCAGATTTAAAGACATCATGGTATACTGTAATGTGCCACATGTTTCTCCACAGAGAGTGTGCATCCATCCCTTGGTGACCCGTGCACGCGTCTCTTCCTAGCCATGTATAAGAATTTCATTCACCTGAGTAACCTTACTGGTCAACACTCGACGTCGCTCACCCATTTCCTCCACACCGGGCTACGTCGGGATGTCACTTCACTTCACCTGATCACACACATTCAGCACTTCCTGGACAGCTTTTCTGAGTATAGCCAAATCTTTTATACCAATGACAATGTAGAGTTTTATTGACTTCGTACTTATTTCTGTGTTTCCATGTAGATATTGTACCGCTGTAGGGGACTTTCAGGTCATGGGTGGGTTTCAGTTGCTTCATAAACTCTCACGGTAAGGTTCCTATTGGATTACATTGTAGGTGTCAGTATCCTTTTGTCGCAGGCCACTCAGTGTTTAGGCTTGCATTTTTTTAAACATCAAATTGAATTTGCAATTTAGTTGTAAGCAAATACAGTGGTGCCTCTACATAAGAATTTGATTTGTTCCAGGATTTAAGTCGAAATGGTCGTATGGCGAGCAGGATTTTCCCATAAGAGTATATTATAATTCCATTAATATATTCCACAGACCAAAAACCTATGCTAAATCCTTAATAAATACTGCTGATACAATTGCAAATAGCAATTACACACAACAAAACAAATAAATTATAAATACAGATCGGAATAATAATATAATTATGTAACCAATTTGGTTCTAATGTGGCGGTTGTGTTTTGCATGCTCTTCCTGAACCGACTGACGACAGAGTGTGAGAGGTGCGGGAGAGTTTTTACATTCTCTTTTAATGTTTTTGGCATTGGCTACAGCGGACAGTAGCCATGTTGTGTTGTACAAGTTCTGAAATAAATTATTAAAAACCTGACAAAGCTGCCGACTTCCTTGCCAATATTACAATAATAATAGTTGTCCCCTTAACTTATAAAGACAGCGAACGAAGGTCTGAGAAGTATCGTCGAGATCGTAGACATATTCCGGCCGTATTGTCGAGCCACTTCACTGACGTGCACACCAGGCTCATATTTTTCTATCATTGCCATTTGAATTTGAATTTTAATTTTTCTCCTTTTTTTCACCACCTGCACTGACCTTCTTGGGACCCATGTGAATTTCTCTCACAAGAAAATCCGCTGTGCATCCGTCTTGCGGGAAAACAATGAAATTGAGAAACTGTCATAAATGGTATGTCGGCATATGTCGAAACAATTGAGCAGTCAAATTTTACATCGAATGTTGAAAGGATCGTATGTTGAGGTACCACTGTATTTGACTCTTATATGGAACTACAATATTGTTTACGATCTTTGCATGTGCATGAACTTCACCTGAGATTTCACATGGTTATATGGCGTCTATAAAGGATAATTGAAAAAGAGAATACATGGATAATTGTGAAGTATTTCTCAAAGATTTATGTAATATGTTGGAAACCGAATGTTGTCATGCTATGTGTGTAATGTGTCACTTAATATCACAATACATTGATATACCAGTAATAGTGCCCCTGTTAAAATTAAAAAAATATTGAGACTTTCTACTAAAACAAAAAGAACACATTCACTCAGCAAGTTAACCACACTTTATTTGCTTTTGTGAACGTTGTTAAATAATCTGCTATGCCGGATCTGCTCCAAGGCATTGAGTTTTTGACACCTTGATTTATTTCAATCACAATATTGACAATCTTGTCATTCATTCATTCATAAAAGATGATATTTGGTTATTCATGTTTCTCAATGTTGTTCAGTGAGTGTTTAGGATCGAAGCAAAGCAAGCTTGCTCAACTTCCTGAACTGGACCCATCAGTGAGCGGCGATGTCGATCTGGGTTTCTTGTTGTACTGGCCTATGCAGCAGTTGCAGCACTACAGTGGAGCTCTTCTTAAACTGGCAACCTGCTATGACGTGGTGAGGCCAAAGCCCTCCATTCAGTTGTCGCACAAACAATACAGAGATGAATTAATAGCGAAGTGTGTTACTGCCTGTGCGGTTCGTAAATATGATTTTCCGGTTTGTTCGAGAATTACATGATTAAGATCTGAATGGCAATTTGTGTTACTGGTTCTGACATGTAAGATGCTAGAAAATGCATAATTATGATGAATGAATGCCTCTTGTTTGTCCTCTAGCTTACAACAGAGTATCAGTCCCTCTATCAGAGCAGTATGCAGTATGAGCAGCTTTCTGCAACACTGTTGAGGAGAAAAAAGGAGGCTGAAGCCACTCTTCTCTTCTGGAAGAGTCACTCTGGAAAAAACACAGTGAGTATAACCCAGGGGTCGCAACCCAAAATGTTGAAAGAGCCAAATTGGAGCAAGCCGCAAAAAATTGAAAGCCTTATAATGAAGGCAACACATGCTGTTTGTATCTATGTTAAGCTATATTATATTATATATGGATCAATAATAGTTAATCATGGCACAACATTCTGTTTAGCTCAGCTCCATCTTGTGGATACATAACGTAACGCCAACCACCACTACTACTACGACTACTACTACTACTACTACTACTACTACTACAACTGCGCCTTATAATGCAGTGCTCCCTATACATGAAAACAGATTTAAAATAGGGTATTCATTGAAGGTGTGCCTTTTACTCCGATGTGCCTTTATATATGGGTCAACATTAGTTAACCCTTTAAGGTCTGGGCCTATTTTGTCTGATTTTGCATGCCTTTGAAGTTGCCTTTATATTTCAAAGACAGAATTGTTTACGATGGCCTGGTTTGGTCCCTTTTTTTGTGACACCTTGAACTTCATGTCCAAACTGTTGTTTCCTTCACTGACCAAATATAAATCATAATTTTGGGCCCAAAAAGACCAAAAATTCCAAAATCGTTTTGTCAAAATTTTTAATATTGATGTCCAATTGACAACCAAACATGCGTAACGAACCGTTTTGAAACTTTGTAATATTTATTCAACATGTTAGGATGAACATTCAACCAAAAAAATTTAGAATAAATAGTCTTTTATTTGACAATTCAACATAAACAACAGGTATAGCCATAGGCGTTTTTTGCATTTATACATGCTCTAGTCAAAACAGGTTATATACAGCAGACCAAACAGTGAAGAACAGTGAAAAAATATACCATCTAACACAAAAAGTGTTTAGAGGCCATCTCTTTATGAGTTTAGGTATTGCGGCCCATCACCTGATGAAAACTATGTACACACAATCAAGCTTCTTGAACACACATTTATATACACAAATTGAGAAGACTGATTGTGGGAAAAAAAATATATATATAACATTGGTGAAAAAAGTATTTTCAAAAATATTTACAATAAACAAGTTAAATTTTTTTCAGGCATGCCACTCCGAAAAGCAGTTTCGTCCTGGAATTAGACACAGGGCTACATCACAGCCCACACTTCCATGGGGTGTCGGTCCTCTTTCCACCCTTCCATTTTCATTTCACTTTACTTTCATTGTCACTATAAATGTACATGAAACAAAAGTCAGTATTTATGAAAATAATAAAGTATAAAATAAAAATATATACAGCAATAAATAATAATGGAAATCTATATGTATGACAATAGAAAGAATACCGTAGCTGAATATGTGCTACATCCCTAATCTTCATATAGAAAGAAGACCACAAATTATACTTTGATCTGATATGCACATTTTATTATTACATACACAAACACGCACTTATATTGCATCAAAATTAACTTTGTCTTGCAATATCAAAAGAAACTTTTACAGCATTAAAAAAAAAAAAAAAAAAAAAAGTGAGTTGGCTTACCTCTGCTCGTCGATGGCGTCACCCACGTGTTCAAATCCGTCACTATCTTCACTCGAGGACTCTTCCGAAGAAGACGATGATGACGAATTTGGACCACCCTCTTCCTCAAGTTGATCAAAAAGCACAATTGCTTGCGCTAAATTTAGTTTTCCGTTCATCCTCAAAGTCACACAAAGTCGCTCGCCCGCTTGCTTGATTCAAACGGCCGTCGCTTGCCCGTCGCTGCGTCAGAACACTCCTGCCTCTCGTTCGGTGGAACCTCGCACGGCAGTTATATTTATAAAAAAAAAAACGCATTTTGTGGTTCCACTGTGACTTCGAAAGGGTTCGTTTGATTTGTGTTTTTTTCATGGAGCTTCCGTTTTGAAAAAGGACAAGAAATGATGGAAATATAGACATAAACAAATGATCCATGCAGCGTTTTAATGTTTTTTTGAGAGGACAATAAAACTATAAAACTTAAATGACAATATCTCACGTTTTAGTTGGTCGATTGACTTCAAATAACAACGAGAGTAAACCGCAACTTCCGCACTTTAAAACAAGACCAACCAACGGCATGTGGGTGACGTAATTAAAACGCGAGGGTGCTTCAAAGACGACGTGCGCTGAGGACGCGCCGGCGCGTCCTTCGACTCTCAAGGGTTAATCATGGCACAACATTCTGTTTAGCTCAGCTCCATCTTGTGGCTGCTCAACGCAACGCCAACCACTGCTACTGCGCCTTATAATGCAGTGGGCCCTATACATGAAAAGAAATTTAAAATAGGCCATTCGTTGAAGGATTGCCTTTTACTCCGATGTGCCTTTATATATGGGTCAATATTAGTTAATCATGGCACAACATTCTCTTTAGCTCAGCTCCATCTTGTGGATACGCAACGCCAACCACTACCACTATTACTACTACTGCGCCTTATAATGCAGTGCGCCCTATACATGAAAACAAATTTAAAATAGGCCATTCGTTGAAGGTGTGCCTTTTACTCCGATGTGCCTTTATATACGGGTCAATATTAGTTAGTAATGGCACAACATTCCGTTTAGCTCAGCTCCATCTTGTGGATGCATAACGCAACGCCAACCACTACCACTTCTACTACTGCGCCCTATACATGAAAACGGATTTAAAATAGGGCATTCATTAAAGGTGTGCCTTTTACGCAGATGTGCCTTATATATGGGTCAATATTACTTAATCACGGCACAACATTCCGTTTAGCTCAGCTCCATCTTGTGGATGCATAACGCCAACCACTACAACTATTGCGCCTTATATGACAGTGCGCCCTATACGTGAAAACGGATTTAAAATAGGCCATTCATTGAAGATGCGCCTTATACTTTGACGCTTCGTATAGTGTGGAAAATAGGATAAATGTTTATTTTCTCTGCAGTGAATCCTATTGAGAATGACACATCCGTCACAATATTAATGAATTACTGCAGAAGAATTTTCATAGCTTGTTTTTCCTCTTACAGAAATCATATTAAAACTAAAAACGTGTTTCCCTCCCCCACCTTTTTCCAATTTCAAACATTTTTGAAAAAGCTCCAAGGAGCCGCTAGGGCAGTGCTAAAGAGCCACATGCGGCTCTCGAGTTGCGGGTTGCTGACCCCAGGTATAACCTAATACTTATTGTATCCTGGATGCAGCTGTTGACAATTATAGTGCTAGGAAAACAATTTTAATCTGTTTTGACCTAGTTAATTACCTCCTTCAAAGACAATAATTAAATACTTTTTTTGATGCTGTCAAAGAGGTGTTGATTAATTAAGTCTTGTAAATTGAAATCTTTTTTTTTTTATGCTGTCAAAGAGGTGTTGATTAATTAAGTCTTGTAAATTGAAGGTGTCAGTTAAAACTTTATTTAGCATAGCACAGTGTCTTAAAAAGGCGTGACTGTTAACCAGTTTTAGTTGGTGTCCCGTGCCTGAAGGAAAATTAACATTATTATTGACTTTTTGAAGTTGTTTACATTAGCAAATTGAATGAACACACGAGAGACTATGACGGCGAGAGTGTGAGAATAAACTGGAGTAAAACAACAGTAACATGTAGCTTAGCACATTGTCGCCTGACTGCGTCTTTCAGGAGGGTCTGCGTCTCCCACAGCGGCGAGTGTTATGTGAAAGCAGCAACAGAACTCTCACCTTGCAGGGCGCCGGCCGCTTCTCCAACCATTGGTTCATACTGTTCAATGACGCGCTGGTTCACATACAGGTATACACGCAAACAGTTATTGTTCAGGAAGTAGTACATCAATGGCAAACGGCCTAGGCAGCCTTCACACTGCAGTATATTTAGCACAACAACTTTTTTCCCTATATTGGATTAAGGGAGTGTATTCAGTACTTGAATAGTATAACTCAATTTTGAACTCATGTTGTGCCTCAGTCACACATATTAATGCAATCCAATGTATCTATGACTCTTTTTCACCCACTCAGCGTGCCGCTCCTCCTAAGAGTCTTGTAAGTATTATGTGATGCAGTTAATCAAGCTCGATGCAAAGCAGCATGGGTGGGCTGGTCTATGTGCAGTGGTCAGACTATTCGCCCACACGGGGGTCACTTATTTTAAAACAGGATGGTATGAAATGATAAATGAATCACTTACTGTAAAACATAATATTGAATCAAATAAAATCAATATTTTTTGTCCTATTGAAATGCATTATTTAGATTAAAATCTATGTAATTTGGTTGACAATTTAATACAAAAAAATAGTTGTCCATGTATAAGCATGAACTCGTATTTAACTGAATGGCTACCAACATTGGCGACAGGCAAATCAGAAATTCTCTACAAGAGACCTATTTTTACATTGACCACACAGTACAGTCCCTGACAAAAAAGTCTTGTCGCATAAGGACATAGTGATTTTAAAATGGCATATAACTTTATATCTAAACATTTCATTCTTACAATAAAAGGTTAATTTTAATGTCAAGGGCCTTCACATTAATAACTGGGTACAAAACAAAATCATAAAAAGGTAGTGCAACATTCGGAGCTTGGTAAAGCCCATAAAATCTGTTTTTGCAAGCACAAAAGTCTTGTCGCATACAAAAATAATTTATGGTAGAAATGATACTTTATTTTACTGCCCGAAGTTAGCTGGGATAGGCTCCAGCACCTCCGCGACCCTCGTGAGGAATAAGCGGCATGGAAAATGAATGAATGAATGAATGATACTTTATTTAAAAAACGCAAATATACTACAATAAGATCAGAACATAAAATCAAGGTTGGGGGGACATATCGTGTGTGACTCCCATGAGCTTGGAGGACTGCATCCATGCATCCTGGCAATGACTCTAATAACTTATTGATGAATTCGTTTGGAATGGCAAAGAAAGCAGTCTTGCAGGACTCCCGGAGTTCATCAAGATTCTTTAGTTTCATCTTCAAAACGTCCTCCTTCATCTTACCCCTGACATGCTCAATAATGTTAATGTCTGGTGACTGAGCTAGCCAGTCCTGGAGTACCTTAACCTTCTTCACCTTCAGGAACTTTGATGTAGAGGCTGAAGTATGAGAGGGAGCACCATC
This sequence comes from Corythoichthys intestinalis, assembly GCF_030265065.1. NCBI lineage: Eukaryota > Metazoa > Chordata > Actinopteri > Syngnathiformes > Syngnathidae > Corythoichthys > Corythoichthys intestinalis. The sequence goes on along the minus strand of NC_080406.1, from coordinate 38,353,733 downwards.
CTGCTGAAGAATTTGCCCTCTCGTGTGGTTTGGAATGTAATGGGCAGCAAGAATTTCTTGATACTTAAGGCTGTTGATGTTGCCGCCCACTCTGCAGATATTTCACACACCCTGATACTGGATGTAACCCCAACCATGATTTTTCCTTTACCAAACTTGACTATTTACTGGAGGAATCATGGGTCCATGTGGGTACCAACAGATGTTCTGCAGTATTTGTGGTGGTTTGAATGCAGTTCAATGGATGATTCATCAGAAAAATCAACTTTCTACCACTTTTCCACTAATGTGAAGGCCCTTGACTTTAAAATTAACCCTTTATTGTATGAATGAAATAATTAGAAATAAAGTTATATGCCAATTTAAATCACTATGTCCTTGTGCAACAAGACTTTTGTCAGGGACTGTAATTTTGTCAAATTATCACTTGCAACATTTAAAGTAAGAAACAGAGGTGGGTAGTAACGCGTTACATGTACTCAGTTACATTTACTTGAGTAACTCTTTGAGGAAAAAGTACTTTGAAGAGTTTTTTTTTTTTTTTTTACTTGAGTAGATTTGTAAAGATAAAACACTACTCTTACTCTGCTACTTTGGGCTACACTAGAGTTTTTACATTTTTCCTCTTTAATCTACATGTTAGATTAATTTTTTTGCCAGCGATGCTAAGTAGCTGTAGCAACTGTAGTAATAGCAAGTAGCTCTACCGATTTCACCAATGAGACGTCGCAACAATAATCACATGACTCCATTATAGCAATCAGACGCAAGCTTGCCGTTCTATCTTCACGTCAGCCTGTTCAATCATGTGGTGTCTTTAAAGCACCGTAAAAAATGAACTATTTGATATAGAGCGCTGCCCTCAACATGACTCGAAAGTGCAGACTTTAACCTCTTTCCCAGTTTTTATTTGGCACCGATTGACCATGAAAAACCGTAGATATGATCCTTTTAATTTCAAAATAGTAATTATGAAGGAATTCTTCTAGATTCAAACTATTTTCTCCATCAGAGGGCGCTCATGCTCTTTAGATGAATAATGCTTCATTTTTGTCATTTTTTTTTCCTCTCAGCAGAGTTCAATGATTTTTTTTTTTTTTTTTTTTTGTATTTATTTGCCTTAATGTGGCTATGTAATGGGTTATTGTGCAGTATCATTACAACAATAGTCCATATAGAAAACTTTGTGCTCAGAAAAAATACCATTGTTTTAAGAAAAAAGAAATCCAACCAAAAAAGTATATGTAGTTACTCACAATGTTACTCATTACTTGAGTATTCTTTTCACCAAATACTTTTTTACTTGTACTTGAGTCATTTTTTGGACTACTTTTACTTGAGTAATATTATTATGAAGTAATGCTACTCTTACTTGAGTAAAATGCTTGTCTACTCTACCCACCTCTGCTAAGAAAACTCATCAACACCTTCTTTCTGTTTGTTTTTCATTGATTAACATTTCATACATCCTGGATTGAGATTGATTTTGCGGATGTCACCCTGGTAACAAGTTTGGAGTCTTTTTGTCTTAGAAGTGATGGAAGTGATGATAGAAGTATTTTTTTCTATCATAGGACAATGCCTGTATAGCTCTTAAACTCACCGCTGCATTGTGGCTGGCAAATCTCACTAGTTAAGTTTACTTGTCTTATTCCTGGAGTGGCTTTCCCTGGTCTTGTGGATTCCTGTCTTTCTTTCTTTTTTTTTTTTTTTTTTTTAACTTAAATATGAGTGTAATATTTTGTGTGTCTACGTAATATTTTCAATGATCAAACACCCCCCCCCCCCCCAAAAAAAAAAAAAAAAAAAAAAAAACATATATATATGTAAAAGGAGGAAAAAGAATGTTTGGATTTACCCTGATAAATAAATCATGTCTCTTTCCAGTTCTCCACTCATCGCGTCTACCCTGTGAACCTTTTGTGGGTAAAACCACTTCCTGAAAATGACAGTGGAAGGTAAGATTGTGTTTTGGCTACTGCAATTGATTTTATATATTGTATTTTTATACTTGGATTCTTACTAGATTAAAAGTTTTATGGGCAGTCTTGGTGTCTACCAATCATGAGCATCATTGATGAGTTTCTAAGTTTATTCTGTAGATTCAAGATTGCGAGCAATAATTTGAAACGAGCATTATGCAATGGCAACAAACTCAACTCAGTTATCTTTTGCATAGTGAACAAATCTGAATCTTCAAGCTGGTTAATGCTTCACTAAGTTAAAATATATTGTTAAACTAAACAAAGGTGAAAATTATATGATGTGTAATTTGAACAATCACCCAACATTTTATTCCTCAAGTGTGGAAAAGATTAATGGCATTATCGTTCTTTTCAAATCTGAAAGATTTGTTCTAAGAATATTTTCAGTTAGTAGTGCAGGTGATTATGAAGTAAATTCATATCTCAAAGCACTACTGTATGTACAGTGGCGCAAATAAGTATTTAGTCAACCACTAATTGTGCAAGTTCTCCCACTTGAAAATATTAGAGAGGCCTGTAATTGTCAACATGGGTAAACATCAACCACGAGAGACAGAATGTGGAAAAAAAAACAAAAAAATCACATTGTTTGATTTTTTTAATTTTTTTTTAAAGAATTTATTTGCAAATTATGGTGGAAAATAAGTATTTGGTCTTTACCAAAAGTTCATCTCATTAACTTTTTATGTACCCTGTGTTGGCAATAATGGAGGCCAAACGTTTTCTGTAACTCTTCACAAGCTTTTCACACACTGTTGCTGGTATTTTGGCCCATTCCTCCATGCAGATCTCCTCTAGAGCAGTGAGGTTTCGGGGCTGTCGTTGGGTAACACGGACTTTCAACTCCGTCCTCACCCCGTGGCGTCAAAATGATAACAAAAACGGGTAGCAAAAATTCCAGAACCACACGGGGGGACCTAGTCAGTGCTGGGACCACAGTAACAAAGGCTACTATCAGTAACACAATGCGCCGCCAGGGACTCAAATCCTGCACTGCCAGACGTGTCCCCCTGCTGAAGAAAGTACATGTCCAGGCCCGTCTGTGTTTCGCTAGAGAGCATTTGGATGATCCAGAAGAGGACTGGGAGAATGTGTTATGGTCAGATGAAACCAAAATAGAACTTTTTGGTAGAAACAAAGGTTCTCTTGTTTGGAGGAAAAAGAGTACTGAATTGCACCATACCGACTGTGAAGCATGGGGGTGGAAACATCATGCATTGGGGCTGTTTTTTCTGCAAAGGGACCAGGACAACTGATCTGTGTAAAGGAATGAATGAATGGGGCCATGTATCGAGAGATTTTGAGTGAAAATCTCCTTCCATCAGCAAGGGCATTGATGATGAGACATGGCTGGGTCTTTCAGCATGACAATAATCTCAAACACACCGCCAGGCAACAAAGGAGTGGCTTCGTAAGAAGCATTTCAAGGTCCTGGAGTGGCCTAGCCAGTCTCTAGGTCTCAACCCCATAGAAAATCTGCGGAGGAAGTTGAAAGTCCGTGTTGCCCAACTAAAGCCCCAAAACATCACTGCTCTAGAAGAGATCTGCATGGAGGAATGGGCCAAAATACCAGCAACAGTGTGTGAAAAGCTCGTGAAGAGTTGCAGAAAACGTTTGGCCTCCGTTATTGTCAACAAAGGGTACATAACAAAGTATTGAGATGAAGTTTTGCTATTGACCAAATACTTATTTTCCACCATGATTTGCAAATAAATTATTTTCTTTTTTTTTTTTTTCACATTCTTTCTCTCATGGTTGAGGTTTAACCATGTTGACAATTACAGGCCTCTCTAATATTTTCAAGTGGGAGAACTTGCACAATTAGTGGTTGACTAAATACTTATTTGCCCCACTGTAGTATCTAAATCAGCACAGGGAAAAAAGCTCTACAATTATGTGTCATCCATCTCCAGCTATGCGATCAAAATGTCATGTCCAGAAGAGACATTCATACTGGTGGCTTCAACACCGCAAGAGAAGGTATGTGCTTGCTTAGCCACAATTACAGTCTTCACGTTGGGATGTCATAACTTAATAAATTAAATTTGTATTCATCTAAATCTGATATTTTGTCCATGCCAGAAAGGCTCATTCACTCCCAACCAAGGTTAAAAAAAACATTTGTCTCAGATGACTTGATGTCACTCAACAAGAGTATTTTTTTGGTTGCTTTTGCACTCACCATGTAGAACAAGTGGCTGCATTTTCTTAATCAAGAGGTGGACCGGGTGCTGAGTGGTGGAGGTCAGGGGTCATCGCCAGGAATAACAGCAATGTCCCGCACGGCTTCCTATACTTTCACAGGAGAGGGTCGGTTCAAGGATGCACAGTATACTGGGAGCTGGCTGGCTGGAAGAGTTCATGGCAGGTCAGAGAATTGAGTCTGCTCCATTACCACCGACCTCATAGACATTCTTGAATCAGGCTTTTGTCCTTAAAATACTCCAGTGATGCCGCTTAGCAGCCTTAACTCATTGCCGCTCATTGACAACGATAGACATTCAATTCAGTTAAACTGGGACGACTGGCTTTGAATGCTCATATTTCAGTGCCATTGATGCCAGTACACGACCAGAATGTTCATTCGCCTCTCCCAGTCCAAATTCATTGGACATCTAGTGCCGTCAATGGCAGCTAAACCGTTAATATTTGTGCCATCAATGGCAGCCAATGAGTTACGATCGGACTGAAGTTCTTCTTAAAAATATACATGACATTTTCTAAACCCTCTTGTGGTTAATTACACGGAAGGTTAAAGGTGCTATGAAATGCTAGAATAAGTGACTTTAAAGTGATAGCAAAAAAGAAAAGGTGATAGAAAGGCTAATAATGAATGTATAGTGATCGCCCTGGGTATCATTTAATTTGTTGTGTACTGTATACAGTATAATAAATGGCTATTAAAATGGCCCTCTGAATGAAACCATAACTACAATGCGGCCCGTGACAAAGATGAGTTTGACTCTTGGTTTAAGTTTACTTGAGTGTGTTTGTCAAATCCACTCAGGGCTAGTTTACCGATTTAATTACAAACCAAAATATATTATATTAGGGCTGCAGTAATGGAATATTTTAGTAATCAAGTACTCCCTGAAAATTCCATCGATTAATCGAGTAATCTGATAAAACTTTTTTTTTTTTTTTTAAGCTAATGAGCAATTGTAAATATCCATGAGGAAACAAGACATTTCACCTAATATTGAACCATTTTTACACAATAAATGTCTTTTAGATTTACATTTTTGAAAACAGCCAACAATTAGCATCTCAGATGTAACTAGAGAAAAAAAAAACACATTCACTGCTTTCACTCAAAAAAATTCAGATCTTATTAAAAAACAACAACCTTATTTCTTACCCAAAAATGCCATTCCGCTTGATAACACATATCAATTAAGTTAGGTGTTTTTCCCCACGGGTTTCATTTGAATTACCTTTTGTGTCAAGCTAGTTTTAAGTTCTAATCAAGTTTTAAGTTAAATTGTAAGTCCTGATCAGTGTTGTTTTTGGCAGCCATTTTAATTTTCGTGTTAGTGTTTTGGATGAAAATGCTTATTAGTCTTAGTCATATTTTAGCCATTTCAAAATGTTTTTGTCGACAATTCTCAAAATGTTTTCGTCTATAACCTCGAAAAATGTTAGTCCATGAAAAAAATAAATAGGTTTCCAATAATTTCGAATGAACATGACAGACGAGCACATAACTGTAGAATCTACAACGACATCACCATTTTAATGATGGTAATACACACTCAGCAGGAAAACAGCACATTATTTCCAATTACTTAAACTCACCTGGACGCCACGAACTGTATGTAAAATGTTTTTCAAGAGCTTAAGAAGACAGTCACCGCGCTAAGTGCTAATGCTAACGTAATGCTATGCTAACGCTACAAGTTAGTGCAGTGTGTGATGATCATTTAGCAAAGACTTTGAAAGGCTAAAGCAACATGGCATATCTAGCCAAGATAAGAACGCAAAACTTACCAAGCAGCACCTGACACGTATGTTTCCCAAAATTAGCCTGGAATGGGCACAGGCTTACTCACCGGAGCGTGTGTGTGGGGCGGAGGGTGTCGGGGGAGAGGCGCATCACATCAAATGAGTGACACGACCAAACACTGCTAAATGCGTTGTAACTACATACAATAAGAAAATATCACACATTGTGAATTCATGGTGGAAACTATGGCGAATTTTCATCTTTCTCGTGTCGTTGGACGACAACTGGCATCCATCTCGTTATGTTTTAGTTTCCCAAGACATGTTTTCAACACGTCATTTTTTCATCATAGTCATGAAAAAATTGTTAGTTGACGAAATATTTTCGTTATCGTCATCGTTGACAAAAACAACACTGGTCCTAGTAGAATTTTGAGTTTTTCCAGTGTTTAAAATAAATATATGATACCTGCTGTATTGAGGCACATTAGGCACCATCGCTACTTGTTTTATCCATCAATGACTAGCGAGCTAAAATTGACAGTTAGCCTTATTATGTTTTTATTTTACACCCGCTTTTTACAGATTAAATAAAGCTTGTATGAAAGACACGTTAGCCACGCATCGACAGTAATCATAATTAATAGAAACCTAGCCCTCTGCGGGGCTAACGTTACGTTAGCAGCAAACAGCAACATTAATCTTCTTTATTAGCGCTACGTTAACTTAATTTTAACTTGTCCCGAGTATTGCTCCTCCGCTCTCGGAGTAAACTGGGTGCCTTCGGTGGAGCGGGGGCTAAAGGTCATCGTTCACAGGGTACAGCCGGCGGTGCGGAAGTGTTGGCGGGGCCGCGGGTAGCCGGGCCGGGCGAGGTAGTGTTATGCAAACGCTGTCTTACAGTGAATACATGAAACAGTGTTCGCCTTGGTCTTCTGCTTGAAATGCACCCACACTTTTGACATTTTCTGCTTTTTCTTGGTGCTTTTCTCTGTGCTTTCGTCAGCTTCTTTCTCATTACCTCTATATTCATATGTGGTTGAAATCAAATATATCCGCCGCCTCACTTTTCTTCCTGTACGCACGTGACGTCAGCATGTTGTGCCGCATTAAAAGTTGTCCGGGCAAAACGTCATGCTTGGAGCTGGCAAAATTGAATGATTCCTCGAGGCAGAGAAAATTCCTCGATCAATTTTTAAAATAGTTACTCGAATTGTTCGAGTAATCATTCAGCTCTATATTATATGCATTTACAGAGGAACAATGAGATGGCCGGATGGACGTACTTACACTGGGAATTTTAAAAATGGACTGGAAGATGGGTAAGTTTTATTATGAACCAATATGGAATGGCTCTGGATGTTTTTCCGTTAACGAATTTGTCCCTCCAGTTATGGTGAATGTATGATTCCTGACAAATTGCTGAATAAAGCAGGCTGCTACCAAGGACACTGGAAAGATGGCAAGATACACGGTTTTGGCATTTATAGGTAAATTTACTGTTTCTTATCAAAAAGGCATGTAGGTCTTTCTTATTAAAAAGTTTCTTTTGATGTTTGACTTTATCAGGTATGCTTCTGGTGAGGTATATGAGGGCTGTTTCAATGAAGGCCAGCGCCACGGCTATGGCATGCTGCGCTCTGGGAAAATGGACAAGAATTCTTCAAACGTCTTCATCGGCCAGTGGTTCTGCGATAAGAGGACTGGATATGGTGTCTGTGATGACATCACCAGGTCTGATTTGCAGCGAGCTCAGTGTCTATACCGCATTAAAAATCAAAAGTGTGCATGTTTTTCTGAATGAGTTACATGGTCCCACGACTAAGAAAAATGCATAAAAAATTAAACTATAAACCACAAGAACAAAAATATGTGTCATTTTGAGAGCATTTATTGTGAAAATTAAAAATTGCATTAACATTATTATGCACGAAAAGACTACAATATGCTATATTCACTCATGCCAAATAATGAAAATGTGTCAACTGCAGTCCTTCAATTCAAGGCGTGTACTTTCTAGTGCTGCAACGATTAATCGATTAACTTAAGTAATTTGATTAGTAAAAAGATTCGAATTACATTTCGCTGCTTCAAGTATTCGTTTACAGTGGCGTTGTAATGGTTTGTTTTGAAAGTGTTTGCATTTAGTTTTATTGATTTGCGTGGATACACTGCCCTCTAGAGGCAATAATGAATGTAACTCATTTCATATGGCTGAATCCAGCTGCTCCCTGTTAAGACCATCATAAGCGAAGTTTTTGTTTGAGCTAATGTTTTTTAATGCATTCATAATTTAGTTTATAGATATATTTAGCCGTGAATTTTGTTTAAACCATTTGTTAAGCGCATTGTAAAAAAAAAAAAAAAAAAAAAGGTTAGCATTTTATAGCATTTAAGCTAGCAGAGTTTTGCTCCGTAAGTTAGCCAATTGTTCTTTTGATGTACTTAGATCTTAATTTATTTACTATTTATGCTGTTTAAGGCTCAGCTCAGGTATTTTAATTGTGTATGTTCCTTATTCGATTATTCGATAATTCGAACTAATTAGTTCATCAATCAATCGACTACTAAAATAATCGCTAGCTGCAGCCCAAGTACATTCATTGCAAAAGGTTGTTGCTATGCAATGTAGTGCAAAAAATAATTTCTCTTATTCTAAAAAAATGAAGGAGATACAATACTAAAACAACTTAATAAACAAAAGGTACTGTTCTGTTCAATAGGTATTGGACGACAGGTGGCACCAAATTTTATCATATTGACTCTTATGAACACAAGAAAAATTCAGAGGATTTACATTATTTCGTTCAATTGCCCTGGCTGAGATACCAGTTTTTTTCAAGCAATACAGTTGTAACAGTAGTTCTATGAAATTGTGGTTTTGCACCCATATTTTACTTTCCTGATTAACAAAAAAGTAAAAAATAAAAAAAGAATTTTTATGATTTTGTTGAGTTACAGAAGTTAAGTTACAAATGTTGCTATTTGCATTTGTTTAATTGGAAATAACCATGAACACGTCATTATTCACGACATCTTTCAACATATTTGACTTAACATTATGAAGTCTTTTGTCACCACTTCTAAATGCAATTAGTTGTTGCTGTTGTATTGAGGCTCACTCACCCTTCTTCATTCTCCCAGGGGTGAGAAGTACATGGGAATGTGGCTGGATGATGAGAGGCACGGGAGCGCCGTGGTCGTGACTCAGTACGGCATGTACTATGAAGGCAATTTCAGGGAAAACAAGATGAGTGTAAGTGATTGGATTACTTTTACTCTGATGAATGTTGCTTTTTTATAGTGCGCTATGGGTGTTCTCTTAGGGCCCCGGTCTGCTGGTATCAGACGATGACACAGCCTTCCACGGGGAGCTTTCCGAAGACTGGACTATTAACGGAAAGGTAGACGACATCTGCTCCCTTTTGTCAAATGCTTCCAATACATGGGTGTGATTTTTGAGAGGTGATTGTCATTAATTCCAGAAGTGTGACTGACATTCTTATAATTATATTCGCTCTCTTTCTCTTAGGGTGTTTTGTCCCTTGCAAATGGTGACACTATACAGGGCCACTTCAGTGGGGAGTGGAGCGGAGGCCTGAAAGTGGACGGAATTTACACTAGACTGGCCGGTGATGAAATTGAAGACAAAGAAAGAAAGAACTTTTTGTGAGTGTTTTGACAGGCTATCATCTTTAACTCTGTGATTGACAGCACTAGACGTCCAATCCGTGTCATCAAAAAGAATTGGACGCCAGACTTGTCAGTGGCTCTGAAGCACATACATTAACAGTTCAAATGAATTACCTATCGAGCGCCGAGTTAATACATGTTAGATTTTAGCTAGTCTATAATCTCTCTCCATTGCAAAAAAATGTATATTCCATTCATTCAACATTTTTGCAGCAATATTTTTCTTCTTAGGGGAAAAAAAGCATCGATTGCACTTAATAAAACCAAACAACATTTTAAAGAATTAACCCGTTTTTGACACTTTTATTCCTCCAGTTAAATGGACAGTTTGCTTCCACTTCTTGTGTACACGGTATTAGTCGTCATTCGCCACAGAGGATGTAGACCATATCTGAGTATTGTTGTTATATCATTTGTCTAAATGTGTTGCACCACCATTTTTGTTCAAATTTCTAATGTTAGAAGCAGCGTTGTTTTCGTCAACGATGACGATAATGAAAATATTTCGTCAACAAACACTTTTTTCATGATGATGAGGAGACTAAAACGAGCTAAACACGTGTTTTTGGAGACCAAAACACAACAGGACGGATGCCTGTTTTGGTCTGACGAGACGAGAATGAAAATGTGCAATAGTTGCTGTCACGTTCACGATGCGTGACATTTTATGTGTAGTTAGCCTGCATCGTAGCAGTGTCTGGTTGTGTCATTCATGACGTGCTGCACCCCCCCCCCCCCCCCACTTCCCGACTCACCATTGTGTCGTCTCCAGTCTCCATGCAGGTTTACACACACTGTAAGATTTGTTTTCTTTGGCCAGAGAGAATATGCAATGTTGCTTTAGCCTTTAAAGGTCTGTGCCGACACTGCTGAGTGATCATTACACTAGTGTAACTCGTGCATTAGAATTAGCCTTATTTTTGAGTAAGAATTTTTAATTTTACAGACCAAAACGTTTTTGTCAACAAAAAACTAGACGAAGACAAACACATTTTGAAAAGACTAAGACGCAAATTAAAAGGACTTCCAAAAAAAAACAACACTGGCTTGAAGCACTAGTGTCACACCGTGCTATTAGCCTAACTTTAGCATTTTGCATTGGTTAGCAATACAGACTTGTTAGCAAAAGCTATATAGGGTTTTTTTGTTGGTTTGTTTTGCTTTAAATCACAACATGTAATTCTCTTTGAGATATCTTTAGTTCAGTCCTTCAAAATGTTTTCTGTTACGCCCCCCACCCAAAGAAAGACATAAACGTTTTACACCCCACCAACTCTCTGCCGCCACTGTAAATAGTATTTTGTAAAAGTATTATTATTATTATAAGTACAAAAAAGTAGTGTTGCAACGATTAATCGATTAACTGGAGTATTCGATTAGAAACAAATATTATAATTAAATTTTGTTGCTTCGAGTATTCTTTTAATTAAAGTGGCTTTGTAATGGTTTATTTTGAAAGTGTTTGCATTTAGTTTTATTGATGAGGGTGGATACACTGCCCTGTGGTCTGCCTTATAGGTATATTTAGCCGTTTTTTTGTGGGAATATGTGTCTGAACCATTTGTTAAGAGCATTGTAAAGAAGAAGAAAAAACTTGAGCATTTTATAGCATTTAAGCTAGCAGACTTTTTCTATGTAAGTTAGCCAATTGTTCTTTTGTTGTACATAGATCCTCATTTTTAAAAAATGTTTTATACCGTTTGAGGCTCAGTTCAGGTATTTTAAATGTTCATGTTCCTTATCCGATTACTCGATTATTCGAACTAACTAGTCCATCGATTAGTCGACAACTAAAATATCGATAGCTGTAGCCCTACAAAAACGTCACATCCAAACTGTAAAAATACACTTGATACACTTTTGACCATTTGATACTGAAAAATCAAATTGGATAAAATCAAAAATAAATTCAAATTGATTAGCAACATTAACTCATGAGGAAAATATGCCAAACAATTTTCTTGAAAATACAAAATAGAACAAAAATGAGAGTGTCCTTGGACAGACGGACAGTTTTATTTTTGCTACAGGCAGTATCCGCTTCTTTCCTATGGTGTGAGGTTATTTTGCACTGAGCAACTTGGTATGCCAGTGCTCGCAAGTTTACTGATATAACACTGACAAAGCGGGATGATTTTTGGCAATATTTGGCACGTTTCCACCGAAAAGAAAAAAAATAAAAAATCAAGCGACTTATCAATGTGATTGGGGTCTAATGTCTTTCCTTGTCTCCCACTGTATTAAAAGTCACAGCAAAAAGCCAAACGCAACATACGCTTCGTGATATTTCCATGTCTTAGCTCTTCAGTTCTCCTGTGCTCTTTGCTGTGTGCTCTTGTTCGGTTCAAAAATACTGTGCACACTCTGAAATGAGAGCGCCATTGCCACCCACTGAGTGAATATAGAATTACACTGTATTATGGTACGGCAAAAATGTACGTTGTTTCCCTGGGGTCACATGCGCCACCCACAGCATCCCTCTGCGCCGTCCTGGGGGGGGGGGGGGGGGGGCGCGTCCACTATTTGAGAAGTACTGCTTTAGTTCAACAGTAAACTGCAACTTGGTCTGACTTTAAACTGCTTGAAATTCTTTTTTTGTAGGTTGGTTTACTGTCTGCTAAACAGCTGCTAGTCGGGCAGTGAGTTGAGTCAAGTGGACTTGTAGACATAACCTGACCAGCAGATATTAATATTATATCATGCAGTTAACACATATTGTCATGCTAAGTCGAATATTCTGGCATTATCCAAAACTGTTCATGTGGAAAAGTGCTAAAGAAAACAGACGACAGAAACATTTTGTACAATGTTTTTTTTTTTTTTTTTTTTGCGTTTTTGTTGTGTTCACGAGCAGCAGGTTGGGTCAGTATGTGGTGGCTGCAGAAGAACGATGGATGTGCGTTTTTGACGAATGCTGGCGGCGACTGGGCTGCGACATCGCAGGCAGAGGAGAGCGTGCAATGGCCTGGGAGAACATTGCCGTTTCCATTACCAGTGCACGGCGACACAGGTTGATACAAAATGCGTATGCAAACACAACTTGTCACTTGATTGTTTAATTTATTTATTTACTGTGTCTGTCTAGCCCGGACCTCAGCAGGTCTCAATCCAAAGTTCTTGAGTGTTTGGAGTGTATTCCTCACCACGCAGATGCAGTCACAAGCACCAGTTATGACAACATACGAAAATACCTCACTAAGGTATTTGAATAATGTCAATATGCATGATTTTATGTATTGTGTATTTGTTTTCAGAGCCCTGTTTGTACATTATAGGCATGCGAGACCCCAATCCACCCGCTTGGTTGGCTAGTGGAGACGCTGGTGACTGTCTATAGGATGACATACTTGGGTGTGGAGTCAAACCATAGGTTGCTTAGGGAGGCTGTGAAGGAAGTGCATGCTTACCTCAAACACCTCTACTCCATTGTCAGGTAGCGCCACTGTCCTTAGAAATATTAAATTACAGTTGCACTGATCGATCGGTTGGCTGATCAGTCCGTGGTATTTTCAGAAATTTTGGGGGATCGGTGATCAATCGATCGCTAAAATATAACTGATCTTCTGTAGAACGCGTCAAGCAAGATACTGAACCCCACGTTGCTCCTGGTGCTGCGTCACCAGTAGGTAGCTGGCGAGATAGTGTAAAGCGCTTTGAGCGCCTTGAAAGGTGGAAAAGCGCTATATAAGTATAACACCAACAGCATAGACTAGAGTCCTTAGCCACTTTAGCCTGCCAGCATTTGGTCAAGGTCATTTGAGATCTTTATTATTGGCATATAATACCACTTGTTGGATATTTTCCTACTCCTGTGACCCCAAAATAGAGAAGATTGTAATCACTATCACTCAGTGCCATGTTGATGAGGGGAGGAGTGAAATTTGTATTGAGGTTTATTAAAGTCACTCTTTGATAATTGTTTTGTGGCCACTAGATGGCCTCATTTCTCTTTTACTTTGTAATTGAATTCACGCAGTTAACTCGTTTAGTGGAGCTGGCATTTCGCTCACATTCAAACCGTTACGGATTTAAAAGGTATAAAAATGCAAAAAAAGGAGTTAAAGATCTGATTTAATTTAGTAGCCATCTTATCCAGAAAGATAATTTATTAATTTCCATAAATCTTATGATTTTCTTTTTGTAAAGCAAGAAAAGGAAGTTAGAAATTAGTAAATTGGAAAGAATGGTTTTATGTAAATGTTTTGTTCAAAAGTTTTAGGATAAAACAAGATTGATTGGAATATTTGAAGAGCCTATGACAGCAAAAAGCTTGTTTATTTCATATTAACGCGGTATTTTATGCTCCTGAATGAAATGAACCGCTTGGATGTGTGTGGAAGCGATCGTTTTATATATTCAATTTTTGAATCCCACGCCATGAAAATGAGTGACTTCCGGCTTCAGTCTCAGGTTCTGGACGAATGCATATGTTACGTCACCCGGGTCAGCATCTCACAATACAGCATTGCTTTATAGCATGCAGATGGACTGCGGATTTATCTGATTTTGCGGATTAATTCGTTTATTTTTCACATCACGCGAGCCAAACGGCTACAGAAAATTGTTGCTGCACCAGGGAGAGGCGTATGAGCCTTTTTTGGGTTTCAAAAGGTTCCCGTTCACCATGGATATTGGCCAAAATAAGCCCTACTACTGTGGGACCATTGGACTTAGAGGAAGTGAGTAAAAATCGTATTTTGTATTATGTCAAATATTGGGATCATGGCGCACGTTTAATACGGAGGTGGCTTGCATTTTGTGGCTGATTGTCCATTGAAAATGCCACTCTGCCGACGACCAGCGGCTTGTCGCACCCCCCCCCCCCGCCGGGAGAAGGCAATTCTCAGGCTAATTGCCCTCTTCGTGTGCCTGGTGTTCTGTCAAATTTTCAACCCCATCAGAAATTGCAATTTTGTGTTAAAAATGGCTGCGAACACAGCGATTACAAAGTAAACACTACAAACTTTCTTTAAATAATGTACACTCCTTGCATTTCTGCAGATATTTACCGTATTGGCCCGAATATAAGACTGTGTTTTTTGCATTGAAATAAGATTGAAAAAGAGGGGGGTCGTTTTATATTCGCGGTCTAGACATTATACCCATTCACGACGCTAGATGACGCCAGATATCATTGAAGCGATGTTCTGTTATGACACATCTTAGCTACTCTCCCCATTCATGACGCTAGATGGCGCCAGATATCATTGAAGCGATGTTCTGTCATGACAGAGCTCAGCTACTAGTGTACCCAGTTTGCATTATTTTATTGCAATGTTTTTACTTATTCAGATTTGTTTCAAGACTACAGTTACAGTGAGACTTCACTTTGATGGTTAATGCAGTTATTGCAGATCTTGTTGTTTTATCACAATAGATCGGTTTATTTACATTTCAAAAACCAGAAGCCATTCATTTACGAATGTGATTGCACTTTATTTTACATATTTAAATGTTCAGATATTAAGATTTGAATGAGGCAAAATAACATGCTTTTTCTCTCAAATATATTGTTATAATCATTTGTCTCGGATATACAGTAATTATTTTCTGTATAAAAATTAATTTGGTGTTCAAAACGTCTTTTTTTCAAACTCGAGTCTTGAAAAAGAGGGGGTCGTCTTATAATCAGGGCCGTCTTATATTCAGGCCAATACGGTAAGTATATCTTTTCATGGGACAACACTGACAAAATCACACTTTGACACAATGAAAAGTTGTTTGTGTGCAGCTTACATAATAGAGTTAATTTATTTTCCCCTCAAAATAACTCAAAATATAGCCAGTAATATCTAAAACCCTGGCAACAAAAGTGAGTACACACCTTAGTGAATACGTACATCCCTAAATTTCCAAATTGAGTACTGCTTGTCATTTTCCCTCCAAAATGTCATGTGACTCATTACGGGTGTGCTGTCAGCATTGCTGCAGAGATTGAAGAGGTGGGGGGTCAGCGTATTAGTGCTCAGACTATACGCCATACTCTACATCAAATTGGTGTGCATGGCTGTCACCCCAGGAGGAAGCCTCTTCTGAAGGCGGTACACAAGAAAGCCCGCAAACAGTTTGCTGAAGTAATGTCAACAAAGCACATGGATTACTGGAACCATGTCCTATGGTCTGATGAGACAAAGATTCATTTGTTTGATTCCGATGGTCTTAAGCATGTGTGGCGGCGACCAGGTGAGGAGTACAAAGATATGTGTGTCATGCCTACAGTCAAGCATGGTGGTGGGAATGACCCTCCCACCTCTTCAATCTCTGCAGCAATGCTGACAGCACTCCTGTAACGTGACATGATATTTTGGAGGGAAAATGACAAGCAGTACTCAATTTGGACATTTAGGGATGTACATAGTTCCCATGCGGTGTACTCACTTTTGTTGCCTGGGGTTTAGATATTAATGGCTATATTTTTAGTTATTTTGAGGGGAAAATAAATTAAGTCTTATTATATAAGCTGCACAGAGACTACTTTTCATTGTGTCAAAGTGTCATTTTGTCAGTGTTGCCCCATGAAAAGATATATATCTGCAGATATGCGAGGGGCGTACTCACTTTTGTGATACACTGTATTTACTTACGCTTGATCATGGACAGACATGTAGAAAAGTTCTCCTCAGACACATCCTGCCATGTTAGCTGCACAACAACTGCACGCCACTCTCTGTTTATGTCTTCGGCGTGTAGTAAGGCATTATTTTACGCCATATTCGACATGTTGACGATGTGGCAGCTACGCGCTCCTCCGCCGTCGGCCGGTTTGTCCAGCGATACTCTCCAGCTGCTTCCCCGGCGAGCTTGCCTGTCTGTAACAGGGGAACGAGCTGTAACTTGCTTGCCACTGGGCGGGTTGCCGATCGGCAAAGACAATTGACAACCCCGCCGCTGTGTGAGATGATCCCGGGTAGTCTTGAGTGATTGTTTTGCTTCGAAAGCCGAGAATAGACTTTGAGACATCACTCTGTTCGGGTTAGCATTTCCGCAAACTGTCATGCCTCTTGGTTTGTTTACATTCTCCAAAGCCGGGGCAGGGAAATGACAAAAGCCTGACTAACTACTGTGGCATAAAATATCGTTCGGGAGGTGCGACACTAAAGTTGAAGTCGACAGTCTTGATCATTATGGAGTAATTTTATCATGTCATACTGAATAAATGCATTTTTATTATTTCATATTCCATTTAGTACAAGACTGTCATATGTCATGACCATACCGTTTATTTAGCAAATGGGGAAAAAATACTTCGATAAAAAGAATATCCTGTAAGATATTGGAGTAGATAGACTGAAACAATGACATCTTGCGGCTCTGTTTGTCGCATTTTCCTCGTTCTGAATAATTCCCCCTCAATGGGTTGAATTCTAAATCGGATGAAACCATAAAACTGCCGACGTCATCCTTCTGTTGGAGACGCTAGAGTCATCTGCGCTTTCCCAAATTGTTGTATATAGTCGAATTCTCTCAAAATATGATTCTGATTCACATAATAATGCTATTTAAGATTTTTTTTATCCTGTCGTACGCACTTTAAAAGTTCATTTAAAAAAAAAAAAAAATCAAGATCGGCACTTTTCGAAAATCAGTGATCGGCCAGAAAATTCCACTCACAAAAATAAACATTTATGGTCAGATTTGGTTTCAGTACCCCAACATTGTGCAAGAAAGTACCAAAGCAACACACTTTTTGTTGACCACTGTTATCGTACTTTTGTTTCAGGTTCCTTTTTCCTGGTTTACCAAATGATGGCAGCGTTCTACCAGATACTCCTGTTTCTCCATGTAGAATCAGATACAGCTCATATTCAGATGAGCCAAGGTGGGTGATCACAATGCCCCCAAAAAGTAGAACTTTATGTTGCCGCATTTGCTTCAAAATTATTAACATATGAAGCCTTTCTCCTCCCTCAGCTTTGTCTCAGTTGTAAGCAGCTCCGCTCTGCTCCTCCCACTGCTGCTCCCTCAACTCTATCAACCTCTTTTCGTGTTGTACTGCCTCCACGACGAACAGCAGGAAGCGCAGTACTGGGAGCGCATCTTGCGACTCAACAAGCAGCCTGATCAGTCCTTGCTCAGTTTCCTAGGAGTTCAGGAGTGAGTGTTCAACACAAGGGCGTAGGTTTGCATAGGGACGGTAGGGACATAACACTACCAACTTTTCAGGATGCTCAAATTGTCCCCACCAACTTTTAAGCAACCTTATTTGCATTATATAATGACTTAAGCTATATAGGTAATTTAATTGTCTTCCCATATGTTGTAATATTAGAATTGACCCTACCATTATAAAATGAATTACAGTACTTTAATTATGTTCAGACTTAAATTGACCCCTTTACACTTGCTGAATGTGCCAGTCCATTTTTCCACCTGAAATGCACGTTTGATTGGTTAATGACTCCCCCCCCCCCCCCCCACACACACACACACACACACACACGCGCATTCACTACCCCCATAGAAATACAACATGCCACCTTGCCTTCCTCCTCCTTCGAAGACTAGGGATATTACTTTATATAAGTTTTATATACAGTGGGGAGAACAAGTATTTGATACACTGCCGATTTTGCTGGTTTTCCCACTTGCAAAGCATGTAGAGGTCTGTAATTTGTATCATAAGTTCTCTTCAACTGTGAGGGACGGAATCTAATACAAAAAAAAAAACAACAACAGAAAATCACGTTGTATGATTTTTAAATAATAAATTTGCATTTAATTGCATGAAATAAGTATTTGATACATCACAAAAATCGAACTTAATATTTGGTACAGAAACCTTTGTTTGCTATTACAGATACCAAACGTTTCCTGTAGTCCTTGACAAGATTTGCACACACTGCAGCAGGGATTTTGGCCCACTCCTCCATGCAGATCTTCTCCAGAGCCTTCAGGTTTCGGGGCTGCTGCCGGGCAACACGGACTTTCAGCTCCCTCCAAAGATTTTCTATCGGGTTCAGATCTGGTGGCTGGCTAGGCCACTCCAGGACCTTAAGATGCTTCTTACGGAGCCACTCTTTAGTGCTTTGGCTGTGTGCTTTGGGTCGTTGTCATGCTGGAAGACCCAGCCACGACCCATCTTCAGGGCTCTCACTGAAGGAAGGAGGTTGTCAGCCAAGATCTGGCGATACATAGCCCCATCCATCCTCCCCTCAATACGGTGCAGTCGTCCTGTACCCTCGGCAGAGAAGCAGCCCCAAAAAATGTTTCCTCCTCCATGTTTCACGGTTGGGATGGTGTTTTTGGGGTTGTACTCATACTTCTTTTTCTTCCAAACACGACGAGCCAAGTTTAGACCAAAAAGTTCCATTTTGGTCTCATACAACCACATGACCTTCTCCCATTACTCCTCTGGATCATCCAAATGGTCAGTGGCAAACTTCAGACGTGTCTGGACATGTACTGGCTTCAGCAGCGGGACCTTGCGTGCGCTGTAGGATTTTAATCCATGACGGCGTAATGTGTTTCCGATGGTTTTCTTCGAGACTGTGGTTCCAGCTCTCTTCAGGTAAATGACCAGGTCCTGCCGTGTAGTTCTGGGCTGATCCCTCACCTTCCTCCTGATCAGTGATGCCCCACGAGGTGAGATCTTGCGTGGAGCCTCAGAACGAGGCAGATTGACCGTCAACTTGAACTTCTTCCATTTTCTAATAATCGCTCCAACAGTTGTTACCTTCTCACCAAGCTGCTTGCTTATTTTCCTGTAGCCCATCCCAGCCTTATGCAGGTCTATTATTTTATCCCTGATGTCCTTACACAGCTCTTTGGTCTTGGCCATTGTGGAGAGGTTGGAGTTTGTTTGTTTGAACATGTGAACAGGTGTCTTTTATACAAGTCCAAACAGGTGCAGTTACTTCTGGTAATGAGTGGAGGACAGGAGGGGTTCTTAAAAAAGAACTAAGAGCCGAAATATTTACTAGTTGGTAATGTATCAAATACTTATTTCATGCAGTTAAATACAAATGTATTATTTAAAAATTATACAATGGGATTTTCTGGATTTTTGTATTAGATTCCGTCCCTCACAGTTAAAGAGAACTTATGATACAAATTGCAGACCTCTACATGACTTGCAAGTGAGAAAACCAGCAAAATCGGCAGTTTATCAAATACTTGTTCTCCCCACTGTCTACAGTATATATATATTTATACGTTTTTTTCCGCCAGCAGCTGCCACTGTAAGTAATGTAAAAAGACGTCAATGTTGTGTAGATGAGGAACACACCACTAATTTTGCTACTGAAAGTCCGACCTGTATCAGAGTTAGCATAACGTTTATCTGTGTGAATTTCTCGAACTCGAGGAGGAAGCTGCTTTGAGAGAAATATCATTCTAGATTTTTTCTACTGTGAACGTCAATTAAACTGTAAGAAATGCAGTGAACCAAGGTTTACCCCCTTCTCCCCAGTTTTCATTTTATTTATGTGGTCTTAAAGCAGTCCAAAGGAGCTTTCTTTTTTTTAGTTGAGTTTGGCTGTGCTTGAACAAAAGCAGTAGTGTTTTACCTGAAAGAAGGCTCCGTTTTAATTTTTTTGTTATTCCGTGACTAAGATTTTTTTTTTTTTTTTTTTTTGTCATTTAGACAATTTTGATTGGTATTAAGACAAATGTTTTTTTTTTTTTTTTTTTTTTTTTTTTTTTTGCGTTCCTGGATACTTCAGAGATGATTAAGAAGTTTGTATTTCTTGTGTATGTTAATATTAATTCGTGTTCAAATGACGCAATTTAAATTTGCTAATAAAATCCAGACATTTATTCTGGAAGTTTTCATAATGTTTCTTTAGTAGTTTTTGAAAACAAAGGTTTGAATCGAACGGTGTATCACCTGAACACGTGCACTGCCTTGGGGGGGGGGGCACATAAACATAAATCCCCCTTGTTTTGCGTGTAAATCTACTAGAAAAATTGAAATTATCTGCCAGTACTTCAAGTCAATTTTACGCAGATTTCTTGAAATGAGAAAAATAGCTAGCTGAAAATAAGAAAACAGACATTTTCGGCAAAAAAATGTGTAAATTTAATCTTAAAAAAAACTTTATTGTCAGAAATGTTCTTAATTCAAGAATAGATTTTTTTTTCTTAATTTAGGTTTAAAATTTACCAACTTTTAGATGTATGGGCTTCATAAGAACAAAGAATCCGACACAGTAATCTATTAACTAGCCTTTAAAACTCAAAACAAAATGGAGAATATTATTCGACTAGATTTAAGAAAAAAATATCAGATTCGAACGTTATACTGTAAATTTGCAGTGTGAAAGTATAAGTCAATACGGATTCATTTTGCATTAACCATTTAGCCTATCAATTAATTAGGTTCTTATTGTTGAGAAATGTTGCCCTGACCGCCGTCCACCCAGTCTGTTTGGTCTTATTAATGTCCCGTCCTCAGCAAAAAGTGTACATGCAGTTTATGCTGTTATAGCGTCCCTACCAATATTGGGACCAAACCTACGCCCTTGGTTCAAAATCATCACATTGAGCATAATGAGAAACTCATGTATGATTTTGTCTTTCTTAATAACTTACAGGAAGTTCTGGCCAATGTGGATGTCTGTTCTGGGGGAGAAACAACAGGTGTTGATATTCAGTCTCAAAGGAGACATAAGACAAAAATGTAGCAAAAATAAGTTTTTAAAAAAAAAAAAAGCCATTTCATTAGAAAACCTTTTAAATTTCTTTCCTGTTGTCTTAATGCGACCGACAGATTGTATCCAGCAGTAAAGATGTCAGTTTTGGAGGTGCCGTTGAAACACTCCAACAAATCAGGTAAGTTGTATTTGTCTCTTAAATGTAACAAATATGTTGCTGCATCATTCAACAGCGATGTCAGTCAGATCTGTCGCAGATATGGTTTTCATCCGAGGGGTATGATGTCTTGCAACTCAGACTAATCAACTATTTTGATAGTTGATTCATTTTTTTAGGTCGATGGATGAACTAATAAATGGTCCAAATAATTAAAAAAAAAACAACAACAAATATTCTTATGCTATTAATTTTTATTTTTTAAATCAATTTGCTTCTTTTTTTAATGTGAAAAGAACAGTTAATATTTTTTAATTCAAAAAGGAAAACTCAGTAGTCTTTTTTTCATTAAAAGGGATTCACGGAGAGAAAGACTTATAGTTCTTAAAAGATCAATGTTATTACAGTATGAGTAAAAATAATTTGATGTTGAAACCCCTTTTGATGTTTTCGTTTTTATACAATTTGTAAAATTAGTTTAACAAGTAGGTCGCCGTTGTTGTTGACGTCGCAGGGCGGTGACGTCACATGGGTACGCTGCCGGCTGGCTTCCAGAGTATGACACTACCGACATAAACATGTCATCTGTTCAACCCTTTCAATTTGAACCCGAGAGGAACATTAATGAGCATGACAGCACTGTCGATAATTCACAAAAACCAGCAGCAAAAGCAAAATGAACAGGAAAGACGAGACGGGAGTAGCGGGGAAAAAACAGCGTTCTGCTAAAATGTGCTACACCGGCGAAACGTCTACAAGAGGCGAATTTGACACCTAAAGTACTACCGAGCGCTTTCAGCTTGTTTTGTTTAGATACATACAGACAGAAAATACTGAAGATGCCTTAAGAAAATACATAAACGTAGTAATATTAAATAACGGTGGTTTAAATACGCTACGTGACTAATGTGGTCAACAGAGAAAAGGAGAGAAAGAGAAGGGAAACAAAAGAGACAAAACACTGCTTAAAAGTATGCGAGGGAAACACATGCAAGTATTTTGAGGCAATGAAAAGGTAATAAAAGACTCAATAAAAAAACACGAATAGTAAGGACTCGCAGCTTTTAACCGATGTGCGAATGTGTTGGACGTCTCGTCGCGTAGGAAAGAATTGCAGATCACCGGTAGTGATCGTCTAGTGACAGTGACAAACTATGTCATCACTCCGAGCGTCCATAAAACTGCATAGTTCAAAACATGTACTAAACATGATAGATTTTTTTTTTAAAATGACAATATTTTATGTGTTTCTAATAACATTTTAGTAAAAGAGAACAACTCTGGCTTATTCAAGCCTATAAGCAGGGGTGCACATAAGTGGTCCGCATGCGTACTGGATGGAGACAAACGCACTGGCCCTCAATGGCTTCCATACGCTTTTGCGCACTGATGGCTGACCACTGTATTTGCGGCGGACACGACAAAATCACTTCTCAAAATGTCAAAGAGGCCAGCCCCACTGAGTAATTATTTCCGTGTTCCCCCACCCCCGTCAAAAGATAGACATACAACAGAGACGTCACCGGGGCTACCGAAAAAAAGGACTTTTGCTGAAAAGTGGCTTTAGGAGGTACCATGGCTAGAAGCAAATGATGCTCGCACGAAAATGTGGTACAAAATTTGCCGTGAGAATTCCAATGTCTCTGATAAGAGCAGCGCATTTTATATAGGGTCAAAGAATTTCAGCCATCCAAACTTTGAAAAGCACGAAAAAAACAGAGAGCATGTGGCAAACTATTGATGTCAGACAGGACCCCGCTCGCCCTATGGACAAGTGGCGGAATAAAGTTAATGAAGAACAGCGCCATGCACTGACAAAAGTGTTTTTGCTCGCATTTCACAAAGTTAAACATGCACGTTCAATGAGCTCTTATGAGGAGGACGTCCCACTTTTACAAAGGCTTGGAGTTAATGTGGGAGCCGCATAATGCCCTTTATTTTGAATTAGTGCTTTTATTTTTATTTCTTTACATTTCACTTCAAAGTAATGGCAATGTTGTTGTGCCAGTTGATGTTAATCAAGCATTAATTATTAATATAATTAATTAAAGGTAATTGGCTCTAAGTAAAGCTTGTCATAATTTAATCGCATCAGGCGGGTCGGCGGGTCGGCTCTCAAGCTCAATGAGGACCAAGTCACATCTCCAGGTCCTCCTCTGAGAACCTGGGAAAAAAAAAAAAGTGCACCCCTGCCTATAAGCCTTTAAGTCAGAGGTTCCCTATAAAAATGTATTTTTTTTTTTTTTTTTTTTTTTAATCTGAAAAAAAAGAACTAAATATTATCTATATTTACAAATAAAATATTGTCTTTATTTTTAAATCTAAAAATTTTCTTGATTTTTTTTTTTTTGTTTAGTTTAGTTTTTTTTGTTTTTTTTTTTGTTACAATAGGAAAACAAACAGTAACTACAGGGAGTCCCCCTGGTTACATACGAGTTCCGTACTTCCGCTAGCAATGTAACCCGATTTTCCACGTAAATCGGAATTAAGCCTTTAAACACCCCATGATACCCCTTGAACCTCAAAATAACTGTCCTCAATTATGTATTAAATGTCATATTAATAAGATAAGTAAAAAATAACATACTGTGAGGTAGGTTGTGTTAAATGCCGTTATATTCAAAGACCATTCGGGCTTTACCCGCTAGTGTGTCGCCTTGCTGAGAGAAAAGGGCGCTCTGGAAAGAGTAGGGAGGCGCGTGAAGGGGGATATTGTGACCGCTCAGGTCTCCAGCATACTGTCTCTTAACGCCATCCGAAAAAAACGGATCGGGAGGAGTCCATGCAGGGACGAAGCAGCAGCATGAGATGAAGGGATTGGGATCTGACGCCATCAGGAACTGCAGGACGGCAGTGACACTGCTGGGGGAGGTGTGTGTGTGTGGGGGGGGGTCTAGGTACTTTTACGCGGCCAAAAAAAGGACTGGAGACAGAATCGCATACGAGACTCCGGTGTCGTAAAGTCTGGGTACGTCGTAACCCGGGACTACCTGTATTCTGATTTTTCTATGCCTTTCTATTTCATTGACGATTACAGAAATTTTCAGTTTGATTCCAGCAAGAAAGAAAAAACAAAACATGAAGTTGATGCACATGATTTATGTTCGTGGCCGTCCAAATATTCCCTGAGTTTATGGCACTAATTTAGAACATGATTTATAAATGGAATCTATTGCTTACTGTCACTTTTATGTCCCCAATACTCTCACAGCACCACTTTCACTCCGTCAGACAAACTCCTAGTCATCCAGAATACCTTTGAGGAATTGACCCAGGAAATAAAACCCACGCAGGACGGTGACTTCCTGTGGTGCATGGACGACCTGCTTCCTCTCTTCCTCTACGTTGTGTTGAGGGCCAGGTGCACACTCGCACACAGACTTAAATTATGTTTCAGTGTAACCGACAGCAATAGACGTCCAATACATTTTGACTGGGAGCAGCTGACAAGCAGATTGATCGTTGCGAGCCCCTCCCAGTCCATATGGATTGGACATCTATGGCTGCCAATAGTAGCCAAAGAGTTAAAACGCTACTCTGTTGTTTAGAATCAGAAACCTAGGAGCTGAAGTGAGTCTAATAGAAGACTTGATGGACCCCAACGTTCAGCATGGCGAGTTGGGACTGATGTTCACCACGTTGAAGGTGAGCCTCCTCCATCTCATCATCATCATCATCTCTCTGGAGTACCAAAGCGGTCTGTAATAAAATAGTGCTTTGGCGCCATCTAGTGTGTTTTGGTGGAAGTAGGTATCACACTCATTATTATAAAGCTAATGCTCCTGCCTTTATTTTCGTCCCGTCCAGCTGGAATAGTAAAATTACTACCTGCTTCAACAATAAATTTACTCCTGTTCGACATTCTTCCTCTTGTAACCCATTTTCAAGTTCAGATTAAAATGTGTCGCTGATAGAATCGAGTCACGATTATATTTTACATCTAAAAACTCCCAAACATAAAAAACACCTATAACTCTTCCCTACATATTATCTATCTGTCTGTCTAGGTTTTATTACACGATTTCAACTTTTATGGTTCTTTGGGGTCTTCAAAATTTTGTTTTGAGTACTTTTTAACAAGATTCGATCATTAAATTAGTGTGAAAATTTGACAGTGGCTGACACCGCCAAGTGTGAGAACAGTGGTTCTTAACTTGGGTTCGATCGACTCCAGGGTCGAACCCCAGGGGTTCGGTGGGTAAGTCTAAGGGGTTCGGTGAAGGTAAAGAAACGCAGAGCCCTATTTTCGTACGCTGATTAACTCTAATAAAAGTAGTCATCCAAAAAATGTACTCAAGTACAAGTAAAAAATGTGTCCAGCTAAAAAAATCAAGTAATGAGTAACAACGTGAGTAACTGCTTATTTTTGTTTGATTTTAATTAACAAAGGTGTTTTTGCCTCTCAGCACAAACTTACTTTACTGTACAATAACTCATTACATAACCACATTAAGCCAAAGAAATAGGAAAAAAAATATTGAATTATGGCGAGAGGGAAAAAAAGACTTATACAGTGTCCTCTATAATTATTGGCAGCCCTGGTTAAGATGTGTTTTTTAGCTTCTAATATTTTTTTTCTATTCAAATAATATGGGACCTTAATGGGAAAAAAAGAGAAAAATCCAACCTTCAATACAAGTGCATTTATTCAGTGGGTAAAAAATCCCACATAAAGAAATAATTATTTGGCATCAAATAATGTGTGTCACAATTATTAGCACCCCTGGTGTTAATACTTTGTACAACCCCCTTTTGCCAACAAAACAAGGTCTGGGGACTGAGATGGCCATGGGCACCGCATCTTTCGTGGCACGCCAGACCACCAGAGTGTTTGGTTCCAAAAAGCTCAATCCTGGCCTCATCTGACCAAAGCACACGGTCCCAGACTCTGGGACCGTGTGCTTTGGTCAGATGAGACCAAGATTGAGCTTTGGTCAGATGAGACCAAGATTGAGCTTTTTGGAACCAAACACACTAAGTGGGTCTGGCGTGCCACGAAAGATGCGCATGCTGAAAAGCACCTCATACCCACTGTGAAGTATGGGGATAGGTCAGTGATGCTGTGGAGCTGTTTCGCTTCCAAAGGCCCTGGGAACCTTGTTAGGGTGCATGGCATCATGAATGCTTTGAAATACCAGGACATTTTAAATCAAAATCTGTTGCCCTCTGCCCGAAAGCTGAAGATGGGTCGTCACTGGGTCTTTCAGCAAGACAATGACCCTAAACATATGGCCAAATCTACACAGAAATGGTTCACCAGACATAAAATCAAACTCCTCCCATGGCCATCTCAGTCCCCAGACCTTGTTTTGTTAAAAAAAAAAGGGGTTGTACAAAGTTTTAACACCAGGGGGTGCTAATAATTGTGACACACATTATTTGATGTCAAATAATTATTTCTTTGTGGGATTTTTTTCCCCACTGAATAAATGCACTTGTATTGAAGGTTGGATTTTTCTATTTTTTTCCATTATAGTCCCATATTATTTGAATTAAAACAAAAATATTAGAAGCTAAAAAAACATCTTAACCAGGGGTGCCAATAATTATGGAGGGAACTGTACGTCCAAAGAGCTTGAGTGCCCTCTAGTGGAGAAAATAGCTCCTAGTTTGAATGATAAATACGTGTAGTTCCTTCATAGTTACTATTATGTCATTGAAAGGCATATCCCTGGTTTTCTGTGGTCAATCGGTGCCAAATAAAAACAGTTTAAAGGTTTAAATCACCGTTTTTGAGTCATGTTGAGGGGAGCGCTCTATGTGAAATGCTTCAGAGGAATGGAGTAAGAGTAGTGTTTGTGCCAACCGTTTTTTGGGGTTTTTTTACCTCGCTAGAACTTGGGATCAAAGTCTGATACATCTTGTGAGTGAATTTCAGACTTGTGGCCAATGTATTTAAGTCCCATGGCTATGAAGAAGACAGAAGTTGGTAGATTGAGGGAAGAAAATGAGGAAACACAAGGCAGGCAGTGTAGTTTTACAGTGTAAAGTTGGGGGAGAAGCTGAAAGTAGTCCTTTGACACTTCTTGCACTACCTTTAAACAATTATAAGCCTTGTTGTTGTGGGATTTTACTGCAATTTAGACTTTTAATTTCACACAAATGAGTAGGTAGGCAAATATTTAAAATTCAGTTTTCCATAATCGTATGAAAATATGAAGTGCATTTGTGTGTTTGTCAGGCCTGCTACATGCAGATCCAACTGGAGTCGGTGACATAGCAATGAGCAAGAAGGACCGAACCAGCAACAAGCATTATTCCACTTTGCATACAGAACCACGAACAAGTATGTTTCAACATTTCTCATTGGGTGTTCTCAATTTTCAGCTACTTTTAGAACTAGTGGTCTGAACACAAAACGTCTCAGGGAAGCTTAAGTCTGATGTTACATTCTTCATGCTGTTTTTAAGAAAGGGAACACAACTAAAATGATTATTACTACTGACTATTTGCTTTTTGAAGCAAAACAAAATATATTTGCATGCTTTAGCAGTCAGTATTTTTATAAGCATTTCACTGGTTGCAAACTAGATAAAAAGTTCTATTTCATGTAAAAAAAATATGACAAATTATATATTGTTAGTGTTGAGAGAAGTCACTACTTTTCAGGAAATTTAAAAACTAAAAATGCAGCTGTGTATCACTACAATATTGTATAAAAGTTCATTTATTGTAGTATCTTGATTGAAAAAGTGAAACTAAAACACTACTAAATTCAAACTGGTTTGTAGTGAAGCTTTATAATCAATGGCTCTTTTTGATTTGGACTTATGAATTTTCACCACAATCTTCAGTTTTTATAGACACATTTCTCGGGGAATCAGTACAGTATAAAGTTATAGGTATTAAAAAGGGAAAACACTTATAAGGGTGTGGTCATCTTTCAGATTTAAATTTATGATGATTTTGCTGACTACTGGTTAAAAGCATTTCGTGCAATTTTTTTAAGGGGGGGTGCGTGAATAGCCACTGTTACTAGTTTTTCTATGAATGATACACTACTGCATTTAGGCGAATGAACTAAATAAGCACTTTTGGATTCTTTCTTTTTACATGCAAATGCAGGTGTTTATCTTCTGTTGGGTGTCACATTTCACAGTTAAATATATGAGAATTGTACTTTCAAATAATATCCTGTATGGAATTTTTTTTTTTCTCGTTTTGACTTGTGCACTTAATCCATTTTAGAACACACAAAATACATTCCAGGAATCAGCACGGGTTATCTGAAGTACTTGAATGCAGAGTAACAAATGCACTGTCAATCATGCAACAAATTTTCACACTCTCATATCAGATTTAGACAGTTCATCACACATTTCAAATGTGTTAGACTGAATACATCGGTCTGATTATTTTTAGAATTTTGTTATGAGGAATGTCAACAATAAGATGAGAACAATCATTTGTCAGTAGAAATGAATATAGATTCATCTAAATGAACAATCAGAGATGAATATTTTTGTAAGAGGAGATTGAACAATGTACAGTATTTGTGATGTTGCTGAAGCACATTAACACTTTTTAACATATCAAATGAGTGGCTTTTGCTTGACACCTTAATTAAAGGATTCACATGAGTTTGCGTGTCTTAGTTTTGTTCTTTCCTCCAAAAACTAGAAAATCGGTTAAAATTTTATGGAGCAAGTATCATGTAATATTACAGGTAGTCCCCGGGTTACGAACAAGTTCCATTCCTATGCAGGCGATGCAACCCGAATTTCCACGTAAATCGGAATTAATCCTTTAAGTGCCCCAAAATACCCCCTAAATCTCAAAATAACTATCAGAAACATGTATTATATGTAATTGTAATGTCCTCGCCAAGACGTTGGAGCTAAATCTTAGCTAGACGGCAAGCTAAACTGTCTCTCACTGGGCTCTGCGACTTTTTCGTGGATGCAAATGTGCTCTTCCTCGTGTGTACATGCGGTTTTACTCGCATGTGGAAGTACTACCTGGTGTGCGCTCCCTGCGCCAAAATAAAAGCATGCATCACAAAACAAAAGTCAACATTATCAAATCAAATACACATTTCGTCAAAGGCCAGAAAAGTCATATTAATACAATTTAAGTGAAAACTAAGGGACTATGTATGCGACAAAAAAAAAAAAAAAACGACTGGAGACAAAATGGCGGACAAGACTCCAGCGTCGTAAAGCTGAAATCACGTAAATCAGGTCTGTCGTAACCCAAGGACTACCTGTATTTAAAGAGAGAATTCATTTTAAGACAAAATAATTAAGTCAGTGGTGTCGTAATACTTTTATTGTGATGGCCCTCTGAGGCTAGAATAAAGGCACCGTTTGCGCCTCAACTAGTTCCTCAGTCAGACCAAAGACAAAAACACCCGTCCATTTAAAAAAAACCATTTTGAACCACAGAGTGTCACAGTTCCAAAAGACCTTACGACAAAACAGGACTGGTTTCAGAGGCATGAAAAGCCTCATTTGTCCATTCATTTTCATGTTCCTAAATATATAACAGCAAAAAAGTGCTTGGTTTAGCTCACATAACATTCAGGGTTGAACAATGTTTGATTCAATTATATTCATGCGTTTTGCATTTGTTCCGGCCAAGTGTTCATGAACAGAATTTTTTTGTACCAGCAAGAAACCAAAACTTGGGCTTATAAAATTTTTTCCAAAAATGGTTTTGAATTGAAATTCACTGTGAAATTTAACACAATGCAAAGAGAACTACTTGTAAATACAAAACGGCACTGATACGCTAACATGGCATCCATATTTGTAATTTAAAACCCTTTAAGAAACCAATGAAAATTTTGTCTTAAGACACCAATTTTTTTTCTTTTTAAAAATTGTCCAAAATGTTTTCTTTAAAAAAATAATAATAAAAAGCAAACAAACTCTGTTAGCATTAAGAAGTGTTTGAGGGGGAAAAATTGAATTTAGGCTAGCCTAAATGACCTACTGTATATGTTACAGCTGTAACATATCAAAATGTGGGAAAAGTGCTGGGAATACTTTTCCTTCAATTTTGATCTTCCCTGTTTAATTTAACACAATGCAAATAGAAACTACTTGTAAATGGAAATACAAAACAGCACTAATATGCTAGCATAGCATCCATATTTGTGATTTAAACCCTTTAAGAAACCAATGAAAATTTTGTCTCAAGACACCCACATTTTCTTTAAAAAACAAACTGTTAGCAATATGGAGTGTTTTGAGGGGTGAAAAAGTGAAATCAGACTGGCCTAAATGACAGATATGTTACAGCAGTGACATATCAAAATATGGGAAAAATGGGAAAGAATTGTTGGGGAAATTGGATGCAAATGCATGGCTCTGTAGCTGACATTAATAGCTTAGCGTAGCATGATAAAAAGGAAAAAAGTATGTTAGCATTAGCGCAAGAAATCCAAAGATGAGCAGAACACTAGCATTACAACAAGAAATAACTGCAGGTGATCGATAAGCTCGTATTAGTACAGTGGTACTTCTACATATGAAGTTAATTCGTTCCAGGACCTTGTTTTTAAGTTGAAATGGTCGTATGTCGAGCAGGATTTTCCCACAAGAATAAATTATGATTCCATTAATTCGTTCCACAGCCCGAAAACCTACACTAAATCCTTAATAAAAATTGCTTCTACGATTACAAATGGCAATTACACATAGCAAAGCAAATAAATTATTTTAAAAAATCGGAATAATATTATAATACCTGTATGTAATAATATGATGAATTGGGTTCTAATGTGGCTGACGTTTTTTTGCGTGCTGTACCTGAACGCACTGCGTGGCTGACGTGAGAGTGAGATAGTGCGGTAGAGATTTTACGTTCTCTTTTATTGTTTTGTTGCTAGCGTCAACTGCGGTGGACAGTAGGAGTGTTGTGTTGCACAAATTGATTGATTAGAAACCTGACAAAGCTGGCGATGTTACCACAATAATAATTGTCACCTTAACTTTTAAAGACTGGCGAATGGAGGTCGTCGGAGGACCGTCGAGATCGTAGACATTCTACGGCCGTATTGTCGAGCCAGTTCACGGATGCGCACACCACCTTCATATTTTTCTATCATTTCCATCTTCATTTCAATTGTAAGCGTCACAATTTTCCTTCTTCACCACTTGCACTAACCTTGGAACCCGTGTTTTCTCTCCCAAGAAAATCCGCCTTGCGTCCGTTTTCCGGCAAAACAAAGAAACTGCGGCACCGTCATAAATCGGCGTATTTCGAGCATGTCGTCGGACGTCGAAACAAATGGCAAGTCCAATTTCACGTTGGATGTCGAAAAGATCGTGTGTCGAATCGATCGTATGTCGAGGTACCACTGTATATGGTTGTTTTTGTTGTTGTTGTTTTTCATCGTTACATGCCATTTACAGCAATTGATGTCCAATCCATTTGAGTTTCAATGGCGCCCCTTAAGTTTTGATAGAACAAAAAAGGTAATCTCAAACCTTTTTAGCCCGTAATTGGCCAGAACTTGTTTAACTCAACCTAGGGTCCAGAACCCTATTAACATTTTAAGATTAGTACAGTGGTACCTCTACATGTGATTTTAATTCGTTCCAGGACCTGGGTTGTAAGTCGAAATGGTCGTATGTCAAAAGCAAGATTTTCCCATAAGAATACATTATAATTTGATGAATTCGTTCCACAGCCCCAAAACCTACGTAAGCTAAATCCTTCATCAATGCTGCAGGTACAATTACATATACCAATTACACATAGCAAAACAAATACATTATTAATACAAATAGGAATAATAATAATAATCTATCGAATCTGGTTATAATGTGGCGGTTGTGTTTTGCATACTGTTCCTGAACAGACTGACGAGAGAGAGGTGCGTTAAGAGTTTTTACCTTCACTATTCATGTTCTGTTGTTGTTGGCGTCAGCTACGGCAGACAGTAGCCAGGTTGCATTGCACAAGTCCTGAAATAAATGATTAAAAACCTGACGGAGCTAGCGACCTCCTTGCTGATGTTACAATAATAATCGTCACCTTAACTTATAAAGACTGGCGAATGGAGGACTGAGGAGGACCTTCGAGATCTTCTTAACTCACTTGCTCCTAAAAAAGTATAAATACGTTCTATTTTTAATTGTTTCAGTGTCCCAAAGACATTACGTTTTTTTTCACAAGCGACATCTCAGGGTCCTGATTCAACTTAGCTCCAAAGCACAACGCTGAAAATCTTTTTTAAAGCAATAAAACTGGCCACTGGAGGGCAGTAACGCATTTGGTAAGACCTACAACCCGATTCAACGGAACGAACGGCTGGCCGCACGGCCGGGGCGCCGGCGGAAGACGACTGAATGGACGTCCGGGATTCCAGGCGGCGGACGACCGAGCAGAACAACCGGGAGGACGCCCGGGATGCTAGGCGCTGGACGACCGAGCAGAACGACCGGGACCACCAGTGCAGCGGACGATGCCATTGAGTACGTGCTGCTCGCCGAGCAGAGACAGGCGGTAATGAGGGAAAAGTTTACCCCGGCTGTCGCGATAGCGTCATCTCTCAGTTAGTTATGTGTAAATAAAGTGTTACCTTGCTATCAAAAGCTCTATTTGTCTTGTTGTTTGTTATTTGTAAAAGGAAAACATTCAGATGTTTGGGACGTAACTAAAGCAAAAAAAAGCTGTGTTAAAGTCAAAAGTTATGTTTGAAATGTATGCTTTCACAAAAAGCTCAATGTCTCTTTTTCCATCAGAAATTGGAAAATTGCTCAAACTAAGCTATTTTCTAATGCTGATTTCTAAAGAATGGAAAAATATATGAACTAACTTTTATTCCTGCTGAAAGAAGAGAGTAATCTTTCTTTTGGTGGCTTCCATGTTTATATAGCAATAGAACAGAATTTTCTGTGGGCCTTGCAAAATCAGTCAAAATCCAATAAAACGGCCAGGACCGAAGGGGGTTGCACCGGTGTTCTGCCTATCCTACATATCATATCCTACATCGGCGAGATGTCCTACATTAGTCGAATTTGACACTCAAAGTACTACCGTGCGCTCTAAACTTGTTTTGTTTAAACGCATACAGGAATAACTTACAAAAAAAATGCCTGCAGAAAATATTTAAATATAGTTCTATCAAATAAGGACGTTTTAAATACGCTACGTGACTAATGTGGTCAACTGCTTCAAAGCGAACACAAAAAAAAACACAATGGTTAAAAATATGAGAGGGTAATACATGCAAAAAGTATCTTTGAGGCAGTGAAAAGGTTCTAAATAACTAAATAAAAACAAAAATAGTGAGTACTCGCCACTTCTAACCGATGTGCGCACGCCAAGCGCGCTGAGCATTGTGTAGGACGTTTCGCCGCGTAGTAAGGAATGGCCGAACACCGGTGAAAATGGCTGGGAGTGAATGAGTTCATTTCAGTAGTAAGCGTCACCTTTTTCAGGGTCCCCCCAGAATTGATAAATCTAAATTCAAGACTTTTTTAATGCCATTTCAACTGAAAACTAATACTCTTCTTGCACCCATTATATAGATCATATTGCATCATATTAAATAAATAAAGCACTGAACATCAAATTTAACCTCAATTACTAAGAGTGTTTGACAAAAGAATGCACATATATTGAAGATACAATTAAAACACATTTAAAGTAACATTGTAAAGTCTGTCAGAATTATATTTAAACACACACACGCACACAATAATTATGGACAAAAAGAGGAGGAGGACAGGAGTCAGATCAGCCATCTTCTGTAACAGGCTAGCCGCTAGTGCACCTGCCAAGACCCCAGTGAACATGGCTAACTCTGGAGTTAAAATGGCGAAATTCACATTCATTCGAAAGGCAAATCGAAATGTTTAAGCAGGTCCACTGCCTTCGCGTGACCCATAAACTGCAACCTAAAGTATCTGGATGTAACTTGAGCCCCTATCACATACTTCAAAACAACGGGAATATCGCGGGACTTAACCGTGCAGCAGTTGTGTGTGAAAACAATTTCCTGTGTCAACTAACATTGGAAGCAGTGTGCGTGAAAGCAGCCGTTAAATTCCCGGGTCACAGCAGATGGCTGATCACTTAAATATCATAGCGGCGGCCGATGTAACTTCCTCCCTCTTCGCAGTAAGAGGAAAAGCGGTAAACAAACATCGCAATTATAAACATAGCAAGCTGGAAACAGCTAAATTAAACTGAAAACATGACCAAAATTAAAATGTCAATTACTACGTCGGGCCGGGCCAGGGTTCTTTCTCGCTAACTTTTTGAAATAACTATATATTAACGATGTATGAATGATAAACTAAGGAATACTTGTTATAAAATAAATAGTTTGGATAAAAAACAAAGAAGGCGCTGTATGGTCATTGCAGAGCTAGAGCGTGCCTATATGCCCTTTTTAATCTTCCCCTCTGCACGTCCGCAAAACCGCATGTTTATTTATATTTAACAAACTTTTCCAGCGTAATTTCGTTGTGTAAATAAATCTATAATGATCATAAAAATATGTAGTCTATTTTTTTTTTTTTCCTGCCAACTGAGAATTCGTTACAAAAGCTTTTATGCAGACATCGTCACAAATGTTAACACACAAAACACAGGTCGGGCTTTAATACCCACGGACCAGTTCGGGTCGGGCTGGATTTTTTAGGCCCGATTTTACCTCTATCTTAAATTCTTGATGAGCTTAAATTGGCTGCAGTTGCGAAGTCGGGAATGCTCCCTCCGGGAAAAAAAAAAACGATTTGACCAACATTATGTTCAACAAACTTTTCCAGAGATATTTCATTGTGTAAATGCATTTATAATGATCATAAAAATATGTAGACGATTAAACATTAAGAAAATGTGCTTTTTTTTTCCCCTGCCAACTGAAAATTCGTTACAAAAGACAGTTACGACATCGGGAACGCTCCCTCTGGAACAAAACGCAATATGACCAACATTGTGACAGCGGATGCCGACCAAAAATGACATAATATCCGAAACAGATCACCAATGGACTCATTTGAAGTATATGAATGGTGGTCTGTTTTGGTGTTCAGAATCCACAATACTTCTGCCTGCAGGGTTTTCGTTCCACCGACAAACGGACGCATTCCCAATGCAGAGGTGGGTGGATTCTCCGTTTTGCCGGTTGTGGTGGTTTGGCACGCACGAGTTGCATTTCGATTTGTAGTGCAGTGCATCGTAAAAATTCTATGCGTCATCTTCGTTATGGATTAAAAAAAAACTTTGTCACGGATATAATTTTAGGTTGCACTGAGATGTTCTTGAAAATTAAGACCACGGTGAAAAAATTCCAGACTTACAACAGCTAATTTAATACTTTTAATACTTTTTTTCACCACCTGCACTAACCTTCTTAGAACCCATGTTGATTCATCTTACAAGAAAATCTGGCCTGCTGCCATCTTGGGGAAAACAATGAAATTGCGACGCTGTAGTAAATTGTATTTTGAGCATGTTGACATATGTCGAGACAAATGACGAGTCAAATTTTATGTCGAAAGGATCGTATGTCGAGGTACCACTGTATTATTTAAATTGCAAGATCGCTGAGCATCAAGGCAAACAGTTGTTCGGCACATAAGCTCTTAAAAAAAAGTTGCTAGGAAAACTGATGTTTTTAATCATAGTACAAGGGGTGGGCTTTTCTAAATAACAGCATAAGGTTGAAAAAATGGTTCCTTAACAGTATCAAAACAAGAAACCTGCTGAACATACATTAGGGTAGCATTAGAGAGCTAAGAGGGAAAAAAAGGTGCTTAGCACAGCAAAAAAAAAAAAAATGCTGAGCTAGAAATCAAGCGTAGCTTAGCATGACGGACATCCGTGCCAAAATACTGAAGCAGTATGTAATTGCATTGACTCATAGATCTGATCTGCCAATGAAAATAAATTGGAAAAAATGTTCAAATGGCTACCGAGCCAAGTTGGGGGGATGTTTTCTTTTTGTTGTTGTGTTTTGTCCAGGTCTGGAACACGCTGAGGTAACGTACATTGATAAATTATTGTATTTAAGAAAAAAGAAAGAAAAGCAACATACATTTCCATATCAATAATACAAAATGGTATCAAACTTACACGATGCAACATTGTCATGAACACATTCAATTCTTTTTCGAGTAACTTGTTTCCTTTTTCGGTCCCATTAATGTCCGAAGTTGATCCAGATCCTTTTATTTCGAGGTGACTGTGAGCCATTCACTTTTTTTTTCCTGCTAAGTACACATTTGGTCACACTCCCAGTCCTTGTGAATACAACAAGCCAGACACACAGGGCTACAACACTAATACTTGTTCTTTTTTTTTCCTCCTGGAGTTGACATTCCACACAGTTTGGATCGCTTCA
Organism: Corythoichthys intestinalis; assembly: GCF_030265065.1. Classification (NCBI taxonomy): domain Eukaryota; kingdom Metazoa; phylum Chordata; class Actinopteri; order Syngnathiformes; family Syngnathidae; genus Corythoichthys; species Corythoichthys intestinalis. Next base: position 38,317,061 of record NC_080406.1, on the reverse strand, counting down.
TTTCTCTCTTAGGAACGTCCGACATCACGTTAAAAGTGCAAAAATATTTTCCCTTGACAGGCAGAATTCTTCGAGATAGGTTTTCCTGAATGTTTTTTTTCTAGTGCGTTAACAGTACAAGCCATTTCATAGGTTATTAAATTGTACATTCCCATTTGACCTTTCCTTGAATGTCTCGCTTCTAAACTAAAGTCGTATTTTGACGTCATATTGCCTCACGGAGGTATAGGCTTTGAAAAATCCCTTGTTGCTAGGGCTCTTAATTTCCACGTGTGCTGTCCCTTTGCTGAGCATGATTGGTCTTACAACATAAACCTGATTTCATTGGTTTGCAAAACTTCCACAGTACAACAACAGAAAAGTTACATCACTTTAGTTTGGCATTTCAAACATACGGCATTAATATTGACATCATAGCTTGCGTTCACGTTCAAGTTTCTATTCATGATAAAAAACACTTTCAAGGGAGTGTTACTAGCCGTAAGACAACAGAAAATACTACCTCAATTGATGGGGTTTTTTTCTGGAATAAATTGGTTGGAAAATGCCAACATTGAAATGAAAAAACTAATTTTAAATAAGATATGTAATTCATTGACTCCACTATCAGTTGACAAGACAGCTCCCACAGACATTGCACCACGCATTTCCGTTGGGGGTCGACCAGGGGCAGAGCATTTGACTTTCACTGTGATAAACTCGAACACATACTGCGTTCAAACGCCAGATTTAGGTGGAAAAAGGACAAAACTTTTTCTGCATACAAGCAGCCAAGAGTGTCTCAGGAGGGATTTGGTCAAGGATTAGAGTTAATTATTATATTACATAGCACCATGCAAGCACTTTGAAACATTGTGGAAAAAAAAATAAAAAATTTTGTGTCCCTTTGGCTTGAAATATTTCTGTAAAATGAATAACTGCCCTTTTTTTTTTTTTTTTTTTTTTTTTTGCTTTTAACCTAGAATCTAGACTGTTTTACGTTCAAATCAATTCAAGCATTAAAGCTCTTTGTTTCATGACGGCCGTCATGTTGGATTACACAATACCGTAACTTTTGCTTGAAATATTTGCATAAAATGAACGATAACTGCCCGTTTTTGCTTTTAACCAAGAATCTAGACTGTATCCATAGAAATTCTGCGATTTAAGCATTTATTTACAAGAATTTTCAACTTAAAAAGGTCTGTTTCGTGACGCCCGCCATGTTGGATTACACAATACCGTAACTTTTGTTTGAAATACTTATGTAAAATGAATGATAACTTCCCGTTTTACGTTCATAGCTGTAGAAATTCCGCGATTTAAGCATTTATTTACAAGAATTTTCAACCCAAAAATAGAGGTGCACGATAATAGGAATTATGACGTCATCCCAATAAATTGGATAACATTATGAATAGGCCCGATAATATCTAATATTTTTGGATTGGGATGTGTGAGTTTGTTTCCACTCCGGTTTTGCCTGTATGCAAAGTTTGGTTACTGTTCTAGAGACCGTATTTTTCTATCACTGAGTGATAAACCTTACAATAGCAATTAGCAAATGTTTGCATTTTACATAAGTTCTTGAGAGGCCTTTGATAGGCTTGCTGTCCTATAATTGCCATGTTAAGAAAGTTGTTTCATGGACCAAGACCACAAAAGTCTCCTCTCCTGTTGCGCCAAATGTTTTATCTGCTGACAAAAGCGCAATACCTGTTGGGTTTGTTTTAGTTCAGTGCTCATTGTTCAGGGGAATACATCGTCAATGATATTGACTGATTGATTGTGATTGATTCCAATTATATTTCCTTGGAAAAATAAATATGGGCACTTTATTTGAAGTCAAAACTTCTTGTCTTTGTTTTGTTCTTTAGAATAATGTTCATGTCATCATGAAAATTCTGGTTAGGTCAAATGCAAATCTATGCCGAATCCACCACTTTTATTTTTTAGCTAGAGGTGTTCAAAAACTCAGGTTATAAATTTAAAAATTATATATATATATATATATATATATTATCGGTTATCGTATAGATATCGGTATCGGTTTCAAAAAATGGATATCGTGCACCCCTACTCAAAAACTTATATGATTGAAGTATTGCTATTGATCCTGAAAATATAGGTGATTATCTCTGTATTTGGTGATTTTTGTGCATCTAGTGTATAACCGGAGAATTTTATAGCCATTTTGTTTTGTCATACTTATATAAAAAATAATTACCGTAATTTTCTGACGACAAAGCGCACCTGACTATAAGCTGCCACCCACCAAATTTGACACGAAAATGGCACGAGAAGCCGCAGTTGCCCTCACTGTATAATAGGATATTTACACAAAAATATATTAACCGGTAAAATTTGATTTGACAGCGGCATCATTAGACTAAGACCAAATGAACCACCATGAAGCTTTGAACCATTTGGCTGCAAAGCTTCATTGCTTCAGGAAGCTTCATTTGGCCATCACTGAGACGGTCAACCTCTGCTGCCACCTGCTGTCAGCACCATTGTCATCCAGAATGCCCTCTAGCATGCATTGCAGCGCTACAGATGAAAATAACAATGAAAATTGTTCTGTTCTAATAATTTATTCAGTTACTGTTCCAGTTGTTTCAATAATTGCCAGTGATGGTATTTGGTAACACGACACTGCCATGAGCCATGTCTTATGGCAGTCTTATGACATCGCCGTCAAATAAAGTGTTACCTATTAAACCCAAATAAGTCAACAAATATGCCGCACTGAACTATAAACTGCAGGACTAAAAAGGAGGGGGGAAAAGTAGCGGTTTATAGTCCGAAAATTATGGTAATCAGGATTATTTTATGGAACGACTTTGAATTTTTTAACGCCGCTGCTCATGGAGACTCATATTTGCCTAAGGAAGGTGCCTGTTTGGTTTTAGGTCACTAGTGCCTTTGGTTGTGAAAATATTTGATTTTTAAGTTTTTTTAAAATGGGCCCCTTCCTTACGGATCGGCCCCGTGTCCCGTCAACTGATAGTGAACTCTATGCGTAAGTTTAAGAAGAAGAAAAAACGCTGATAATGTACTTATTGTCGTGGAATTTTCTAAAAAAAAAAAAAGTTGATTTCACAAAGTAAAATTTAAATATAGTGAACTTACTGCTTAAGTCTTTAAAGAAATTATTTAAAAAACTGGAAAAAATAAGATTTGGCATAAAAAGCATCTATTATGAGGCATTTTACGTGGTTCTTCTTACATCACTTCCTCTCCCTTACTACTACCGGTACTTTATTCTGATAACAAAACTGTTTCCCCATCACAATTTCACATTTTTCTTTGCACTGATAACCTGTTGCTTTCCCTTTTGTGAAAATATTCCCAAACGAGTCGCTGGCATGAACACACACTTGACCAACTTTCCATTTACAATGATATTTAAGTTATCGGCCACTAAATAGATCGCCTTCACTCGTCCTTCCGTCATTCCGAACAACGTCACAAAACAATCATTTGTTAACGTTTCACCAAATTCAAAAACTTCCCAGTGTCACGTCCACTTGACAGAGAAAAAAAACACTAAACCACCAAAATTGTGGATTCGCTTAGTAGAAATAGTCCGTGAAACACAAACGTACTTTTCCCTTTTTTTTTTGCCCACATTATTGTGGGTCATCTTCATTCCACCCCCATTGTCTGCTTCTTTGTGCCGCACCATGGAATACGTGAGTATTCCAGAATTTTTCATGAGAAAATGGTGGCAAAAGTCTCTTTTTTTGTGCTCCAATAGTCATGAGCTACTGGGGAGCTGCCTGACAACCAAATGTGTTTGTAAGTGTATTTGGGAATGATTTTGGAGGATTAAGAAGGTCACAATATGACACAGCGGAACCTGTGGGAACCCGTGGAACGTTCCGCCCTCCATTTCATCTTCTTCTTCTTCTTCTGGTTTCGCTCGGGGACTTGTTGCCTGAAAGGAGAACAAACACTGAATCGATGAAGGACTCGAGGTAAGAAAGAGCAAGTTAAGATTCTTTTGTGTCAAATTACGTTTGGACTTTTTAGTGGGTTTTAGTAGTTTTACATTGACTTAGGAGCAGTGTTATTTTCGACAACGATGATGATAACGAAAATATTTAGTCAAAAACGTGTCTCGCGAGACTAAAACATAACGAGACGGATGCCAGTTGTCGTCTGACGACACGATAGCAAGATGAAAATCCACCATAGTTTCCGGCATAAATTCAAAATGAGTGATTTTATTATTGCATGTGTAGTTAGAACGCATTTAGCAGTGTTTGGTTGTGTCACTCGTGACGTGCTGAGCCCCCCGCCAGACCCCACCTGTGCCCATTCCAGGCTCCTTTTGTGAAACGTCTCAGGTAAGTTTTGCTTTCTTTTCTTGGCTAGATATGCCATGTTGCTTTAGCCGTTAAAGGTCTGTTCTGAGTGATCATCACACACTAAACAGCAGCACAGCGTTCGTGTTAGCATTAGCATTTAGCACGGTGACTTGTGTCTTCTTAAACTCTCGGCAAACATTTTACAATACAGTTCCTGGCGTCCAGGTGAGTTTAATTAATTGAGAATAATGTGCTGTTTTCCTGCTGTGTGTATGATCATCATGAAAATGGTGATGTCCTTGTAGACTAGTTATGTGTTTGTCTGTAATGTTCATTCCAAAGTGTTGGACCCATTTATTTATTTATTCATGGACTAAAACAAGTGTCTACAACTCTGGTCCTGGAAGGCCGCTATCTAGCTTGTTTTCCATGTCTCCCTCCTTTAACACACCTGAATTAAATGATCAGCAAGCTCTGCAGGAGCCTGATAACGATCCTGATTAGTTGATTCAGGTGTGTTAAAGGAGCGAGACATGACAAATAAGCTGGATAGCGGCTCTCGAGGAACAGGGTTGCAGACCCCGGTACTAAAACTTGAAGTTTATAGACGAAATCATTTTGAGAATTGTCAACTAAAACGAGATGATGACGAACACATTTTGACATGACTAAAATATGACTAAGACTAATAAGTATTTTCATCCAAAAGACGCTAAGATTGAAATCGAAAGGGCTGCCAAAAAACAACACTGTTTAGGAGCATCCCATAATTTAGGATATGGGTCACAGTACCATCTAGAATGTACAGTGGCTAACAGTTTGTGGCTAAATGGCAGAACTAGCAATATCATGTCAACCCATTTCATTTGAATTTTCAGGCTTTGATGCAAAACTTAAGTTAATGCCTCAAACGCGAAAGTTCAGATAAACTGGACCTCAGTGTAGCGCTGCTACAATTAATCGATTAACTCAGATTTATTCAGTACTTCTCAAATAGTGGGGCGCGCCACATGTGACCTCGGGGAAACATACTTTTCTGGCGTACTCGAATAAAGTGGACTTGCACAACCACATAGCAGTGACGTCCTCATTTTCAGAGTGTGCACAGTATTTTGGAACCAAAAAAGACCACACAGCAAAGAGCCCTGGAGATATAAAGAGCTAGACAATGTAGCATTCGGCTTTGAATTTTAATACAGTAGGAGATGAGGGAAAACCAGTCTGTTTAGTAAGTATGCAACAATACTCGGTTTTATATTGAACCATTCGATACGCCCTCTTCGATTCAAAATAAATGAAAAGCTCCCAAAATGTATTTTCCGAATTTATTTTTGTTGTCTCTCTCGGTAAAATGTCCGGTGCAGCTTTGCCTTGAAAAAACAAACTGCCGCTAGCAGCCACCCTCCTCCCTCAAACTGCATGAAAGGTGGGAGCTGTGGTGTACGAGGATCATTGCTCGTGAGGAAAGGCAGAAACTTAAGGAGGCAGCTTGCCAGCTTTATTTCATACAGATCCATTGTTTAGCAGTATTTTGGGTAAACTGATATGCTATCCCCACTCGTACATATTAAAACAAAGACTGTCTTTCCGAATACGTACAACAAAGTCTGCGAATATATTGTTGCCGACTTGGCTGCTACGAATAATCTCGCTTTGACAAATGACAAGTTAAGACGGTGGGTCATAGAGAGCTAACTCACGGTTACATGATGAACAATGAGTGGCAAATTAAGAGCGCTGTACTTAAACTTGTCCGGTTTATGGAAGTCGATTGTCAAATGCTGGTGATGTTCAGTAATGAGCAGACGTGACTTCTGTGGCGTTTGTTAACTTTTTTTAATGCCCTACATCACTCGCGCGCACACACTAGATATCATCAAATAGCAACCTAGATGTGCTACGGTAGATCCCCCTAAGTCCCATGCCATTGGCTGCGTGAGCCTAGAGTGATCATGAGACGCGTAGTCCATATACTCCATCGATGAATTAAGAACCGCCATGACTGAATGGAAGCTAAGCCTGCCAAATCAATCCATAACAGTGACTATAGATAATGCTGCAAATATTGTCGATTCAGTAGGTACAGTGCCTTGCAAAAGTATTCGGCCCCCTTGAATCTTGCAACCTTTCGCCACATTTCAGGCTTCAAACATAAAAATATGAAATTTAATTTTTTTGTCAAGAATCAACAACAAGTGGGACACAATCGTGAAGTGGAACAACATTTACTGGATAATTTAAACTTTTTTAACAAATAAAAAACTGAAAAGTGGGGCGTGCAATATTATTCGGCCCCTTTACTTTCAGTGCAGCAAACTCACTCCAGAAGTTCAGTGAGGATCTCTGAATGATCCAGTGTTGTCCTAAATGACCGATGATGATAAATAGAATCCACCTGTGTGTAATCAAGTCTCCGTATAAATGCACCTGCTCTGTGATAGTCTCAGGGTTCTGTTTAAAGTGCAGAGAGCATTATGAAAACCAAGGAACACACCAGGCAGGTCTGAGATACTGTTGTGGAGAAGTTTAAAGCCGGATTTGGATACAAAAAGATTTCCCAAGCTTTAAACATCTCAAGGAGCACTCTGCAAGCCATCATATTGAAATGGAAGGAGCATCAGACCACTGCAAATCTACCAAGACCCGGCCGTCCTTCCAAACTTTCTTCTCAAACAAGGAGAAAACTGATCAGAGATGCAGCCAAGAGGCCCATGATCACTCTGGATGAACTGCAGAGATCTACAGCTGAGGTGGGAGAGTGTCCATAGGACAACAATCAGTCGTACACTGCACAAATCTGGCCTTTATGGAAGAGTGGCAAGAAGAAAGCCATTTCTCAAAGATATCCATAAAAAGTCTCGTTTAAAGTTTGCCACAAGCCACCTGGGAGACACACCAAACATGTGGAAGAAGGTGCTCTGGTCAGATGAAACCAAAATTGAACTTTTTGACCACAATGCAAAACGATATGTTTGGCGTAAAAGCAACACAGCTCATCACCCTGAACACACCATCCCCACTGTCAAACATGGTGGTGGCAGCATCATGGATTGGGCCTGCTTTTCTTCAGCAGGGACAGGGAAGATGGTTAAAATTGACGGGAAGATGGATGCAGCCAAATACAGGAACATTCTGGAAGAAAACCTGTTGGTATCTGCACAAGACCTGAGACTGGGACGGAGATTTATCTTCCAACAGGACAATGATCCAAAACATAAAGCCAAATCTACAATGGAATGGTTAAAAAATAAACGTATCCAGGTGTTAGAATGGCCAAGTCAAAGTCCAGACCTGAATCCAATGGAGAATCTGTGGAAAGAGCTGAAGACTGCTGTTCACAAACACTCTCCATCCAACCTCACTGAGCTCGAGCTGTTTTGCAAGGAAGAATGGGCAAGAATGTCAGTCTCTTGATGTGCAAAACTGATAGAAACATACCCCAAGCGACTTGCAGCTGTAATTGGAGCAAAAGGTGGCGCTACAAAGTATTAACGCAAGGGGGCCGAATAATATTGCACGCCCCACTTTTCAGTTTTTTATTTGTTAAAAAAGTTTAAATCATCCAATAAATTTTGTTCCACTTCACGATTGTGTCCCACTTGTTGTTGATTCTTGACAAAAAAATTCAAATTTTTTATCTTTATGTTTGAAGCCTGAAATGTGGCGAAAGGTTGCAAGGTTCAAGGGGGCCGAATACTTTTGCAAGGCACTGTAACACAGATGGACTCGGACCACTAATAGGATGTTTTTCTCATGTGGTAAACATACATGCTAAGAGAGTAGTTGCAATCAACAGTGTGCCCCGCCTCACTTTGAAAACAGTAAAGATTGTTCTCAGCACTTTTATACAAAATTTCTTCAGATCAGTAAGAAGTAAGCACATAAATATTATGCACTATAATGCACGTTTATATGATGGCATTGTTATTTTTGCTCGTTAGCAAAATAAAAAAAACAAAAAAAAAAAAACACTTATATTTTCTGTTTCAGAGCATTAAATGTATCGAATCGAAAATAATGTTCCTTGTATCGAAAATCATACCGAACCGTGACTTAACTGTATTGTTGCATCCCTAATGTTTACTGTGTCTAAAAATGTTTGCAGCGAACAGTGGGAAATCAAATCAATTGAGGCATCACTTAAAGACATTAGACCCTGATCACATTGGTAAGCTGCTGGATTGTTTTTCTGCAAAAAGGTGCCGAATATTGTCAACAATTGTCCCTCTTTGTCAGTGTTACATCAGTAAACCAGCGAGCACTGTTGGCATTCCCGGTGCAAAATAACCCCACGCCATAGCAAAGGAGCTGATACTCCCTGTAGCAAAAATGACACTGTAGTTTTTGTTCTTTTGTTTTTTTCGGTCAATTTTTTGGGGAATATTGTCTACAAAAGTTAATGTTGCTAATCAATATGAAATTTTCAGTATTATTATTGATTTTTATTCAATTTTATTTTACAGTATCAAATGGTCAAAAGCTGTACCTTGAGTATTTTTACAGTTAGAATGTCTTTTTTTTCATTTTTCAGGCGAATTGATGCGCTTTAAGTCTTTTCAGTTACAAGCAAAATGTTAATAAAGTTACTTTATTCTAAGTTGATCTAAATTACTTTTTTTCTTTTAATATAAAAAAGGACAATGTTATGAGAAGGTGTACTTATAATAATTTTAGAGACTAATGATACTATTTACAGTAGAGGAAGAGAGGCCGCGGATGCGAAATGTTTTAAGGAAAAAATCTTCAAATTTTGCTGCTTTGAAGATTCGTTTAATTAGTGGCATTGTAATGGGTTGTTTGGCAAGTGTTTGCGTTTTGTTTCATTGATTTGGATGTATACAAATGGCTTGTGCTGCCATTTGTAACTCATGTTCTCTTGCTATTGTCTGGGTGTGTGGGTGGTGACAAGCTAACTTTCCTGAGGGAACCCTCCCAAGGGATTAATTTAGTGTATTGAATTGAATTGATACACTGCCCTCTAGTGGGAACATTGGATATGACATAACCCTTTTAATGGCCGAATCCAACTTCTTTCCTGAAGGTAGGTACAAGGTATGTTTTTCTTCGAGCTAATATGTTTATGCATTCGATATTTAGTTTGGAAGTATATTTAGGGTTTTTTTTTAAATGGAAAAATGTGTTTGAACGATTTGTTAAGAGCTCTGTCAAAAAAAAAAGTTGGAAGTTTATAGGATTTAAGCTAGCGACTTTTGCTGTCCAAGTTGGCCAATAGCGTACCGCAAGCAACATGTCACTTCTGCTCATTAATATTCATGACGTTAGCTACTGTTGCTAATGGGGGGGGGGTGGGGGGGCACACCACCGGTTGTCCCGAATAGAAACTGAATGGAAATTGTGTATGAAGGAAATGTTTACAGAGCTAAACCTTCCAATTCTGTCTGAAAATGATGTCCCTGGTGCAAAATTCACTTGTAAAGATGTGAAAGAACATAAAAATGTTCAGTTAAAAAAGAAGAAGAAAAACAAGCCGACCTAAGCATAGCCATAGCTTTTTTTATCGACACCTTTTTCTTACGCGACTGAATATGACATTCTCCTGTTTCAACAAGCTATAAATGTTACGCATTGTGAATATACGACAGCAACTGTCACATTTTCGTCTCGTTGTCGTCTCTTCATACGGAAACTGGTATACATCTCATGTTCTTGTCTCCCAAGCCACGTTTTAGCTAGTCATTGTCATGAAAAAATTGTTCGTTGACGAAATATTTTCGTTGTCATTTTTGACGAAAAAAAACACTGATTTTAAGAAAACTGGACTTCAGTTTATGTAAATATGAGTTAACCCAAGCAGGATTTGAATCCAGACCCCCGTAATGGCAGTGGAATATGCAGACAACTGAGCTGTACATCCTGATTTGAGGATGCAAGTTGTTTAGTCATTTAATCAAGTTCACAACATTAACTTTCATTTTTACAAATTACTTCAGAAAACATTTTACAGTTTGAGTTTTCTATGTCCACTTAAAATTAGGGCTGTCAAAATTATCGCGTTAACTGGCGTTAATTAATTTTTTTAATTAATCACGTTAAAATATTTGACGCAATTAACGCACTTGCCCAGCTCAGACATATTTAAATGTCACTAGAGTGAAAGGCCCACTTGTTAATTGTGTTTTGCGGAGTTTTGCTGCCCTCTGCTGGCGTTTGGGTGCCACTGATTTTATAGTGTAAGTAATTATTGCCATCAACAATGGCGGGCTACTAGTTTATTTTTTGATTGAAAATTTAACAAATTTTATTAAAACGAAAACATTAAGAGGGGTTTTAATATAAAATTTCTATAACTGATTTAGAACTGATTTATTGTTATAATAAACAAATACAGTCCTTATGTACCGCATGTTGAAAATATATATCCATCTTGCGTCTTATCTTTCCATTCCAACAATAATTTAGAGAAAAATATGGCATATTATATAGATGGTTTGAATTGCGATTAATTGCGATTAATTACGATTAATTAATTTTTAAGCTGTAATTAACTCGATTAAAAATTTTAATCGTTTGACAGCCCTACTTAAAATCTTAAATCAGTATGACAAATGATTCTGAGCAGAGGTACAGAATTCACTGTATCCTATCTGGTTAAGGACCAAAATCTTAGGGCCATCTCTGACAAAATTCTTGGAAATCTGGTAAGACGAGTTTTGGCCTACCGTTGCAACCACAGCAAATGGGAAACAATACATGCCTTGTGGTTGAAGGTAATGATTAAACCTGTGACAAAAAGCGAGACTCACCTAATAACACGGACCAACTCGTGGAAGGCCTTGTCCACATTCATTGGAGGATCCTTGGCACTGGTTTCGATGTACGTTATCTAAACAATTAGACGCGTAATTTTATTGAAAATTCTGTGATTTAATAATTCCTCTAAGTGTGATGCATACTTTATCCAAGTACTGTATTGTTCATGTTGCATACAGTGATCCCTCGCTAGTTTGAACTTCAAACTTCGTGCCCTTAGTCCATCGTGGATTTTTTTTTTTTTCCAATTGAAAAAATAAATAAATACAGATGAGCCGTCCCGAGCCAATCACATAGTCTCACTCTCCCTCCTGCTACTCTTTGTTCCTCAGGCAGGGACCTGGAGTTGCTTATTAAAGTTAACGATGATTGACAGACGCTTAATGTTTGATCTTGCCACATATACTTGGAAGCTGAATCTTCAAACCGCCGCATGCGTCAATCATTTAACTCTAAACAGTTGCTGCGGAAACTCAACGTGTGTACGTGAGCAGGTTTAAGCGGATTTCAGTGGACTCACGCAATGAAGCATTTATTAAAGACAAGCATTTTCGGGTCTAGGTTCGGGTACCCATTAACAGCGAAAAATGAGGGATCACTGTATATATTTTGTAGGAGCTGCTTACATTATGTTTTGCAGCCATCTCTTGGCCCTGGTCGGTGGTGATCTTTCTCAAATGGACCAAGTCCACCTTGTTTGCCACTAGCACCATAGGAAATGCTTCCCTGTGAGGGAGAAATACAAACACAGAAAACACAGCTGTTAACCCAATGTTCCTAAAAATAAACTCCAAAACAGTTGCCCTTCTTGAGCAAAGGCAATCATTTTGCATTAAAAAAAAAATCTCTGGGTTAGTTTAATTCAACTGTCATGATTTGCTAGTAGAAATGAGGTGAAGTTCAATGTAGCCTATTATGAATTGACAACTTTTTAGTTTCACTTCCTCTTTCCTTCCGCGTCAGTCCGTTTTCGAGGTGACTGTTGGTCACAGTTACTTGCAGATTTAGAAGTTGCTGTTTGTTCCAACGGGCGGTGTCGTTTGAACTCTCAGCCGAACTTCTCCTATAACTGTGAGAGAACAACTCCACCCACCAACATTTCTGATGTGCGTGCACGCTTTTTTTGTTCATCTGAAGTCTGTGGGTATCATTTGATGAAAGTGTGCTTTCACAGCGGAAAATATAATATGGGTGTGAAATGCCTGGGTCCACTCATGCGGAATTACAGTGGCATGAAAAAGCATGTTACTGCATACTTGACTGTAGTGTTGGAACCATCCTTTGTCTCGTATCATCAGAAAAACCAATTGAGGGTCATGAAAAATTAAGATTTAGAAATTCGACACAGGATCTACTGTGAGAATTAAATAATCTCTGTATTGGCAATAGAAGTGTGAAAATATCCATTTGATGATACACTGCAAAATTTTGTATCCCAATAAGTTATCGATACGCTCTTTTCAAGAATCAATTTATCGTTTCAAAAAGATGTCTCTATTTAAATAAGGTACCAGCAGATTGCTACTTAAATTTTCCCCTAGAATAGTGTCCATGTAAATTCATTGGCTGCCATTGATGCCACACTCCTCTCAGGTCAGAATGAATTGGACGTCTAGCGCTGTCAATGGCACTCAAACATGAGCTATCAAAGCAATAAGTTAAGACAGATCCTCAATTGTTTACAAGAATATTGCAATAATATAGTGATGCTGTATTTATTAAAGAAATGTTACATTGAAATATTCATATTGTCTATAAGGACACGTTTTTGACAGATTGGACGCGACAGTTTATTTTTCCATTTAGGAAAAGCTTGGTTTTTTTTTTTTTCTTTAAAGGGATCAGCGGATAGAAAGACTTGTATCTCTTAAAAGATAAATGTGATTATGAGCTAAAATAATTTGATATGAAAACCCCTCTTGATGTTTTAGTTTTTATAAAATTTGTAAAATTCGTTTAACTAGTAGGTCGCCATTGTTGTGGACGTCACATGGTTACATTGCCGGGCTTGCAGAGAATGACACTAGTGACATAAACATGTCATCTGTTCAACCCTTTCAATTCAAACACGAGAGGAACATTAATAAGCATGACAGCACTGTCAATATCTCACAAAACGAGCAGCAAAAGCAAAATGAACTAGAAAGACGGGATGAGACCAGATCAGAATACGACAAAACTGGTGTTCTGCCAAAATGTGCTAAAAGAGGCGAATTTGACACCCAAAGTACTACCGTGCGCTTTCAGCTTGTTTTGTTTAGATGCATACATTTAGAACATACTAAAGATGCCTTAAGAAAACACTTAAATGTAGTAATATCAAATAAATGGTAAAATGTAGATAAGTACTCTCCATTTACCATAATATCAAATAAGGGTGGTTTAAATACGCTACGTGACTAATGTGGTCAACAGATCAAGTCTGCTTTAGCTACCACAAGAAAACACAATGCTTAAAAGTATGAGAGGGAAAGCGTTGTGAGGCAATGAAAAGGTAATAAAAGACAAAAACACAAATAGTAAGTACTTGCTGCTTTTAACCGATGTGCACATGTATTGGACGTCTCGCCACGTAGAAGGAATTGCAGAAGACTGGTAGTGTTCGTCTACTGAGTGACAAACTATTTCATCACCCGAGCGTCCATTACGCGCATAAACCATGGCAACCTCCGTCGGTCAAAACATGTACTAAATATTATAGATTTTTAAATCAATGGCACTATTTTATGTGTTTTTCATAACATATTTTAGTAAAAGATAACAATTGCGGCTTATTATTATTTTAAGTCCGAGGTTCCGTTTAATAGTTGTATTGTACGGCTGGGCGGAAAATGATTATAATTACAAATGCTTTGGTAGTAATATCTTCATTTATTTTTCTTGCAATGAAAAAACACAAAAGAGAATGGGAAAAAAAAATTAAATCATTATCATTTTACACAAAACTCCAAAAATGGGCCGGACAAAAGTATTGGCACCCTTTGAAAAATCATGTGACGCCTCTCTAATTTGTGTAATTAACAGCATCTGTGGCACATAACAGGCGGTGGCAATAACAATCACACTTGCAGCCAGTTAAAATGGATTAAAGTTGGCATAACCTCTGTCCTGTTTCCTTGTGTCCATTGAGCATGGAGAAAATAAAGAAAACCAAAGAACTGTCTGAGGACTAGAGAAGCAAAATTGTGAGAAAGCATGGGCAAACTCAAGGCTACAAGTCCATCTCAAAAGACCTGAATGTTCCTGTGTCTACCGTGCGCAGTGTCATCAAAAAGTGTAAAGCCCATGGCACTGTGGCTAACCTCCCTAAATGTGGACCGAAAAGAAAAAATGATTAGCGATTTCGACGAAAGATTGTGCGGATGGTGGATAAAGAACCTCGACTAACATCCAAGCAGGTTCAAGCTGTCCTGCAGTCCGAGGGTACAACAGTGTCAACCTGTACTTTCTATCCGCATCTGAATGAAAAGGGACTCTATGGTAGGATACCCAGGAAGACCCCACTTCTGACCCAGAGACATAAAAAAAGCCAGGCTGGAGTTAACCAAAACCTACTTGAGAAAGCCAAAAACGTTTTGGAATGATGTTCTCTGGTCAGATGAGACAAAAGTAGAACTTTTCAGGAAAAGGCATCGACATAAGAGTTTATAGAAAAAAAAACAGGCTTTCAAAGAAAACAACACGGTCTCCACAGTCAAACATGGCGAAGGTTCCCTGATGTTTTGGGGTTGCTTTTCTGGCACTGGCCTGCTTGACCGTGTGCATGGAATTATGAAGTCTGAATACAACCAACAAATTTTGCAGCATAATGTAGGGCCAAATGTGAGAAAGCTGGCTCTCCCTCAGAGGTAATGGGTCTTCCAGCAGGACAATGACCCAAAACACACTTCAAAAAGCACGAGAAAATGGTTTGAGAGAAAGCACTGGAGAGTGGCCAGCAATAAGTCCAGACCTGAATCCCATTGATCACCTGTGGAGACATCTGAAACTGGCAGTTTGAAGAAAACACCCTTCAAATCTCAGAGACCTGGAGCAGTTAGCCAAAGAAGAATGGTCTAAAATTCCAGTAGAGCATTGTAATAATTTCTTGGATGGATACGGGAAGCAGTTGTTCGCAGTTATTTTGTCTAAAGGTTGTGCTACCAAGTATTAGGCTGAGGGTGCCTATACTTTTGTCCGGCCCATTTTTGGAGTTTTGTGTAAAATGATACTGGTTTAATTTTTATATTCATTCTCTTATGTGTTTTTTCATTGCAAGCAAAATAAATGAAGACGTTACTACCAAAGCATTTGTAATTGCAATCATTTTCTGGGAGAAATTGAGCATTATCCGACAGAATTGCAGGGGTGCAAATATTTCTGGCCGGCACTGTAGATAGGTTTGATCCCTGTGGGCCTCCATTTTGTGCCGAAAATTAATTCGAAACTCAAAAAAAAAAAAAAAAAAGCATGAAATAGTGCCTATTTTCACTTGAGCAACACCGGGCCATACTGCCAGCTAGTAAGCATATAATGCCAAACGTTGTCTTGGTGTTGGAGAGTTCTAGTCTCGACCAAGTCTTGGCCTCTGATATTACTACCTGACTGAAAGGTTTGCTTTTGTTTGTTGTCAAACCTGTCTTTGACCCGTAGTATCAACTGATGAAAGCGGTCAACATGTTCAAAGCTGGCCTTGTCCGTCACGGAGAAGACAATGAGGAACCCGTCTCCTGTCCTCATGTACTGCTCCCTCATGGCGCTGAACTCCTCCTGACCGGCTGTGTCCAGCACTGTGTGGGCGCATATGCAAAACACACACTGTCACACATGATCAATCATGCTCAAGGAATACTTTTTTAAAAAATCCATTGACTTCTTATTTCCATAGTGATGTGATTTTTCCAAGTACAGCAGCTTCACCACTCACCGTCCAGTATGGCCCACTGTCCGTCAATCTCTGTGTGTTTAAGGTACGAGTCCTCTATAGTGGGATCGTAGTCCGGCACAAAAATTTTCTGGAAAAACTGGATGGTGAGCGCGCTTTTGCCGACACCTCCGTCTCCCACCACCACCAGCTTGTACGTTGGCAGGTTGTCGCTTGGCACCGCGCTGGTTGCCATGGCTACGAATTGGAACAGAGAAGACTTAGCTGTAAAGGCCTCGTCAGACTTAAATTCTATCATTGACGGTGATAAGATGTCCAATTCAATTTGACTGGTAAGGCTAGCAGCATGTCACTGAATGAGTTGCGAATGTGACTACTTTGTCACATTGGAAAGTGGGGGAACACTAAACTGCTACAATGCATTAGCTATCAGTCACATTGGAAAGTGGGGGAACACTAAACTGCTACAATGCATTAGCTATCACAGAGTGTTTTCTGTGGCTGCTGCTTTTAATCTCAGCATAGCTCCCACTGGCAACCCACAAAGAGCCTTTACTGTAAATGCAGCCCATTTTTGCTGTGTTGCATAGCGACTGCGTAACTACCATTGTGATGAAAGCTGGCCCTAAAAGATTACCAATTTTCCACATTGTTTGAAAGCCAAGGCATAAATTTAAGTTACATCTACAAAAGAATGCTTAAATACCAAGCAGTTTTAATGAGACCCCATTTCATTAGCACTTAGTACAGAATTTAATGCTATTTCTAGGGCAAATTTCATGATATTCAACCTCACATAAACACTCTTTGAATGTTAAAAAATGAATTTATTTGTATCAGCACACATAGTTTTTCTTTGCCTTTTGAACAATTCTCAAAACACAATGTTACGCAATTCATTGCTATTTCAAATTTATGGAATTTAAGACCTACCAGTTGAAATTCCAATGCCTTTTAACCCTTTCAGAGAGACAGGTCACTCCAAAAAAGAGTTATTCACAAGTTGCTTTGTCCTATACGATTTTTAATTATAATATTTGAGGGGAAATTTTTTTTTTCACATGAAACATTTAAGACAACTTATCAAGATTAGTAAATGTCAGACTTTCTAAGACCCCACCCCGGATACCAGGTGACTGTGCGCCGGGTCAAGCGTCAGCTCGCCAGATTCACATAGCAATCACGCCAGCTAAGTGTCAGTGCGCCAGATGCGGCGGGGATCATCAATCTGACAGTCCAACCCCTGACAGCAGGTCACTGTGCGCCGGATCCGGTGTCAGCTCGGCAGATTCACACACATAACAATCACCTCTGCTGAATGCCAGAAGCAGGCGGGATCATCAATCTGACAGTCCAAATGATAGGTTACGCAATGTTCCGGGGCGGACCGTGCAGACCGGACGTGCTAAAAATCTGAAATTTAACGGTCGACGTGTGATCTCACAACGGCGTGCACCCTGAAGGCGGGCATCCGCTGCGACACTAAACAGGAGAACACGCAAGATTCAGGACATGTCATCTCAGTGCCAAATGAAAAATAAAAAAATAGGGTAAGTGCTTTATTCAAAGTCATAATGGCATTTTGTAGTCACTGCTTGACTGTTAAACAAGTTATACAATCAAGCGTTAATAAAAAGTCCAGTGTATTCAAGTGATCAGCGATGTCTCTGCAAGTAATTCAAAATTTGTTGCATAACAATATATGGAGGGAGAAAGCATTTACTTATTCTGTGTTGTTGTAAATGTTTCAATGTTTGAATCCTGTTACGGCCCCTGCCCTCTGTGCCCCGTTCCTCCTCCTTGTGTTTGTGTATTTGTGTCACTGCCTTGATTGCAAAGATGGGTATGCCTGGGACCAGGTGCCGCTGACGTTAGCAGCTTACTTAAACCAGTCCTTGGCTTCACATCATCACCAGATCAACAACTTAACTACGTGACTTACAGCTAACAAAAAGTCTTCTAATCATTATACTGACCTCATTTTTCTTTTGTTTTTGTTTTTTTCCAGGACGCTTACATGCCTGTTCACCTGTTCTATCATCAAACTGCCCACCAGATTCTTCGGACACTACCTGCCACTCCCTCTCATCGTCAATGAACAATTTTTACCCCCTTTGCCCCAGAACCTTAACAAATACAATATGTTGTTTACAGTCTAAAAATGGTCATATTGAATGTGGAGTTGCTGTACCAATTTAAATATTTTGTGAAAAAAACAATGTTGTCTTGTTATTGTGCATTAATATGTTATCATTAATAAATGGCATGAAAAAGAAGTGTCATTATTGCTTTTAATGGACGAATCTAATTTGCGATATAAACACATTACAGTATGATACACTGAACAAAACGGACCCCAAATTTAATACTGAAAACAGTTTTGATACAAATCTGGCCCAGATTGGGTAACGTGTGCCATATCTGGGCCATACATTAATGTTGTGTCTGCTACTTTGGACCAGTTCTGGTCCAAAACTCGTTGCTGATCCGGCAAGCGAATCCCTACCGAGTTTGGCCCATTGTTCAAAAAGACACTGGGGCAGATCCGTTTTATGAAATTAAGCCAAAATTTGCTGTACATCTGGCCCATGTCCACTCCAGTTATATTTTGCTATCTGGGACAGGAACCCTGTAAAAACACGTATATCTGTAAATCCAGGCTGTTGACAAATTTACTTATGATCGTCTATATTTTTATGACTTCAATTATTCAAATTGGAACCCCCAAAAATATTATTGGCCCAAATCCACTCCAGAGTTGAAGATAATTCAAGCTGAAAGAAGTAAAGCCATGTCAAAAACCATTCTATTCAAGCAATTCAAAATCAGCTTGTCTATTTATAAGACTAAACTCAACTGAGCAGAAGTGCCATAGAGGCATAATTCAGTCAAGTTATTAAAGGCTATAATTATTATTATGTCTGAACTGGGGTATATTTAATCACGCAAAGGTAGACACAAACTGACTAGTTTGTCAGATTTTGAACAGTCTGTCAGGAAGAATCCAATGGCGATGGTTTTCAGGCCGTTTATAAAACTCTGTGAGGTAAATTGTAAAACTACACAAAGAAATTTACACATATTGTGCATTAAAATACAAATTACATTTCTTTTGTTTTGAAACACACTTGCTTAAAGCTAATATGCTGTACAATAGTAAATGCCATTGTATAAAAACCACAAGAGATTGGACAGTAAAATTTTTTTTTTAGTCTAAACCACAGTAACTTTGAGCTTCGGTTTCAGTTTACTCCTGTCACCAGAAATTCATAATCAAAGTTGCTTAACATGGTTCTTCTGAAATTCGTGGTTGAACGTTCAGAGCACACAGCTTCACTTTTTTTTTCTTTTTTTTTTTTTTTTTTTTTAGTTCTCTTTAATCACTGGGTGTGTCCTCATTTTGCATTTTAAAATGATTTGCTAGCTTCACAATGTATTTATTTTGCATGTTTAAAATGATATGCTAGCTTCACAATGTATTTATTTTGCATGTTTACAGTCATGTATTAGCACTTTCAGCAATAGTCGCATATTTGCAGTCAAGAGACCCATATGGTTACCATCAATCTGCCAAAATGAGAGAGGCGCTTCGTTTACTGTCATTCAATTGTGCTATTACAGTAGAACGCTCATTCAAGAGCGGGTGCCAGCAAGAATGGGAAGTGGGTGGCGAGCCTAGAGATGAAATGCGGGTGTGAAAAAAAAAATGATGTCATGGCACACAAGGACTTGATATTGCTGGACTCGTAAGTTGAGTGCTTTTTGAAGTGGCAGATTTCAGACTTTGAGGGGCCTTCGAAGTGGCTGATTTTACAGGAGACTGCCAATAGACCTGTCACAATGTGTAAAAATATAAAGCTGTGGAAAAATATTGCGCGGACCAATCTCGTTAATAAATTCAAATTTGGCATTTCAATGCTGTGCGCACCACAACGCCTCGTACGCACCTTCGCCTAGCAAGTTTACGGGTAACCGGGAAGCAGCAGCTGTCAGCTGGCGACCGGCCATCTTATCCTGGCCTGCACAATGGAGGGAAAGGAAGATGTTTCCTTCCTTTCCAAAGCCTACCAGTCAGTATGAGCAGTAGGTGGGGAATTTAAGAGCCCAAACCCCCCCCCCCTGAGTCACGTATGGATGGTTGTTTAAAGTATACAAAGCAATGGTTTTACAAAATACTGCTTGGGATCATTTTATTGCATTGGGAAAACGAACAGAAAACAAACTTTCTTGCCTACATCAGTTGTGTTTTAAACATGTGATTATGGTTGATCTTTCAGCCAATTATACTGTAGACAATATGATATGCAAGTGAAACTTAACATGGTAGCTATTTCTTGTTCAACCATCCAAATAACACGGCTCAAGCACATTTTTACGGACTTTTTTTCAAGTCCAGTGCTGTAAAATAAGCTTGTTACTGATGCTTTTTAATTCAACAACAACTAGGCCTGTCGCGATAACAAATTTTACTCGGCGATATGTCGTCTTATAAATTATTGCTGACATGCGATATTATTGTCATTTATTTTTATATAAATCATCCATTGAAATGCAATGATTTTTTTTTTCTTAAACGCAAACTTTATTAAAAGCAATGTTAAAAAAAAATAAACAATGCATAACGAGTTATTTGTGCAGAATATGAATTGACAAATCCAACGCCATTTTTGTTCTCTGCCAATTAGAGCCCATCAAAAGTGTATATTTGATCTAAAATGTTTAGCTCCAGAAATCTTTAGTTACATGTGGAACATGATTTTATTTTTTTAAAATTTTGTTCGCTGGAAGTACGTTTGCTAAGCTGCTTACCGAAAGCTTTACACTCAATTATTATTATATACCGGTAATTTTTTTACAGCACTTCTATTTTCTTCATGCATGTAGTGTCAGTAATAGATTGTTTTTTTTTTTCGCATTGTTTGCAAATGCTGTAAACCAGTGAGTTTTCATGTTTCAAGTGTCACCTTTTATCGCGAGTTTGCATTTTCGAAAATACTGCCAATGTTTTATTGCAGGCTAATGTGGTTGGACCTAACCCTGGGTGATAAAATGATAACAATAATGATCCTCATATAATTTTTGTCAACAGAAATAATAAAAACGTTCGATCAACGTCGATTGATTGAAACTGTAACTACACCATCGGGACACCAGACCCACCTTTTGAAACTGAACGTTTTATTTTGTTGACATTGTCAGACACCTGAAGAATTCATGCACGAAAGACTTTAACAAGTTGCTGAGTGTAAATTAAACTTAGTGGGTTATTTACAGTGTGGTTATTTAATTTTTGGGAGAGTCCATGTCTACCTCAATTTTTGTGCAATGTTCTGCATTTTGTAAACTTTTAATTTAATGCAAAATTCAATTTGTGAGATGCTGTGTAGTAGTTTGTCACCATGCATGCATCTTTGTTCTGGCACTAAAGATTGGTTAAAAGAGCATCTGGTTTTGTCAACTTTCACTCAGGGGCAAAGATCAGACTTCATTAATTTTAAATAATAATAATAATTTGAAAGAAAAATATATCGTGATAATTATCGATTTCGACTGACAAGAGAACTTTTATTGTGATAACAATTTTTTTCATATCGCCCAGGCTTAGTTAGTACATTATTTTTCCCATTCACCTCAATATTAATGCTAACGTTTTACAATGTTTGATATGGATGTGTTTCCTTCTTTTGTATGCCTGAACTTTAATTCTGCGGTGTGCTGATAACAAATTGACCTCTGTGAAAGGTAATGGATTCTCATATGCAATCAACACACATGTGCGCCAATTGCACGCAGCACACGCAAACATGCACGGGGCGATACTGTACAATTTATTGACCTGTTGCATATCGCGACAGGCTTAGCAACAACGGTGTGTTTTGCAGTGTCATTTTTTAATCATGCCATTTCCATTCAGAAAGTATTATTCTAGAGTTTTCCACCTGCCTCCACTGACCTCATTTTGCCTCCCTGTTTACCCCTGCCTGTTGAGTCCGCTCCTCACCAACTGCATTATTCGTAAAAATTTTGAGTCTTTGCCCTTCAACTAGAATAATAGACATCAGTTTTCAAATTGGAAGGCAGATGAGGATTTTTTTAATTCATCACACACAAAGGTTAAAGTTGCTTTCAGTTAGTATGATTTTATAGTTCTGGAGATATAAAAAATCTTCTACGGCATATTTGGGGCATTGAGACAAACAATCTGTTTGACTCGAAACACCACAACAATGGATTTGAAATCAATCTAACAAGATGTACTTGTGTGTTGTGACATTCGTCCATTTGCAGTCAGTACTCCCAGTTCAAAAAGATTGGATGTCAACTACTGACAAACTAATTTAAAATCACAGCAGAAGACTATCGTCGTCAGTGGCACTGAAAGAGTCTAGATGCTTTCACAGGATGCTTGGGTCATTGTCAATCTGCATTTTGAATTGAGTTCTGAAGCATTCATCTGAATATTAACAGAAGTTATTAAGCAATCACACCATCAAAAAATACAAAGGAGTGGGTTCCATTCGCTGTCATACATGCTCAACTAGCCATGCAACAGCTAAGCAGCCATTTGTCCAATTACTTTTGGTCACCTAAAAGAGTGTCACATGTATCAAAAGTTCAAAACTAGGGATGTCCCCATCTCATATTTTTGCACCCAAGTAAGAGTCCGAGTCACCTGATTTTGAGAACCTGCCGATCAGATATCGATTTTTTAATTTTATTTTTTATTTTTTTAACAAACTTTGTGTGCACTGCCCGACAGCCAGCTAACACGCGTCTTTCAATAAAACACAAGGCTCGGTCTTGTCTTGCTTTTCCCCACTAAACACACTTATACTGTATATTAACAGGTTGGTATGGATGTAAAATACTTACATAGTTTGCAAGGCAGAAACGTAACAGAAAGCATTTCAACAGAGTCAATGCGACCAACAGGCTGTGTACTGTGAAAGTGAATGAGCACGTTTCAAACTGCGTCACACGATGGATGCAGTGAATTATTATGACCACAAGGTAGCAGTAACGTACTGTAAAATGTTAACTGGTTCTAAACACTGGCGACTAGCCAGCACAATGTTTTTTTTTTTTTTTTTTAAGTATTATATAATTATATAGAGCCGGGCGGTATACCGAAAATGTACCGTTACCGAAATTCTTCACGATTACCGACGTAATTTTGACCATGTCGGTAAGTTTGGTAATTTAATAAAACAAGAAAATATAGTCTTTTCATCCCCTTTAAGAAAGTAGTCAGTGTGCTTACGTATGAAGTCACGTGGTTATCAGGAAGTCGAACAGAAGCCCGGTAGGCTAACACTAGCGGCTAACGCTACAACAAAAGTGATTGAGTGAGGCTTAAGGGAGCTTCGCCAAACTTTCACCCTACATTAAGTAGACTCTTGGTTGCATCCAGAAGGGCTTTCACCCGCTGTCCTCCATGGTTCTCACGATTTCAGGAGAGATTGCTTACAATGTTTTCTACTGGTAGCCAGGCCACAGGCTGACGCTAGCAGCTAACGTTACAAATGAACGTGACGGAGTCGGATAGCGGCTCTAACCTTGTCGAAACGGCTGAACTTAAGTGGATTGGGCACAGACTGCATCTTGCAATTAGTATGTCACGTTAATTTCTATCTCTGCGTGTGTGTGATTTCTCTGATAGCTTTTATGATGGTACAGCATTCAGCATAAAGTACAATCCAACTGTGAAACTTATAATATGACCGTTTAATGGCCACAGCCATTTTTCTGTATGCGCTTGCTTTATTCTGTGTCATTACTGCCATCTTAAAATCTTAAATGTTTCATTGGCATAAGAGCAATATAGCTTTAATGTGTGTGTCTGTGTGGGGGATGCATGTGTGCGTGCATGTATTAAAAATGCTCTGAGAAAAAAAAAACTGAAACCTTGAAGTAAACACTTGTGTAGAGTAATTATGTTACAGCAGCCATTAACAATAAGTTGTCTGTTTAAAGTGTACTGTTCAAGCTGTAAATCATTTGTGTTATAATGACATGTTTGTACAGTCGTCGTATTGATTTTTATAATGTTGTACATTTTTCAAGTCAAACAAGCTATTAAAAAAGCTGTTTAATTAATGTTTAGACTGCATGTACAATTGTTAAATATGTTCAATTGAAAGCTGGTAAATAAATCAACTAGAAACGGTTAATTTGTATGTCATGCATTGATTCATATTTTTAAATTATATAACAGTCTGCTTGGGCGAATTTATCGTCATTTATCGTTATCGAGGTAAATCTACTCAATTTACCGTGATACGTACTTAAGGACATATCGTCCATCCCTTATAAAGCATCATTTAAAAACCTGACCCTTTTCAGCCGATTCTAATTCACTGAAAAATGGTCTGATCGGCCCGATTTCCAATCACGTGATCGGATCTGGACATCCCTAATAGGGCTGAACAATACTGGAAAAAACTGACTGACTGTTTGCGATATATATTGCGATATTAAAACTAGAAGAGCTTTCACCAGATGACTTGAACAGCTGTGATTGGGAAAACTTTGGTTGACTCACGATGAGCACACTGCATTAATTAGAGATGTCCCGATCTGATCACATGATTGGAAATTGGGCCAATCACGCCATTTTTCAGGATCGGAATCGGGCGAAAAGGATCTCGTTTTATTTGTTTCTGCTTCATGCTCGTATGGTCTCTCACTCTCCCTCCTGCTAAGCAGTGCAATCAAACTGTTTTTCTTGGTCACCAGTGCAGCTGGCATTTGGTACTTAAAGTTAACGATGATTGACAGGTTTGTAGCTTTGATCTGGCCAGAGACCCCTGAATAGCTCTACATCAAAAGCACAAATGTGTTAATCATCCTTAAGCTTGGTACTAGGGGTGTGACAAAATATCGAAATGGTGATATAACGTGATACTTTGTATCCCCAAAGGTTATCGATATGCTTCTGCCAAGAATCGAGATATCGTTTTAAAAAGGTGTCAATGTCTAAAAGAATAAATAAATAAATAAAAAGGAACCAACAAGTTGCTACCAAAATCGTCTACCATAATAGTGTCTCACTGATGGTGCGTGACGCCCAATCCATTTAGACTAGAAACGTTCGTTCATTCAAAACCAGAGCATTCACAGTCATTCGGTCCAATTTGCAGGGCATTTACAGGTCACTTGCAGTGCATTTTAGGGCATTTACAGGTCATTTTCTGTTGAGTTTGAGTCACTGCCTATTTTTTTGGGTGATTCCCAGGTCACTTCCTGTTATGTAACTCAAAATAAACAGCAAGTGACCCATAAAATACCCCAAATTCAACAAGAAGTAACTGAAAATCAAAGGTAAATGACCTTAAATAGCCCAAATTACCTCATTGCCTGGCATTGGCTGCCACTGACGGCCATGGACGTTCAATCTGTTTGAAGTGGGAGGGATGGCAGCGAATGAAATTCGGTCATTCGCTGCCACTCTCCCAGTTCAAATGGATTGGACGTCTACTAGTGATAAACTCATTCCAAATCACAGCAGAAGTTTGTTTTTTTGTTTATTCGTCGTTTGTAGAATACCATAGAATGATTTCCTGACCAATGTATCGACAATTGTTGTATCGCCATATCGTCAGATTATCGTTATCGTGAGCGTTGTATCGCAAATCGTATCGTATCGTGAGGTACCAAGAGGTTCCCACTCCTACTTGGTACAGAGTCTGAAGTGTGCTGTGGTAACTCATTTACTGTGTAAGTGATAGGCTGTTCTCGGCAGTGTCAAAGCATTTAAAAAAAAAAAAAAAAAAAAAAAAAAAAAGAACTTTTCTTTTTTTCGGTATCGGCTCTCAAAATGAGGTGACTCGGACTCTGTGTGATCTGGACATCCCTAGTACTCATATAATACCGTTTAATCCAGGCTAAGGTTATCTGTGAATGATTAAGATTGATGTGCATAAGAAAAACAAAAGTTTACATTAAAAAAAAAAAAAATCACACGTCCTGGGACAGGACAATTGCGCATGCACACATTGCGATGCCGATGTTCAAACGATATATTGTGCAGGTCTAATCCCGAATCAAAAGTATGACAATTCTGATTTGAATGTAGACACTCTACCCTCAAATTAGATCTGAAGTGCTAATAAATTGCTATTGATGGAGAAACATGATGTCAAAAATATTCATGGGCCTTATCGTATATAGAGCTTTTCCCTGAGCTGTTCACCAGTCAGTCACATCATTACCACCCCAGCTCAGAAAATACTCAGTGGAAAATAAAACCCACACTGCATTGAATGCCTCAGTCAGAAAAAAAGACAAAACTACAGTCTGTGGTATTCTAAGTATGTGAATGTTTGCAGAATATTTTTGGGGGGTTGATAAAATGGACCAGCATTGTAAACTCTGGACCACTGTACAGTGGATCATGTTATTACAAAAGTAATGACATGAAAAAGTGTATTTCTCAGACTGGAGAGACATTTTAGGAATCTTGAATTCTGATATAAACTACATATTTTAATAAATTTCCTCATTACATAATGCCTTATTAAGCACACACACACACTGAACATCGTCTACTCCTCTAGGAGTCCTCAAATAACCTAATGTACTGAGCGAATATGCCAACTACACACAAAAAGGCCTGCTCTGAGATTTGTTTTGAGACAGATATGGTAACCACATTAATGCTCCAGACAGGAAAATTTTGACATTTTGTGGTACAGCATCTCAATCTTGACCATCAGCATCGACGCGTCATCATCATCGTAAGCAGAGTTGTGTGTGTGTGTGTGTGTGTGTGTGTGTGTGTGTGTGTGTGTGTGTGTGTGTGTGTGTGTGTGTGTGTGTGTGTGTGTGTGTGCAGACTGTTGCTTCTGAATGATCTCATCCTATGATTAAACACAACAAGAATCTCTGTGTTCCCTCTGCACAGAGGTTCGCCAGCCTGTGTGCCGAACCGTCTATTCAATGGCTCAATGATGTACATGTGAAGGGGGTGTGTGAGGATTCCTAAACTCATCGCCTGCCATTGACAACGACAGACTTCCATATAAACTGGGAGGACTGGCTGTGGATGCTCATTTTTCCGGCGCGAGACATCCAATCCATTTGGACGTCCACCGCCGTCAATGGCAGCCAATGACAGAGGCAAAATAAGCATTTCCCCACTGATTCCTTTGACAGATTTAAGCCCCCCCACTGTGCGGTTCTTTATTCGACCGTGTGGAAAAGCCAAACAGCAGCCGCCCAAGAACGCAGTTAAGTGGCTTTGTCGTTCTCCATAAGTTTTACAGCAAAAATAGGCGATTTCCGCAAAAGGTGCCAATTCTGAACGCGAAGCGAAACGTGTCGCAACCATCACTACACAGTCATTAATCGAATAGTGAAGAATACATCACGTTAGTAGCAGTTTATACGACATATAGTACGGTAATTGAACTCAGCATTTACTAGTCAAGAAGGTGTTATCGTGGCAAGACAATCAACGAAAAGTGACGTCTCCCCACCTTTTTCCCCTCTTCGGCAGCACAGACACTTACCGATAGGTTTTCCCCTAATGTTGAGGTGAATAATTTAACAAGAAAAAGCCCTCAAGGCGACGTAATAGTCATTTTATCAGTCCGTTACGGCTCCATGCCTTCGCCCTTACGCTGCAGTCGGGCTTCCCACATCTGCGGAACAATACGTTGAGTAGCTCATCTTTGTATTGCAACAGCTGATGCTATTAATAGAGTAGTCCAAAAGGGGTGGATGCCTTTTTCTACACTTAAAATAATTTCGACCAATATTTTTTGTTATAACTGTCTATAGTGTACTGACGCATAATGACCTCCAAAATACAACGCTGACTTTATTTCAACCTTTTTTTTTTTTTTTAAGTTAAACTTGTACAAATCTCACCATGCTAACGAATACCCCCCTCTTGTGGAATGGACTGCTCCCCAAGTCTTTAAAGGGGTATAGTACGGTCAAAAGAAGAGCAGACGAAAGAATGTGGTGGTTTTGAGAGGGGATTTTTTTTCTTCATTTTTACTCGAGAGAGAAGCTACATTCTTTTTTCCTTTTTATTTTCTTTTCTTATTTTTTTTTTTTTTTTAAGTTTTAACTCTTTATGTTCCCCCAAAAACTTACCATTAGTATTTATGTACCCCCCCCCCCCCCCCCCCCACAAGCGCCACTACTCATACGCACACTGAACAAATGTATATTTCCCCCCTTTGGTAACTTTTCTTTTTATCATCATTGTTTTATTGTACTAAAACGCCAGATTTACTGATAACAGTGGCTGCCGTTGAGGGTCACAACAAACCAGCGTCGCTTTAAAAATTAGCTGTTTTTACATTGAGAACAAACAGGGGCGTTACCGTGGGGGGCAGGGGTGGGCAGTGCCCATCCACAGACACGCTCTGCCCACCCAAAGAAAACTGGATGTGGTACTAACGGCAGTCTGGGCACTGCGTATGGTATCCCATTCGTATAGTACTGATGTGTTCTAAGTTTTAACCTTTCCGTTGTTACCTCCTCTTTCACCTTAAAAGAAAAAAAAAAAAAAAAAAATTGAAATGAATTTTTTCCCTCGGGGGCTCTACACACATTTACGCATATTTTTATTTATATATTTTATTTATTTATTTATTTTACATTTTATCAAAGTTTTACTAGTGTTCACCTGGCTGTTGAGTTTGGTGAGTTTTGAATCATTCTGAGGGTGTCAGAGTAGGGCCCGAAGCGTCGGCGGGACAAAGAATGACTGCTAGGTGGCGCTATAGTGTATTTGGAATTTGTCTTTACATGGTATCAAAGATTGCACCTGTCGTGACCTACCTGTTCTATTTTGGTGCATTTTGAAACATTCTAAGGGGGTCAAATTGAGCTCAAAAGGCTGCGGAACAAAGGTATACTGAGGAACCACAATAGGTTACCTAAAAAAAAATATTGTCACCTGCATGTCCATACAGTTCAGTTATGGATGTGTTCTAAGTCAAATAAAATAAAATCAACTTTTTATTTGTTTGGACCAAATCACAACAGCAGTTATCTCAAGGAGAAAACAAAACATGTTTTAAGCATTGTAGCTTTTTTTTTTTTTTTTGCTTTCCAGGTAAGACTAATGCCCACCCACACCTGGCATCCTGGTAACACCACTGACCACGAATAATTTGGTCATTCCACTTGCAACACTCAAACTTTGGAAAGAGATCAACAAACCTCCTACGAATCCTACCCCTGGATCAGCTTTTTTTCATAAAATAAGTAAATAGCTGCCACTGACTGCAAAACAGGTCCACATGCATTTAGACTTGAAGGGGCTGGGAGCGATCGCTGAATCGCTGGCCCTCCCAGTTCATATGGTTGGACGTCTATCGCCGTCAATGCCGCTTAAACATAATCATTAAATCCTAGGGCATAGGTTTGCATAGGGACGGTAGGGACATAACACTACCAACTTTTTAGGATGCTCAAATTGTCTCCACCAACTTTTAAAAACCGTATTTGCATTATATAATTACTTCAGTTATATAAGCATTTTAGCTTATCTTCCCATATGTTCTAAGGATAGAATTGACCCTACCATTATTAAGTGAATATTTTTCATTATGTTCTGACTTGCATTAAGCGCTTTTCACTGGCTGAATGTGCCAGTCCATTTTTTCCCCTCAAACGCACGTTTGATTGGCTGATGACTTGACCCCCGCCCCCTCCTCCCGCCCCACAGACGCACTTTCGAAATGCTTCAGTAGTTGTTTTTTTTTAAAAACGGTTTGAATCGAACAGTGTATCACCTCAACCAATAAATATGCACTGCAAAAACCCACCTCCTTAAAACTGGAAAAAACAAAACAAACATAAATTTCCTTGTTTTCAGTGTAAATCTACTAGAAATAAGTAAAATTATCTGCCAGTGCTTTAAGTGAATTTTACTCATTTAGATTTCTTGAAATAAGAAAAATAGCTGACTGCAAATAAGCTTCACAGACTTATTTTGAGCAAAAAGTTTGTATATTTAATCTTTAAAACGAGCTTGTTTGTCAGAAATTTTCTTAATTCAAGAATAGTAGTAGTAGAATAGTTCGAAACATTACATTACATCAAAACATTATTTGAAAGTAATTTTTGTTTTGACTTAGGTGAAAAATGACCAAGTTTTAGATGAATGGACTTAAGAACAATTTCACATTTAAAGTAAGGGAAAAATCTGACGCATTAATCTGTTAACTAGCCTTTAACAATCAAAACAAGATGGAGAAAATAATTCGACTAGGTTTAAGAAAAATCATCAGATTAAGATGTTGTAAATATGCAGTGTGAAAGTTAGTATAAGTTAAATACAGATTTATTTTGCATTAATCATTTAGCCTATCAATTATCATTTAGCCTATAGGTTCATATTGGTGAGAAATGTAGCCCTGACCCCCGTTCACCCAATCTTTTTGGTCTTTTTAATGTCCTGTCCCCAGCAAAAAGTGTACATGCAGGTTATGTTGTTCTATCGTCCCTACCAACATTAAGACCAAACCTACGCCCTTGATTAAATGCCAGCAATCCCAAATAACATGACGTTTGTTTGTTTATTGCTGTTAATGGCAGTGAATGAGTTAAACAGGAATAGGTTTTACCATAGAACTAGCAAATATATTTTATATAGCAAATGACATTTTTGCTACTGGTATTTTGGCATTGAGCATATTGCAGGGATTAATCAAAAATTTATTTTAGTCCGCCCATAGGGAGGGCTCCAGATCTCGCTCACTGAGTTGTTGTTTCTTGGTTGAGGGCACTAACTAAATGGGTACTCCTTCGTTATTAGTGGATGAATCAGGATGAAATTTGTTAGGTATTCCAGGGCTGTATACGTATCAATCCTCAGAGCCTGATTTTTATTTACAATTCATTTAGTTTTGTCTCAGGACCGATTGATTAATTGCAGACTTATTGTTGCATATGAAATTAGCCACTAGAGGGCATACACGCCCTTTGATTCTGCTTTTCATAAATCTGGGCTGATATGTTATAGGCTACAGAAAGAAAGCGGGGTGGTCGAAGTTCATTTTGAACTTGTTTTTAATAATAGTTTAAAAACAAAAATCACACATTATTTAGCAGAGCACCTGGTGGAACAACAACAACAAAAAACATTTAGAAATTAAATTTATCATACATTTTGACATTTTATTCCCCAGGAATGCAAATGCCATCAATTAGGTGGAATGGCCAATTGAATAATATGGGGTATTTTTCCTATTATTATTTATGATACATGTATGCTAATCAATATAGTGCTATCATATCTAAGTGTCTACATCAACCTAGAAGGACTTTAAAAAGTGACCAGTTAATAATTTTAAGGCAGTGCTTGAGAAAGGGACACTATTGATCACAAATGTAAACAACTCTCAAATCTGCATATGTTGTAAAATTGTCAAACATATTTAAGTCATTGCTTGCCATTGATGTCAATAGACCTAACTTAGCGTCTATTGTCGTCTGCCAGTGAATAAGGTAAACTTTGGCTTCAGGATGGATATTAATGTGCTCGAGTGATGTTGCACAAGCGCCCATTTGTTTTCAGTGCAGACAGCCATAAAGCTACTTCTCCAAAGTGCCGACATGTCCAGCACATAGTATAGATAACCTCCCCATTAACCTCTCAATACTGTGGGCTTTCTGTAAAGTACCTATCCAGTAGGCATGTGCCGGTATAAGATACTGACAGTATGATAACCTTAAGCAAAAATATCACGGTTTCACAATATCACGGTATTATAGCACTAAAATGTGTTACTTCGAGATATCTTGGTTAAAAAAACAAATTTAAAAACTTTTTCAATTGAACAGGATTTTTATTTTTCAAAACATATTAGCAAATTGGAACATAAGTATAATGTTAAGTTATAATAAATTTTAAAAAATAACAAACACCGGTATTCTAAATGAAATTAAAATTAATATAATTGCAGGGTAGGGGAGCGTAAACCCACAGCCACAGATTAACATTGTCATCAGAACAAAAAAATTTGAATTATTTTCCATTAAAAGCATGTGTGTATGACTTGTATCATGTTTAGATTACACACACGCTCTCTTTCTCATCACATACAGCTGTCAGAGATGAAAAAACCCCAACATGTTTTACCACCGCTAGACACACTAAACACGCTGGAGTTAACTCTCGTAGCTGGTGGGAAACGTTCATGATAGTGTTTACAAGGGGTGTGCCATCTTAGGCACCCCACGATTCGATTATGATTCCGGGTGCTACGATTCGATTATTGAACGATGATCATGGTTATCACGATTATCGATGCATTGTACATTAATAATTAATAAAGTAGCCAAAAAATTTATGTCCATTATTTATTTAAAACATCCTAATGATTCAACAGGAATGATGGAAACATGCCCATACAACAATAAGCTGCCCTTAGGCTGCTTTTTTTATTTTTTACAAGAAAGTGCAAAAACATGAAACATTTTAAAGGCAGTACTTATTTTTCTCAACAATACAATAAAATTTACACAGGTGGAATGAATTCCACATTTTCTGGAAACAAAGTGTCTTTAAAAATAAGACCAATTTAACCAATATACTTTGTTTTCACAGATTTCTGTACTATTTCGCATGTTTGTAGTGTTACCGCTGTAATTAATCATTGTTTTACACGTTCTGCATATGAAATACATGTTAGCGTATTAGCTAATTAGCTTAGCGCTCGGTGCTAACTATTAACATCTCAAAAACAACAACAATAAAGGCTAAAAAGTACAAGAGGGTTCATGTACTCACCTCTTGTAGACGCACACGGGTCTTAGCAACACACTCAGGACATTTTTCAATTGACATGACTTGAAACTACTGCTGGACATCTGAAAGACAAAGAGAAATTAATTATCTCTCTTCCCCTCTTGTGACTGCCGGGTCTGCCTGTCTCATACACAAATTTATTTTCCAGTCTTTTGAAAAAGGAGTAAATCTCTCGCTCAGTAACCGGCAGCATCCATCATAACGTTGTGCATGCGTCCATTAAAAGTGTTCAGGCGGCAGACGTGTCTTGAATTTCGTTTCGCTACGAGCGGTTGTTTTAAAAGTTATTAGGGAAAATCATTGTTTTTGAACCTTTATGAATCGTAATCAAATCGTCACGTGTTGAATCGCGACAATCAATTTTTGGAACTCCCTTAATAACCTTTAAGTTTGTATAGTTGCGAAACCATATTGAAGGAATCATATTGCCTCCTCAGCAGCCACCTTCCACGAACATGTTATACATGTCAGTTGGCCCTCCTGCTCTATGCCGTCTGTAACTTTTCTGTAGCCGAGGTATTTCCATACAAGCGATTTCTTTTTCTTTAATAGGGTGAAAAAGTTCAGGAGTTTCACTAAACTCCAGCCATTGTGATGCACAGCTGACTCACTGACACTGAGCAACAACCAGGGGAGAGGTTTGAGCCTTGCAGCTGCAATCTAGGGATTTCTCCCTGCATTTACTGTACATAAAAAATAGCTAATACCTTAGGGAGGGTATGACAGAAAATTTTTGTGGTTTTGAAACCGTGACGTTGTCATACCACGGTTATCGGCACATGCCTACTACCCAGTGCATGAACAGTGCATCAACATTAACAGTCCAAATCAGGAAATGTTGAAATGTATTGGTTTATTTCATGTTTGCCAACTATGAAGCCCTTTTGAGGACTTAGGGTAATTATTAAGGGCTATATGAATAAATGTCTTGACTTGGTTTCATCTCATCAAAAGACACATTTTTCTTTTTGTTTTTATTCTTGGTTTATCACATAAAGAGTATTATTGAGGATAATTGCTTCTAGTGGGTATGCCAACACATACAGTAATACCAAATTACTGTTTTATCTCTCAGGCCCACTTGCTTTCTTCACGCACACACCTACCTACACATCCTCCTGCTTGTTTCCATGGAGACAGCATGAGAGGAGGATTTCTCCTCGAGGATCAGAATATCTGATCTTAATATATGTACAAACACACACATATGGACACGCAGCCGCTCATCCCGAATTACAACATTCTCAAATCCACAGAATGGTCATTGGGTGCAAGTGAAGGCATAAGACATCCAATCCAATTGACAGTGGCGCCACCAGGGGGTGGCCAGGGGTGGCCACAGCCACCCCTATGAATTGGTTGGCCACCCCACTGGCCACCCCGCTTGCCAGTATATCGTTAGATTGTTGTAGCATCAGTTATGCATTTCATCCCAAATGAATGCATTTATTTTGTTTTGTCAAATGTAGGGCTGTCAAATTTATCGCGCTGAACGCGCAGTAATTAATTTTTAAAAATTAATCGCGTGAAAATATTTATCGCAATTAACGCATTCGCGGTAGGACTCATTCAGGCATTGCCGCAAACAGCCTACAATGGCGCCGTTTTACTTATATACAGAGATAAGAGGCAGTGTCAAGTGAGTGGAGAAGATGCAAGCATTCCTAACGCAGAGAAGATATAGCATTTGCAGCCACCACACACAGTCATGGATGCACCACTTCCCATCATGCATTTGGGCAGAACAGTTAAGTCGCCACAGTATCATTTACTGAAAGCTCAACAAATACACTACATGGCAATATTTAGTCACAATATACAAACTCATTTTTATCCTTTAAGAATTACAAGTCTTTCTATCTGTGGATCCCTTTCACAGAAAGAATGTTAATAATGTTAATGCCATCTTGTGGATTTATTGTGATAATAAATACAGTACTTATGTACAGTATGTTGAATGTATATATCCGTCTTATCTTTCCATTCCAACAATAATTTACAGAAAAATATTGCATATTTTATTGATGGTTTGAATTGCGATTAATTACGATTAATTCATTTTTAAGCTGTGATTAACTCGATTAAAAATTTTAATCGTTTGACAGCCCTTATTAAACGTACACCTTATGCCTAATATATACATACAGCACAATAAAACAATCGTTTTGGAACTCAAAATGTTGACTGGACAGTTATGGACTATGCACATTAAATCATTAGTAACATCAAATATTACACAATAAACCAAAGTATATAGCCGTGTCCTTAAGTCTTTCTGATAGTTTTCTTCTGACCTTTTTACTGCAATAATATGATGAAAACCTGAAATTATGGCTTTTAGTTTTGGCCACCCCAAGATTTTAAGTGGCCCCATCTGGCCACCCCTATGAAAAATTTCTGGAGGCGCCACTGCCAATTGAACTGGGAACTAGTAGTGTGTGACCATGTTTCAGTGCCATTGACAGAGAAAGATGTCCAATCTTTTACGACTGGGACGGTTAGCAGCGGATCACCGCTGTCAGCCCTTCTAGTCAAAATGGATTGGACGTCTATTGCAGTCAATGGTAGCCAGTTAAACAGGTGGCTTTGAACTAAAGAAAGATGAAAAATAATGTTGTGACATGGAGGACAGCCAGTAGATTTCCGGAAATTCCTGTAGGACATTTAATGTCAAAATGTTAAAAGGCCACTTTGGACGAAATTCAATTAATACATTTTTCACAATTTTTAACATTTCTCTTCTGGCAATGACTGTCGTGTTTGGCGCGTAATAGCAGAAGTTAAAATATAAACAATATTAAGCCGTAAAAAAGTGAGGATCGCTCTTGTGACAGCATGACCAGGTCCCTGAGCACGACTCACTATTTACCTAATGTCGTAAAACTGTCGCGCCACAGCAATACGGCAGCGACATCGATTTACGACCAAAGGTCATTTCTTTTCATGGTTGTCATGTAACATTCGTGCACAGCTGTCCTTTAAAAACTGATATGGGCAACATGATAGTTTTAGGCGCCTCTAAACTATAAATGTAGTCGTTTTTTCTTTTATTTTAAGCGTGGGGTTTTATTTCTACGGTGCTGACGCCATGTAAGTATAATAGCCCGTTAGCATGTGAGTGATTTACTGTAATTTTGCATTTGTGGACACGCTTAAACAATAGTCATGAAGTGTATTTTATAAAATCACGGTGAAGACAAGCTTTGGGTCAATACGTCAGGAAATCTTACGATAGCCCGGCGTTATGTCATATTTGTGCATTAAGTCATGTTTGTGAGGGGGGAAAAAAGCTTAATAGATCGCAAA
The DNA here is from genome assembly GCF_030265065.1 of Corythoichthys intestinalis. NCBI lineage: Eukaryota > Metazoa > Chordata > Actinopteri > Syngnathiformes > Syngnathidae > Corythoichthys > Corythoichthys intestinalis. The sequence continues at coordinate 38,281,054 of NC_080406.1, read as the reverse complement.
TGTCGCTTAAAACGAATATACTATAGCATTTTCAGGCCATATTTCAAAAGAAGTAGACTATTTGAAAGTGTCACCAGGAAAAGGATTTTTATGCTTAAAAATAATGATATGCATGGCAAATAAATGATGCATCCTATCCTAAGAAATTTCCTCTCTCTTCAGATTGTTTCCCCAGAAGCTGACGTCAAACGGCATAGACATGGCGTCTAGGTTTTTGAAGTATTCAGTTCTTCTTCAGAAGTACAGAACTCCACTTCTTATAGCGAGCTGTGGTGGCATCTTTGCAGCCAACACGTTTTACCACGTCTTCCCTGATATGTCCTACCGACAGCTCTACCAAGCCTGGTACAAGGGAGAACCGGTGACACTGTCTGACAAGCTAGAAGGACTTTTCCAGCAGGTAATTGAGATTTTGTTGTTGTTAATCTTTCTGTTACTGTTATAGGAAGAATGATTCAAAGTACTACCACTAGATGGCAGAAGCTACAATTAACCTGTGTACAGTGGTACCCCGACATACAATCGCTTCGGCACGCAATCTTTTTAAAATCCGACCTAAAATTTGAGTCGCCATTTGTTTCTACATCTGACGACATGCTCAAAATACGACGACTTATGACAGCGCCACAGTTTCTTTGTTATACGGACGCACGGCGGATTTTCCTGTGAGAGAAATCAATAGAGGTGGGAATCTTAGTGCACCTAACGATTCGACTATGATTCAGAGGCTCCGATTCGATTATAAATCGATTATTGATGCACCACAACCCCCCCCCCCCCCATCTCCCCCCACCCCGCTTGTAATTTTTTGTACACTAGTTTCAAAATTGTTCAAAAATCCTCTCAGGCTAAACAAACTATTATTTCAGTATCAAGTTAACCGTTAAAAACAGTAAATAAAATACTCAAGTCCCCATTCTGTATCGGCAGCTTTAAACTACATTCAATTAATTTAATGTTGTGAATCAACCGTTAAAGTTGTAAAAATTGCTCCCGTTATTCCATAGGAAAGTCTGTCACTTCGCATCTAGTTCTTGGTATATGATCTAACATGGCCGTCGTCTGTCATTTCACATCTAGTTCTAGATATATGTGATATCTACCATAGCCGTATGTTGCCGTATGTTTGTATTTAATTTTTTCATTAATAACAAATCTTAATTCTATCATTTTTTTCACACTCACCCCTTACTAAAGTTGTTTTTTTTTGACAACAGAAAAGATAACAGTGGCAGTCAGATACCATTTTAATTTTTTTCAGGTCATTCATTGTCAGACAAATGCAGCACGGCAAAACGCCTTGCTAAACAATAAGTAAAAATATCAAAATGGCTTATCTTTTTGTCCTCTGTAGGAGCATGGCCCTCAACAAAATGTTTACAGCATATGAAATGTGAATGGCTTCACCTTGCTGGCGTTAAACTGGTCTTTTGGACGTCCGTGCAAGTTGATCCGTTCTTCACATTTTTTCCTCCCGAGTTTTTTGTTTCGTGAAACGTATGAAGAAAACATCCTTCATATGTCGTAATGTGTAGAGTCGTTTCTACAAGTTCCATAGTAGCAGTGTTTGATCGGCATGTTCTTTTTTGAAAGATTACCGGAGAAACAAGCAGAAATAACATGAATTGTATGTGAGGGCTCGTCTATAATGACCCACTTCCGCTTTACGATGGCTACGTCACGGTCTAAAAATAGCATTTGCGCGGTATGCTATTGAAGATGGAAATGAAAGAAAAATATGGGCGTGGTGTGCACGTCCTTGAACTGGCACGACAATGCGGCCGTAGAATGTCTATGATCTCGACGGTCCTCCTCCGGACCCAACACGCCTACTGTCCGCTGCAGATAACACCTATAAGAACAGAACATTAAAAGAGAAAGTAAAATCTCTACAGCATCTATCTCTGTCACGCCAGCAACGCGGTGCGTTCAGGTACATCACGCAAAACCTGATCCGTTACATTTTTACAGGAATTATTATTGTTGTTATTATTATTTTTTTTCTTTATAATTTATTGACTGCGGAACGAATTAATTGAATTATAATGTATTTTTTGGGGTAAATCCTGCTTGACATACGCCCTTTTCGACTTTTCGACCTGTAACGAATTGACTTCGTATGCGGCGGTACCACCGTATTTGGGAAACGTTTTCTTTGGCGTCCTGGAAAGTTTTTCTAATATAAAACATGTAAATTGGTTCCATAAATTTAACTTGTGATAGTGTGAAAGAGTTTGTTCATTTTATAGCATTAAGATAATATAATTAAAAAAAACATAAAGCATGTTTCGACTAATAAAATCATTAAAATAATTTAAAAGTAACAAGTTAACATAGGAGCCCCTCTTCACTATTACCTTAACTCACCTCTGTGTAATGACATATTCCATTCATTATTTTTTCCTAGATTTCAGTTTTGAACTTTTAAATTTAGCTGTATCTGACCCCAACAGATAACATCAATGTAAAAAAAGTTTTGAAATCATTCTTATTAGTCTCATTTTTTAATATCATAAAAACCTGAAACTTGCACAGGGGTTGTAGACTTTTTACAGCCACTGTGGCTCTTTCCTTTAAAGGATGCACCGCACGTTCTCGATAGGGTTAAGGTCGATGGGTGATAGTGCCCAATGGTACTACCAATAACAGCACCTGCATCTTCAATGGTATCCTTGTCACGTGGGATTGTGAGAGAATTATTATACTGCGGAAGGCATGGTTCTTCTTTTTTTTTTAGAGTGACAGGAAATAGCCAGCTTGAAACTGCACATATTTTCCATAGGTCACTTCGACATCATACATCACTCGGACTGGTGAGATGGAATGATTATAAAGCACTTTTCCACATATTGAATGTTGCTCAAACAACTTTATAATACTTGTTAAAATTAGAGATATAGTTGTGCAGTAACCCCGTGTGACGTAGACTGGACTGCGTTTGATAAGTTTTGTGGCTGACACCTACTGCATATCCGTATTAAAATGCAGATTTATGGAACATTTGTCATATTAAATTTGAAGTATATTTAATACACTGACAGTTATCAAATGGTCATTAAAAAAGTTAAAAAACATACAGTGACAATACTATAGGATCTACTTTTAATACAAAAAAGGTGCTGGCTGCACAACTTTGTGAAATGCAGTTCAGTATACGCCAAACGTTGTTGGGTTTTTACTTCCATAAATTAACAAACTGGTATTATAAAGCACTTTGAGCAATTTTAATGAGTTGGAAAGCGCTATAAAATCATAAATATGCTAATATGACAGAACATCGGGTTTAATCATCTGATCACATGCAGCTATTTCTTTCATTCATCACGGCCCCTTTCCGTGGGAATTCGAAAAAGAAAAAAACTTTATCAGGCTGTACGTTTGACCACACACTAAGAATGAACCATCTACCTCACTAAATCCTTCTCCAAACATCCAAAAGATTCTAAACTAGAGGTAAAATACCATTTCTTTCCAGATGCTACCATGATGCGACGCGAGAAATGTAAACCATGACGTCACTAAAGAACCTCCCATGAAATTAATATGGCAGAAAACACTCAGGTGACATGAAGTACCGCTCTGAGACCACCAATTTGGCCAAATTTCAAAACTGTCCAATATGCATGTGTGATACATCATTGGAAAGCTTAAAATCTCAATTTTCTGGGGTAAGAAACATTTTGGACGGGGGGCTTTTTTTTTTTTGGAAAAAAATGTTTTTTAAACAGCAAAACCCTATCTGGAGGTGAGAGCACGCGAGAGCAGAATTACAGACGGCATGACTTTAACTTTCTTATATTATCGCGTACTTACCTTGTTTTCGATCCAAAAACTCCATGTTGCATGTATCACTGAGTGTCAAGACACAGCTGTGAATGGCCACAGCTGCATTTTATGGGGATTTTATGGGTGAAACATGGTAATATAACAAGGTCGTGATGCAGAAATCGCAGACATCCAGGAGTGGTCGAGATTTTCAGATATTTACCCTTTTAAATGTTTTTTTTTGTTTCAATTTTTCTTTGTTTGGATTGATTATTTATCATCTAACATATCGGGGAAAATGCGACAGTAACAAAAAAATACAATTTAGCGATAGTTATGAGATAGATATCCGAGAGTTTTTTACGGACACCATTTTTTCCCATTGTGACGTAATTTGTTTAAAAGTTTAAAATGTGCGAGTGAATAATTATTTAAAGTCGTTTTTTTAAAAAAAAATTTTTAAACAAAATATTTGACATCGATTAATGATTCTAAGCTAAAAATGACAACATTTTGAATAAGAAATATAATTACCTACCTTGTTTTCATGGCTAAATTGAAACAAAAAACGGTTGCGCGACATCTGCAAACGCGGGTTTCCAGGGTAAAACAGGCAAGTTAAAAATAGTTCAGGGGCTTAATGCGCCATGAATCTGCTATGGCAGCATATAGACATTTTGTTCGATCAAACACAACAGTTGTTTTGGCTTAAAATACAGCAGTTTCTTTTAAAGAGGAGTGCAAGAGCAGAAACTGCTTTTTCAGTCTTGTCTGTGTTTTCCGCCATATACCGGTAATTGACATTTCATTTAAATCATGTTATTTTTATACGTAGGTGCTGAAAGACTACAGTGTCACCCCATCCAGTAATTTCTCTGCATTCGCCTCCTTTGGGTTCCACCCAGTCAGCGCCGGCGTCCCTTGGCTGCCTGCAGGGGCTCAAATAGGCATCCCGGCGAACTTTAACAGCACACCCGACGACCATGATGGTATCACTAACCGGACTATTTTCATAAATGGTAAAACGGTTGAATGGGACAGCGAAACTGGGACAGCGCTAAAGGAGTCTTTGGTGCTCTCCCTCCGAGCACAGAAATTTGCCATAGCTCGAGAGGTCGCCCGTTCACAGTCGGGCGCACCCATCCTAAGTGCTGCAGTTGCTCCATTCTGCCTGAGTGGGGTTTGGGTGTACAGCGTGGTTCTGAAGCAGGTGTTCAACCTTCACGCCGGCCCATTTTTGTTACGCGGGGTCGTTAACTTGGTAGCGCTAGCACTTGGGGCTGTGTCTTACTTCCTCATCTCTGACACCGTCACCCAGTGGTCCGATTACAGCTCGGATCGACGGGCTGCCGGGGTGTCGTCCGACTATGCTGAAGGCGGGATAGAGTTTTACGACAAGATTCTATCTAGAAACAAGACACTGCGCACACTCATGGGACAGAAGGGAGAGGAGATGTACGCACCCAATGGGAACTTGTTTCCCGCCAATATCATTCAGCTGAAGCACACACCGTACACCTCCAGGAGGGATGGCATAATCACTCTCATGAAAAAGGACAAGATTTAACTCCAGGAGGGATGGCATAATCACTCTCATGAAAAAGGACAAGATTTAAGTTTAAGTAACAAATTTGTTTGAATTGTTTTTTTTTTTTTTTACTCATTAACTGCCATTGAGGATGATAAACGTCCAATCTGTTTCGACTTGGAGAGGCTGGCAGTGAACAATAGGAATACAGAAATTGGAGAATTTTTAGTGTTTATCATTTTATTTTAAAATGCTTAAATAAACACATTTTAAGAAATATTTCAGTTTTTTTTTTTGATAATTTATAAATTGATAGTGTTTCTAAATAATGAATTGACTATCAAAATTGTAATTTCATTTGACAATTAATTAGTTGTTGATTAGTCAATTAATTGTAGCAGTCCTAGTTGGCAGACATCATTGCCCTCCATAGGAGACCGTGACTACAATGTGGCCTGTGACAAAGATGATTTAACGCAATATATTATATTCCCAGTGCAAGTTTGTCATTTCCCTTGTGGCGCCCCCAGTATTGTATGCACGCCCTCACCAACCCATACCCAGAGAAGCAACCTTGACTGAGGAAAAATACGCTCAAGTATGCACACATTTGCATGTCTGGCTAATTTGTTTAGCGATAATAATCTTAATATCAGCTCTGTGGGGCCTTGCAACTCATCATGCCACACTCCCCGAGGTCATATGTCTGCATATTAACGAGGTTCCGATGCGTGTTTTAATTACATTTCTAGTCAGATACCTTGAGGACTGAACTAAAATAGCAGCTTATAATGAATAATATTGCAAAGTACAATGGACTATGGTGGAAATTCAATGTTTTAAGTGTAAAACATGATCAAAAAGCTTTTTACCTCCGTCAGGAGCTGAAACCTACAGAAGGAGGAGGTTATATATTGGGTTATCTGTCCGTGTTCATGATAACTATAGAATGAATAAAGGATTATCAAACTTGAAAGATGATCGCAATGTCCAACGGAAGAGGTGATTCAATTTTGGGGTCATGAGGTCAAAGGTCACAGAAAAATAAATTTTGTGATAAATTGATGATGGATTTTATTAAAATTTACCGAGTAGGTGATATGAAGAGAAAGGGTCAAAGATCACAGAGGTCAGAAATATGGCAATGCTTTGAATTTGGCTGCTCAGGTGGAAGTAGGCCAATGATCTCTCAGTGCTTCTCTAGTATTGTATCTGAATCCATGCAAAGGAGGCTGTCACTTCATGACTGGGGTTCAGTCAATCATGTGTGAGTTACTTTGGGATGTTTCTATCAACAACAGTTCACTGTCTCATCTACTTCTCAGTGTGCTTTTGAGAGGGACACAAAGGACCATTGTCTTGCTTAACGCGCTGGCTGCCATTACGTTGTTCGCCACATGAGGCCACTAGAGCCCACATTAGAACGTGTGCTCCTTTTACAGGAAATATGAATTACACGGCTGCTTGGTCTGAATATGTGAATGAACACACTTGACAATTTTATTCATTGAAACAGATTGGTAATAATTTTAATTAAAACATTTTGAAAGGGAGGACTTCACTCTTAGGCTGCCACTGACGAAGATAGTCGTCCTCATCATTTAGACTGGGAGGGGCTGGCAGCAATCGAATGATCGCTGCCATCCCTCCCAGTCCAAATTGATTGGACGTATATTGCCATTAATGGGCGTTTTACATATAGATTTTCTAACTAACATACCATACCTACTCTGTGAAAAGATACATAACATGTGAAAGTTTACAATAATGTGACTTCCCCTAGTAATAAAATTACATATTCCCAACATCCGGGTTCTGTGAGGAGTTCCACGCGTGGTTTGATTTACCTGGGTGCGCTCCATAAGTAGCAGCGCGCCTCCCGCTTTTGTTGCCCCGCCCCCGCGCGCCCCATTTGCGCCATTACGTCGCCGCCACCGCTGCTGTGTCGCTCCGACAGGCAGCTGCAGTACCGAGAGAGGCTGACAACCGCGAGCAAGCGCACCAAGTCCGAAACGTAACATTAATCGATTAAGTCATTTACGTTAAATATAATCAGATCGGTTTAGTTATTTTTTGCTTTTTAACGCGTTTAGTTTTCTTAGCCTGGAATGACCGATAGAGTTTGCGTTTAGCCAATGCTTTCTGCGTGGGTTCCTGTTTTGTGGATTATCATCCGTGGCTGCCGAAGCAGTGGTAGCATGGTCGCGGCCGGAGGAGGCCCCTTTTTGCCGGATGGATGTGCGTGACTGCGAGCACCCGTGAAGACCCGACCCGACTGTCCGTAATAATCATGCCCAGGTCTCGTCGGCAGCTGCGGGCGAACTCCTCTTGAATGTTCGGGCTTCATCGCCCTACCGACAAAGAGCATTTCCTCACACGGCGAACAATTTATTCCTTGAAAACTGGACGCCCCCGGAGCAGTTTATGACGGTAAGAATAATTCAAAAGACACTTCAGCTTTAAAAACAGTTATTTTCCCCCTTCTCCAGCCAGTTGACGTTAGCTATTTTAGCCCACTAGCTTGACGCTGTCACTTTGCTCCAAGTTGATTCACGCCGCTACATATTTCCCAAGAATTTTATAACGCAGCTCCAGTTTGACCAAATATATGGACATAATTTTGCACATTATTATTTTTATATTTCAAATGTATAACTGCGTGCTTATAGTCATGACCAATGTGTAGCTCGCTTGTTTGCTAACGCTGCTGTCCCCATTCAAATACATCGCAGTTAGTTGTTAGAGAAACCTAACACCACAAAATGATCAATCATTCGCACTGTTGCATCGCATTTAGCGCCCTCTATTAATGAATCCATGCCTCGGCCTTCCGTATGTCAACATAAATGCCCCCTTCGTTAATGGCTCATTCATTGTAACGTTACAAGTGTACAATAAGCCCCTTCAATGACAGCCCGGTCGGTGTTGAATGGAGCCAGTTGTATGCCTTTAAATATGGCGCACATTGATTTGAAGAAAACGGAAAAAAGAAGCAATTAATAACACCTTCATATTTATTTATCCCCGTTCCCCAAACTACAATATGGCGATGGTGGACCGTGACAATTAAACTATGCATTTCCCACCCCCATTCATGTGAAACCATAATGGCTTTTCTTCTCGGCCGTCGCCTTTATTCATGGCATGCGCGTCATTAATTGCACATAACAGTTGCTAATCGAACAGTGGCGCGGTGTTCAGTAATGCCAGTCAAGCCTGCATGCAATTGAGGCGTCCTCCTTTTTTTCTCGATGACGTAATCCTCCACCATCCGTGCCACATATTTTGGGTCGCAGTCGCCCCTCTGCTGCCTGCTGCAGCTGATATCATATTCGTATCATATCTGCTTCTCCACGTTTGTGCATACCTAGCCCATTTCTTTTATTGCATTTACACAATCTCCAGTTTTTGGTCAGGAGTAATTCTTCTATAGGGGGTGGATACATTATTGAGTCCTACCTGGGATATGTCTTTGAAGTATTCTTTAACACCAACCACTGTGTGATGGGGATCATCAGAGATCAGTAAAAGAGCTATCTCTCATCCCTTCATGATCCCAATGAACACAATACACAAAATGTTGTGTTGAGCAGAAGCTGTGGTTTTCAACCTTAACATAATGGCTGCCATTGACGGTGCTAGATGTCCAGTCAATTTTGACTGACTGGGACTTGATTGAATTTATTGAATTTATTGTCATTACTGAGAGATACCGTGGCTGGAACTCCCAGTCAAAATGGATAGGGCATCTAGCGCTGTCAACTGCAATGAAAGATGAGCATGCCCTGCTAGTCTTCTCAGTTTAAATGATTTAGATTAGGCGTGAACGATATTGGAAAAGACTACCATAGCGATTTCTGGGGTGGGGGGGTTGCGATTACATTTGTTTTCCCCTGAAAAATCGGGAAACATTTTCGGGGCTGTTTAAAAAAATTCCCATCGCTCCGATCGGTCAAACGGTTCGGCTTGTACGGCGTGCCGAAAGAACGCGGACAAAAAGTGACGATCATATAATAATACATTTTTCAAAAACCTGCATTAACGGGCGAACGGAAAATTTTGGGTGGTCAATCGAAAATTTCCCATCGTCGCGTGAATTTTACGGTCGTTTCGATACTTGAATGGTGCCAATCGGTCAAACAGTTCGGGCTGTATGGCGAGCCAAAAAATGCAGAGAATAAGATGTTTATATACTGTATGTCAAAAAGAATAACGTTGAGGAATTTCATTTTCTGGGCCTTTGCAAGGCAAAGCCCCATATAATAACTCTAATCGCTCTGTTTGGGATAGGCCTGAACGATATTAGGAAAAAATTAACAGTGCGATATATATATATATATATATATATATATAGCCAAGGCTCCACACTTACTTTTTGCATTGGTTGCACCAAAATTTTTCTTAAGGTGCACGAGAACAAAATGTAGGTGCACCCACATTTTTCATTGCATCACCTTTAACACCAAGCCCATGTAGGCATGGGACGAATTGGACCTAGGATCTTAGAATTGTGAGGTGGACGTGCTAATCCCTGTCCCACCGTGCCACCTTCATCATGTGAATTATTTTAAAACTAGAATAATGTAGAAAAATGTTTGTCTTTATTAAATGCTTTATGAAGTGAGTCCTCTCAAATTCACTCATGCTTTGACGCTTACGCTGCCGAGAACAGCCACTCACTTACACAATGAATGAGTTTGCACAGCACACTTCAGACAGGGCTGCAAGTTTAATGATGATTAACACATTTATGCCTTTGATCGTAAAGCTATGGAGGTTTCTCCGGTCAGATGAAACCTGTCAATCATCGTTAACGTTAAGTACCAAACACCAGCTGAGCTGCACTGGTGACCAAAGAAAACGGTTTGAACACACAGCTTAGCAGGACAGAGGGTGAGAGCCTATGGCACTGTACGAGCATGAAGCAGAAAAACATGAATATATTTTTTTAATCAACAACCCGATCTTCGGCCCGATTTCCGATCACGTGATCGGGGACATCCCTAATTGATATAATGCCATTTAATCCAGGCTTGGTGTATATAAAAGGGATGCAGGATACGTGATCTGCACACTTGCTGCTTTTACGAAGTAAAACAAAAGATTACATGTTGAAAAATAAAATAAAATTACACGTCCTGCGATGTGACACAGTAAACTAGCATGAAGGTTGGTAGTTGGTAAGATATCGCACCCTGGAATTACAAATTTGGAGAAAAAAAAAAGATTAATACTAATATTTTATGTATTAGAGAATCAGAAACTAATTGATAAATTGATAATTTAGGGCTAGGCGATTATTGTAATTTTCGGACTATAAGCATATAAAACAATGAAATCTATTTTTTTTTTTTTTTAAATATTTTTTAAACAGTGTGATATTAATTGGACAATACCACACAGCCCTCTTTTGGAATTGGTATCAGTTGTGAAAAAAATTGTATCGAAACAATACTAGATCAAATGTAGCAAAAATGTATGACAAAAGCCAATATGAGTTGACCTATTTTTACTCCAATTCTGCTTTAAGAACAAATCGGAAATAAACAAACTGACCGAAACTTGGAACCAAGCTTTCTTCTAAAGACTGCCATGAATTGGAATTTTCCTCTGAAAATGACGCTCTCGGTGGAAGGAAATGTAGCAGAAATGTCCATTGCCCCTTTCCCACTGAAACTAGTGGGTCAACGCACGTTTCTTCCAACCCGATGCAACCCACTAGCAATTGGCATTTGGCACCTTTCCCATTGACAAAAAAAAAGCCGTGTTTTTTTTTTTTTTTTCCCACCCGTCTAACCCCCAACCCCTCCTCAGCCGTGCGTGAGGTTACGTAACGTCACCACGCTAAGATACGAGTCAACACAAGTGTGACCGAATTCATTCAGTTCAAGGAAGTAAACGATGCAGAGTAACATGGAAGCCTCCTTTCCGTTTGTGTTCTATGTTTTCATGCTTTTTACTGTCCTCAAAATGGTCGAAATTGTTATGACGCATCACGTAAGAGCCTACGTCACCTTGTAGATTAGGGTGTTGACTGTTGACCCGAGGTTTTGCTTTCACACTGCTTGACGATCAGAGCCGAGGTGATTTTAACGCGGGTCGCTTGGCGGGTTGATTGACACAGGTCGAGGCGGGTCGCTGCACCTTTCCCACTGCCACCAAAAGCCGATTGTAAGTGGGTTGACATGGGTTTTTTGGCCAGTGGGAAAGGGGTACATGACAGCAATCAATCAAGAGGCGACCTTTCATGGTGTTTAATATTTACATAAATCTGTTTATAAAAACTTAAACTCCGATCTATTTTTTTTTAAGTTTCAGATTCCCTATCTTATCTGTTAACATACAATATCAAAATGTAGTCAAGAAAATCAGAATAACAATCATGATCACCTATTAATCAGCAACTATTGTAAAAATTGAGGAATCACTTGGAGGCATTTATTTCTTTGTGGTTTTGCCAAGTTTTATGTTGGTACGTCATTATTACAACAATCCCTCTCCACACAGAGTTGCAAAATCAGCACAAGTGATGTGTTTGACGTATTCATGGATGCCCTCCATTTAGGCTAGAATTCCCTTAGTGTCGCAATGGTTGGTTAACCCCATTTTAGAGCAATGAGCCACCCTCATACCGCCAAACGCCTGAAGATTTGCACACTGGGTAACGTGAGATTACATACCTGCTTTCTCACAGTTTCTGCCGGCTCGTATGCTTAGTATGACCCAGATGCTTCAGATTAGATTTCCTGCAGTGATGCCCCATCTTTTGCTGTCACAGCAAACATGACCTTGTCGTGAGAAATTTCCATGGAGACGTGTGTGCTCATTGATTGTTAATTCTTTTACAGATGGCAATAGATGTAAAATCTGTTTGAACTGCTGATCATTGTGTGCGTATTTCTTTTATGTGTCACACCTGCTTGGTTTTAAATTTAGCTAGTGTTTTCTTTCTCTTGAACTCGTGATAATGAATAATCAGGTTTTGAATATTTCACCTCTGTTAACACCTTTTTAACATCACTGTTTGGATCACAAAGTCTCACCTTTATGAACATTTTAAATTAAAGGGTCATAGATTGTTTACTGGGTTTAGTTGGTCATTTGTTTTGAATGCCCAATATCAGATGGAGTGGTGTTTACTTTTAAGAGCCCTTCTTTTAACTGGAACCAGGCTGCCTTTGATTGACGCTGTCCGCTGGTGACAGCCTTGTCAAAGAGCAGGCTGTTCATGTTTAACCAAGTGGACCAGCTGCCTGTCCATCCAACTGGAACCCGTTGGAAAGCTCGCAGTACAGTCAGTACAGTTGGGGGATTTCAGTTTGCAGAGCTATCGATAGAGCCAGTTCAAATGGATAGGACGTCAATGGTACTAAAATATGAGTTACTACTTAAGAGAGTCCGTTGGTCTGTTGATGAGGCCACACAGTTAAAATAGCATTTAAACTGACACAACAAAATTGGCCTGTCACTTGAATGTTCCATTGATTTACTTAATTTTTTTTCCTCCCTGGAAATGGATAAAATGTGTACTGTATATATATTAAAAGAGGGTAGAAGATTAAGGGTACATGGATTGCGTCATTTCATTGAGGTTTAACCATATTCTGTTGGATAAATTAGAAATGCAGTAAATCTTGGAGTTGGTTTGGCTCTTTTTCAGAGAACATGATATGAATGCATTTTTTCCGGAGATTATATTAGGGCTGTAAACTGCCTGTACCAGAATCTCTGTAAAATTCAGAGTAGAGTATATAATCCTGAGGAAGTGTTCTTGAATTTCACTTTAAAATCTTGGAGAACTCATTCTGCTAAACGCGCCACGGCCACCCAGAAAAATAATAGAATAAGGCTGCAACAACTAATCGATTATTAAATTCGTTGCCAAGGAATTTGATAATCGATTTTTGCCGGAAGCTATGAGCAGTCCCATTTGGTTCGTTGTTTGTGTGTATTGTGAGGCTTTGCGCGCGCGCGCCAGTGATTAGAGCAAGAGCGAGAGAGTTCATTGTTACACTCAGGTTGGGTTGCTGACTCAATAATATTAAAAAGTGTCGAGAGTTAGATTGTCTTTTGTGTTGTTAGATCCAGTGTGTCTCCCCTGTCAGAGGTGAGTACATAAAGCCTATTGTATTCTTTGTTTATGTGACATTACACACTAAGCTAGTTAGCGATTATGCTAATCAGTGTCCGTTTGTATTGTTTTAGAGAAGCTTATTAGCACTTGAGTTATTGTTAGATAGTAAATTTGTCTCATTTCTTTTATAAAGAAACAGCTCACATAAACCCTTGGAGTTTCCTTTTAACGCAAACTCCCATTCAAACTGTAAATTGTCACACAAGAGAGTCTTTGAAATTGGATATGGATTGTATTTATGAACAACTGTTTGATAAAGAAAACTGATTCATTACAGTCTGCCTCCTCCCTAATCGATTTTGTTATTTAGTTTAAAGAAAGTAAATGACTCTGACACAATTAATATCAGCGCTTTGCCCACATCAAAAAAATGTCAATCAGCAGCACTTTTTAAATTTAGATTAATAGGACTTTTGTCTGATTTGTGTACTGAGATTTTTTTTTTTTATATACTTTAAACATTTATTAAAAACTTAAAAAAACAAAACAAAAAAAAACCCTACAATGCTCCAGTTGGTCGAAATCCAGCGTAGGGCTACTGCACCTTAAAACATGTTTTGTTTTCTCCTTGAGATAAGTGTTGTTGTGATTAGGTCTAAACAAATAAAAGTTGAATTGATTTTATTTGACTTAGAACACATCCATAACTGAACAGTATGGACATGCCGGTGACAATGTTTTTTTTAGGTACCGGTAACCTATTGTGGTTACTCGGTTTTATGATGATGATTATTATTATAGTTATTTTTTGTTCCGCAGCCCCTTTGAGCTCAACTTGACCCCCTTAGAATGCTTCGAAATGCACCAAAATCGGCAGGCAGGTCAAGATAGGTGCAATTGTTGATACTGTGTAAAGACAAATTACAAATTCACTATGTAGCGCCCCCTAGCAGTCATTCTTTGTCCCGCCGACACTTTGAGCCAACTTTGACCCCCTCAGAATGCTTCAAAACTCACCAAACTCAACAGCCAGGTGAAACAATGGTGAAAACGTTGATAAAATGTGAAAAAAAAAAAAAAAAAAAGTGTAAATGTGTGTAGCGCCCCCTAGGAACAATTCATTCATTCATTGTTTTTTTTTTTTTTTTAAAGGTGAAAGCGGAAGTAACAACGCAAAGGTTAAAACCTAGAACACATCAGTGCTATATGAATGGGATAGCATACGCGGTGCCCAGACTGCCGTTAGTACTACATCCAGTTTTCTTTGGAATGGCAGAGCGCAGGGGTGGAGTGGGACTAAAAAGCAGCCCTGGACTTTGACTCAGCCCAGCCCACAAGAATCGCTATATGAAGGGAAACAGACCCCCTAGGGGTGTCCGGGGGCATACCGCCCAACCCCCGGGGAGAATTTTTTTTTTTTTTTTTTTTTTTTACATTTTATTGTAAAATGCATCAATTTCTTGCACTTTAAGAGAAAATGAAGAAAATATGTCTAGACTGTCACTGTCTGACTTGGGGCGCTCAAAGTACTGCAAGGCTGAACTGGAGTTGGGTTCATTTTCTGTACTAGCTCTATGATAGATCTGAATAAACAAATGAAAATGTATTTTCCAAAGCAAGTTTTATGTATTCGGGCAAATTCCACATTCTGAAACTGTCAATGATTATGATGATGATGACAATGACAATAAATTCATTCATTCATTCATTCATTCATGTATCCAATTGATTATAATATATCTCTGTCTATAAAATGATTTCATTGTTTATGCCATAATTCAGTGGTCTCCAAACTATTCCACATAGGGCCGCAGTGGGCGCAGGATTTCATTCCAACAAAACAAGACAACACCTATGCACCAATCTGGTGTCTTACAAGTGTAATCAGTTGATTGCAGTCAGGTGCTGCTTGTTTTAGCAGAAACTTCATTGGTTAAACTGTCGGTACTCGATCGGTTGAAAGAAAAACCAGGCCCCACAGTGGCCCTTGAGGACTGGTTTGGAGACCCCTGCCATAATTAATCTTGCCATACAAATAATAAATTTCAATGAAAATACAATAAACATTTCAAGACAAATCCTGTATACATAACCTTCATTGGAAAGTATTAACCAGAAAACAAAACGATATATATAAATGATTAAAAATATATATCAATTTAACTACCTAAACTTTAAAGTAAAACCATTCATTTTATTAATATTTTGTTATATTTCTTCTGAATTAATATTGCTGCTGCGTGTGCATACGTTGTTTTACAGCAAAAATTTTTTTTCAGGCGAGTGATAGTAGGACTAGCATATTGTAACTTGACACGATTGCAAACGGGTACATCGATTAGCTGGCACTAACCCTCTAATTGTCATTTATTTCATTTAAAATGTACCTACCTGGTGGATAACAATTGCCAGTATACCGAGCAAGTGACCCTCTTCATCCCTTTTTACTTGCTCTGCGCTTGTCTAGGGAACTTCCCTCTCAAACTTCCACCAGCTTATCATTACCCCCTCCCTCTTTTTTTCTCTCTCCCTGCACCGGCTGCACGTCAGAGCGGCTGCCGCTCCCCCTCTCACCATCGCCGGGGCTGGGCTGCTGTTACCCGACGTGGCCGTTGCAGCCAGACTGCTGCTTGCGAAAATATTCGTCAACTTATGACATTTTAATGCTTCGCTCTCCAGTTTCTTTAATTTTTTTCTTCCTAACCTTCTCCGCGCCACCCTTCTCTTTTCTTTTTTTGCCACCACCATCCATATTGTGCATTAACGCTCGTCGCCATTTTGCTTCCACAAGGAACCAATGAAGGCAACTTTGTGCTTCTTTCGTTCTTCTATCAGACTGGCGCATTGCTG
This sequence comes from Corythoichthys intestinalis, assembly GCF_030265065.1. Classification (NCBI taxonomy): domain Eukaryota; kingdom Metazoa; phylum Chordata; class Actinopteri; order Syngnathiformes; family Syngnathidae; genus Corythoichthys; species Corythoichthys intestinalis. Next base: position 38,264,837 of record NC_080406.1, on the reverse strand, counting down.
CCACCTGTCGGATTGGATGCGAACTGTAGATAATCAGAGGCTAGGGGGGACAAAAACAGTGATGTATAATGAATGGCGGCCGCCGGCCGTCCAGGGCACCGGCCGTTCTGTGATCCTCCAGAACCCACAGATTACCAGTCCGCCCCTGGCAGAGCGTGTCTGTGGGTGGGCACTGCCCACCAGTGCCCCCCGGTAACGCCCCTGCTACATTACAACCATACCCAGTGTGACTTAAGCAGATTTTGATCAAATCGTTAGTGTGTCAGTATTGGGGTAATAATTTGCAAATCTGTTAGATTCCGTTTCTAACTTACACTCAGACACTCTATTGCCATCGAGCTGTACACAAGCGTACAAAGAATGACATTTTGTTGCATTTGGCTGCGTACAGTTTGACTGTCATGTTTGCAATAGTGGATATGTGCTAAGTTCCTTGCTGTCAGAAATCTGACACTTGCAGTAGAAGAACCCAATAAACATCCCGTTGCACAATGTTTTGTATTTCATTCATCCAAAATCGATCCACACGCTAGCTTTTGAGAGAATCAAAATGTAATACCATGTAACACTTTTTCCCCCCAATATGTTCACATTTTATTAAAAGAAAAAAAATTACACCTTTAACTCTTTTACTGCTGTTTGCAAAAGTAGACATCCAATACGTTTTGACGGTAATAATTGATTGCCAGCCCTCCTCGTTCAAATGGATTGAATGTCAGTTGCAGTCAACGGGAGCAAGTGCCTTAACATCGCTGCAAAATAATTACTTTTAGGTTGCACATTGAGCATCTTGAACATAACTCTGCACAAGTGTGTTTTGTGGGTTTTTTGGCTGATGTCAAACAGTATTAGTCATAGCAAAGAAGTGTTATGATGACTATATAGTAGGAACCAAAGCAGTCATTCACATACAAGTCTTGTCCGTGCCCCCTAATGAGAAGGTGAAACAAGGGTAACAATTAACTCATTGCCTGCTATTGACACCGATTGATGTCCAGTTTATTTTAAAAAGGAGGACTACCTGTAAATGCTCATGTTTCAGGCGCTAGACATTGGTCATTTGCTCCCAGCTTCTCTCTTAGTAAAAATTGATTATTGTAACCAATGACTTAAATGTGTTCATACCTTACCAGATACCCGCTGACACCAATTCAGAAAAATATGCCCTGTGGTCATATACTGTTGGTAATATGATATGATTTCCCAAAAGATTGCTTTTACTAGTGTGTACAGTAAGATAAGAATTCTAGGCTAAAGCCCAACCCCCACATGTACACACCTCAAGTATGTAAGTACATCTGGCTTCCAATTCTTTACTCTAGAGTTATGCTCCAGTACTGGTTTTGACTTGTCTTCTGCCAATTCGGCCCTGCATCAACATTTAGAACCACACAAATACATCTACATCACATCGATGCACACATACATAATAATTCTAAACTTATTTTCTAAAACAAAATCCTACTCTGCTGACCTCTGCTTTCTGTGCAAGCTAAGCTTGGCGTGTTTGATTTATTTATGGGCTGTTTACGTGGTGACACTGCAACAGCAAGACGCAACAATTGTGTTGCGGAATGGCCTCGCCTTTACATGGTGACGGTGAAAACGGAAAGCGAAGACGCAAACTTTTGATACCGACCTCCAAAGCGTAACGATTCGATCGCGGGGATTGCTCTGCAAGGGTTGAGTAAAAACCCTATGAGTAAAAACTTTGGAAAGCCCTCGCTCCGTTGACGTCAGCATGTGCACACGTCACTGGGCATGCGCAGTCATCGCTAGTAAACATTCAAAACAGCAAACATGGCGGAACGGCGGCTTCAATTGACTGTTTTTAGAATATTTTTAATTTAAATATATTTTATTTTTGTGCCTTTTGTAGAAAAAGAAACACACAGATTCCATTGCTTTGAGTTAAAAAAAATACATATACAGTGGGGCAAATAAGTATTTAATCAACCACCAATTGTGCAAGTTCTCCTACTTGAAAAGATTAAAGAGGCCTGTTATTGTCAACATGGGTAAACCTCAACCATGAGAGACAGAATATGGAAAAAAAACAGATAATCACATTTTGATTTTTAAAGAATTTATTTCCAAATTAGAGTGGAAAATAATTATTTGGTCACCTACAAACAAGCAAGATTTCTGGCTGTCAAAGAGGTCTTTCTTCTAACGAGGTCTAACGAGGCTCCACTCGTTACCTGTATTAATAGCACCTGTTTTAACTCATTATCGGTATAAAAGACACCTGTCCACAATCTCAGTCAGTCACACTCCAAACTCCACTATGGCCAAGACCAAAGAGCTGTCGAAGGACACCAGAGACAAAATTGTAGACCTGCACTAGGCTGGGAAGACTGAATCTGCAATAGGTAAGATGCTTGGTGTAAAGAAATCAACTGTGGGAGCAATTATTAGAAAATAGAAGACATACAAGACCACTGATAATCTCCCTCGATCTGGGGCTCCATGCAAGATCTCACCCCGTGGCGTCAAAATGATAATTAGAACGGCGAGCAAAAATCCCAGAACCACACGAGGGGACCTAGTGAATGACCTACAGACAGCTGGGACCACAGTAACAAAGGCTACTATCAGTAACACAATGCGCCTCCAGGGACTCAAATCCTGTACTGCTAGACATGTCCCCCAGCTGAAGAAAGTACACGTCCAGGCCCGTCTGCAGTTCAGTAGAGAGTATTTGGGTGATCCAGAAGAGGACTGGGAGAATGTGTTATGGTCAGATGAAACCAAAATAGAACTTTTTGGTAGAAACACAGGTTCTCATGTTTGGAAGAGAAAGATTACTGATTTGCATCCAAAGAACACCATACCCACTGTGAAACATGGGGGTGGAAACATCATGGTTTTGGGCTGTTTTTCTGCAAAGGGACCAGGACGACTGATCTGTGTAAAGGAAAGAATGAATGGGGCCATGTATTGAGAGATTTTGAGAGAAAATCTCCTTCCATCAGCAAGGGCATTGAAGATGAGACGTAGAGTGGGGAGAACAAGTATTTGATACACTGCCAATAGTGTATCAAATACTTGTTCTCCCCACTGTAGCTGGGTCTTTCAGCATGACAATGATCCCAAACACACAGCCAGGGCAACAAAGGAGTGGCTTCGTAAGAAGCATTTCAAGGTCCTGGAGTGGGCTAGCCAGTCTCCAGATCTCAACCCCATAGAAAATCTGTGGAGGGAGTTGAAAGTCAGTGTTGCCCAATGACAGCCCCAAAACATCACTGCTCTAGAGGAGATCTGCATGGAAGAATGGGCCAAAATACCAGCAACAGTGTGTGAAAAGCTTGTTAAGAGTCACAGAAAACGTTTGGCCTCCGTTATTGCCAACAATGGGTACATAACAAAGTATTGAGATGAACTTTTGGTATTGACCAAATACTTATTTTCCGCCATGATTTGCACATCAATTCTCTAAAAATCAAACAATGTGATTTTCTGTTTTTTTTTTCCACATTCTGTCGCTCATGGTTGAGGTTTACCCATGTTGACAATTACACGCCTCTCTAATATTTTCAAGTGGGAGAACTTGCACAATTAGTGGTTGACTAAATACTTATTTGCCCCACTGTATATATATGGCGGAAAACACTCAGGTGATTTAAATTGCATGTGACTCGAAAAAGCATGTTTATTTCATAATACACGCGGTATTTTATGCTCCTGAATATGGACCGCTTGGATGTGTGTGGAAGCGATCGCTATATTTTAGTTTTTTGAATCCCGCGCCATGAAAATGAGTGACTTCCGGCTTCGGACTTGCATTGAGGAGGAGGGCGTTTTGACGTGTACGGGAGAAGGAGTCCTCTTCACTATACAGCTGTACTGTTGTGTATTAGGACTAAGGATTCAGCTGATTTTTCGGATTAATACGTTTATTTTTCGCATCGCGCCAGCCAAACGGCTGCAGAAAAATCTTGCTGTATGAGGGAGAGGCGTGTGCGCCTTTTTGGAGTTTCAAAAGGTTCCCATTCACCGTGGATATTGGCCAAAACAAGCCCTACTACTGTGGGACCATTGGACTTATGAGGAAGTGAGTAAATATCTTGTTTTGTATTATGTCAAATACGAATACAACGATTACAAAGTAAACACTACAAACTTTATTTAAATAAAGGACTATTTACGTTTGATCATTGATAGGCATGTAAAAAGCTCTCCTCATGCACATTAGCTGCACGTTAGCTGCACAACAACTGCAGTCGCCCTCCTCCGGGGAACGAGCTGTAAATTGCTTCCGCCGGGCAGTTTGCCGATCCGCGAAGACAATCGACAACCCAGTCGTCATGTCAAATAATCCGGGCTAGTTATGTGTGATTTTCCACTTCGAAGACTTTGAAACATCACTCAGTTCGGGTTAGCATGTCGGCTAGCTGTCACGCGTCTTGGTTTGTTTACATTCTCCGAAGCCGGGGAAGGGAAGTGACATATGTCCGATTTAGGTGTCATAAAATATCGTTCGGGAGGTGCAACAGTAAAGGTGAAGTCGACAGTTTTGACCATTATGGAGTAATTTTGCCATGTCGTCCTGAATAAGTGCATTTTTATTATTTCATATTCCATTTAGCACAAGACTGTTATTTGTCATGACCATGCCATTTATTTAGTAATTGGGGAAAATTTCTGGATAAAAAGAATATCCTGTAAAAATATTGGAGTAGAGAGACTGAAACAATGACATTTTGCGGCTCTCTTCGTCGCGTTTTCCTCGTTCTGAATAATTCCCCCTCAATGGGCAGTATAGTTAAACCGATGAGCCCAGTCTCCCGCTGACGTCATCCATCTGTTGGGGACGCTTGAGCCCTATAATGGTAGGCGTGGCTAACCGGCAGATTAAAAGGCAAATTTCTCGTCATGTGCGCTTTGCTAAATTGTTGTATATTGTCGTATCATCTCAAAATATGATTCTAATTCACATAATAATGCTATTTAAGACTTTTTTTCTCCTGTCGTATGCTCTTGAAAGTTCTGCTCTGAGACTCCCAATATGGCCAAATTTCAAATTGTCCAATATGCACGTGTGATACATCATTGGAAAGCTTAAAATCTCAATTTTCTGGGGGAAGAAAAAGTTTGAACAGGAGGGCATTTAAAAAAAAAAAAAAAAAAAAAAAAAAAAATTTTTTTAAAAGGAAAACCCTATCTGGAGGCAGGAGCACGCAAGAGCAGAATTACAGACGCCATGCCTTTAACGAGATATTATCGCGTACTTACCTTGTTTTGATCCAAAAACTCCATGTAGCATGTATCACTCAGTGTCAAGACAGTTGTGAATGCACACAGCTGAATTTTTGGGGGATTTTATGGGTAAAACATGACAAGGGTCGCGATGCAGAACTCGCAGATATCAAGGAGTGGTCGAGATTTTCATTTTCATATATTTACCCCTTTAAACGTTTTTTTTTTTTTTTTCTAATCTTTGTTTGGATCGATTATTTATCATCTAACATATCAGAGAAAATGCGACGGTAAGAAAAAAAATACAATTAAGCGATAGTTATGAGGTAGATATCTGTGACTTTTTTACAGACTGCATTTTTTTCCATTGTGACGTCATTTGTTTAAAACTTTAAAATATGCGAGTGAATAATTTTTTAAAGTCGTTTTTTTGTTTTTAAACGAAATATTAGACATCAATTAATGATTCTAAGCTAATAATGATTTACATTTTGAATAAGTAATATAATTAGTTACCTTAGTTTTATGGTAGGGTTAAAACAAAAGCGGTTGCGCGACGTCTGTAAACGGGGGTTTTCAGGGTAAAACGGACAAATTCAAAATAGTTCGGGGGCTTAATGCGCCATGGATCTGCTATGGCAGCTTATAGACATATTGTTCTATCAAACACAACAGTTCTTTGGGCTTAAAATACAGCAGTTTATTTTGAAGACGAGTGCAAGAGCAGAAACTGCTTTTTCAGTCTTGACTGTGTTTTCCGCCATATATGTGTTGACAAGCATTGTTATGCAATCATTTAAAATTGTAAAGAACAGCAAACATACAAGAAATAACAAAGGAAAATATACAGAAAAATGTGAATAAAACGTAGGGTGGTAAAAGAAAAGGAAGAAAGCAAAAAAAAAAAAAAAAAACACCATTGCTTCGAGTGCACTGGTATATTGGTATATTGTTTTCCGGGCTGAGGCGGTTGTTGTAAAGGAAGTGCATCATTGTCGCCTTGTAGCACTAAACTACCCTCTAGGCCTAGGGCCTGGCATGAATGTTACATCGTTTTCACGCAGAATTACGACATGGTTTGAATGGAGATGGAACCATGTAAATGCAAACCTTTTGAAATTTGTCGTATTCTTGGAGCGTCTCTGTGTAAACGGCCCTTTATTTATGTATTTATTCATTTATTTTATTTTGTGGCTTTTGACACAGCTGCTAAATTAGTAGTCGGAATACCAAGAGGTCAAAGTTCACAGTTGCTTTCGTACTGTGGCAGTTTGACTTGTTCCCCATTTGGTGTTCACTTGACACATTCAAGTTATAGATAGATGGAAAGAACTTTGGCTAACATTACGTTGCCTTTAATGTACAGTATGTGCGGACTGGGAAGACAGTGCTATATACACCAAGTGAGGAAGGGATGGAATGCTAATAGGACACTAATAGGACAAGACAGGACAAGGCGAGCTAATGCGCCACTTGTATGACAAGTAACACTGTCATAATCTTGTTTTGGTGATAAGGCCAGTGAAACAAACAAAATTGAAGAAGTCTGACTCAAAAGAAAGCTTGTTAAAATAAAACAGTGAGTCTCATTCAAAATTTGGTAAGACAAAGTATTTTAAGTCTATGGCCTGAAGTTTTAAGATGTTAAGTTTGAGGAATTCATGTACTTTTTAAGGGAATTTCCCGCACTGTATTATATTGTCAGATAGGCCACTGCCTACAACTGGTTGAATATTTGTGATCGTGTCAGTTTATGTCAATCATACTTTTTCAGTGTTGTCTGTCCAATTCTGGAAAAAAAGATGGACTGCAAAGTGTGTGCTTGACAAATCATAAAGTAGCAGAATCAATCTCATTCCCATTAAATGTGTAACCAGTTTTTATCATTTTGGCTCTCTCCATACCCTCGACACAACTATTTCTGGAACATCTAATGCAGTCAGTGTAGTCTTACTTGGCTCTGTGCGACAATTATTTTTCTAACTTTACACTGAAACAAAAAAAATTGTGGGTTACGTCAGATTTTGAAATGCTCATTTATTGTGCACTTCAGGTAATGTAAAGAATAGCTCTCAATGGCATGAATTATGTGAAGTAGGCAAGGCAAATTTATTTATATAGCACAATTCAACACAAGGCAATTCAAAGTGCTTTACATCACATGAAGATCATAAAAATCACATTTAAATCAATACAACCTAAAAACCAAGACAATCAAAATAGGAAATAAAATTATACATAAAAGACGCATTTAATCACAAATAGAATAAAAATAAATAAATAAAAATAAAACAAAAACTACTACTAATAATAATTGAAATCGGCAATGGAGATAAGCACAAGAGGAATAGAAAGCAAGTAGATTGAAATATATAGACAGTTATGGATATGCAGTGCTAAACAAAAGCGTTTTTAGCTCTGATTTAAAGGAGCTAACAGTTTCAGCATACTTCAGGCATTCAGGTAACTTGTTCCAGAGGTGAGGAGCATAATAATTAAATGCTGCCTCACCCTGCTTGGTTCTTATTCTTGGAACATTCATGGTCCAGATGACCTTAGGGGTCTAGATGTCTCATAGGAATCTAACAAATCAAGCATGTATTTTGGTCCAAGGCCATTAAGTGTTTTGTAGACGAGCAGTAGTATTTTATAGTCTATCCTTTGACTCACTGGAAGCTAGTGTAGCGATTTCAAAACCGGTGTAATGTGGTTCAGCTTCCTTGTATTTGTGAGGACTCTGGCTGCAGCATTCTGTACTAGCTGTAGTGTTCGGTATACTCGGTATATTCGATAACAAAGTGACTGATGCACTTGGTTGTGTAAATGGCGGTTTTCTCAAGCTTGATCACTTTGAATTGACGTCTTATTTCTGATTTTGTTGATATTATTTTAATATCGGCAAGTATGTCGCCAGCTTCGTCAGGTTTTTCATGAATTATTTCAGAACCTGTGCAACACAACACGGCTACTGTCCGCCGTAGCCAATGTCAACAACATGGAAATACCGTAAGTAAAAACTTTCCACTCTAATTTACCTCTGTCTCTCTTGTCAGTCACACGGTGCGTTCAGGAACAGCATGCAAAACACAACCGCCACATTAGTACCCGATTTATTACATTATTATGATCATCATTGTTCCGATTTGTATTTATAATTCATTCGTTTTGTTATGTGTAATTGCTATTTCCAATCGTACCTGCAGTATTCATTAAGGATTTAGCGTAGGTTTTCGGGCTGTGGAACGGATTCATCGATTTATGTATTCAGATGGAACATTGCGCTAGACATACGACCATTTTGACCAACAAACCAGGTCCTGAAACAAATTATAGTAAATTCTGATGTAGAGGTACCATGATAGCTTATTGCAATGCAGTTGAGGTGAACTGTAAAACCGAACACACATAACAAAGAAAATTACACATACTGTGCGTTAAAATACAAAATATATTTTGTTTTTCAAACACCCACTAGCTTAATGCTAATATACAAATGATAACTCCAGTCACGTGCGAACATAAATATGCTCGTTTTGCCTTATAAGTAACTCTCAATTACTTCATATATGAATAAAGTATTATCTTGAAAGGTGGAAAAGCGCTATACAAGTATAACACCATAACCATAACTGATATTGAAATACTAAGAATGAACATGACAGCTGAAGCTGTAGCTGTGATTCACTTTTTCTGCTAATAGTGGAAATCCACTGCTCTTAGAATTTTGGACACATTTCATGCTTCTTTAAACGATAACAAGTATGAAAATGTAATCTGCGTGTGCACATTAAAATTTGGACAGTGGCTATAGCTTACAGCTAAGAAGAATGTTTCTGGCTCATATTCCTTCACTTTTGATCTGTTTGTTAGACTGTGTGTGTCAGTCAGCCTTGTGTTTGGAGCAGCTAACAATGGGAAATAAAATGCATTGGTGTCATTTGGGATGTAGTTGTGTATGCACCGTACAGACTGAATGTGTGCACACATGCAAAGGATAGATGGGAAAGAGAGAATACGACGTGAAGGGGAAACGGGCAGCCTCACTGTGGGACAGGCTATCAGGCCGTGAGGCAGCAGGGAGGGATAATAACAGAAGCTGTTACATTCTTGTGGTTTCTCTGATTTCAGCGTGAGGCGGGGGGCCGGCTTTGGCTGACTCACAGCGCTTGTGCTCTCTCTCTGTCCGCCTCAGCGCCAGGCAGAAAGCCGCTAAGAAAGAGGACAATGCGTAACAGCTCTTGGACACTTTTGTACAGAACGCATCATCAGGCCAGGCCAGGTCTTTGCATATTTTTGCACCACTTAAAAGTTAGCCTAGCAGCTGATTAACAGCAGCTATTGACTTACTTCTTTATAGTTTTGTAGGTCATGTTTGTTCCTCAGGCTGATAAAGGGACATTTTCAAATGTTGCTGTTGGAGAATGTTGTTTAGCAGAATGTTTTAGAACAGTTGTGCACTCTGTTTTTGGTCGAAATTAACAAGAGAAGCATCACTTAAGTCCATTTCATCGATGTTAAACAGGAAGGTTACAGAAACGCATTAATGTCAAAAGGAAACCTTTTAGATGATACTTATTGAACTAATTGATTGCCATCGACTGCACTAGATGTCCAATCCATTTTGACTGGGAGAGGCTGGCAGCGAATGACGCTGCCCCATCAGTGGCACAGCCAGTCCTCACAGTTTAAATCAATTGGACGTCCGTCGTCTTCAATGGCAGGCAATGAGTTAAATATTATGGGGGGAAAAAAAAAACTTTCAGTATGTTGTGCGCAGTAACCAGTCTGTTTCTGTTTTTTTATTCATTTTAAATTATTTTTTGCTTTATAATAATATTGACCTATAAAGACCTGGTATTTAATATATGGACATCACATTTTGGGTAAAGTAGGCCATACTTGTATCCCCAATGTTAATACTTTGGCTTACATGGGATTTCCATGCATGTGGAAGGCAGGTCTTTATGGGTTGTTTTTTTTAAATGACCAAAAATAGTCACTTGCCCTATAAAGCTTTAAACTGCAAATCATTGTTCTTTGTGCCATCAGCAAATTTCTCAGTTGAAGAATTAACTCCACATCCTAAATAAATTTGGGCAAGGATGAAAGTGTTGTGACAAAAAAAAAAAAACAGAAAACAGCAATGTGAACAACGTCCTGTATTATTCATTCATTTTCCATGCCGCTTTTTCCTCACGAGGGTCGCGGAGGTGCTGGAGCCTATCCCAGCTGACTTTGGGCAGTAGGCAGGGGACACCCTGAACTGGTTGCCAGCCAATCGCAGGGCACAAGAAGACATACAACCATTCGCGCACACACTCATACCTACGGACAATTTAGAGTATTCAATCAGCCTACCATGCATGTTTTTGGGATGTGGGAGGAAACCGGAGTTCCCGGAGGAAACCCACGCAGGCACGGGGAGAACATGCAAACTCCACACAGGAAGGCCGAAGCCCGGGATTGAACCCTTGATCTCAGAACTGTGAGGCGGACGTGCTAACCACTCAGCCACCGTGCCGCTTCCTGTATTATTAAAATATAATATAGACTAAAATCCCCCAAATAACTACAGTGAGCAAAGGCTTGAAGTCTGTATATGGTTTAACGTTACATCCTACTTGGGATGTTGCTCTGAAATTAGGACAACTTTGTAAACGAGAACCTCTACTAAACTGATTGGGTTGTACAATTTAGAAAGGCTATAAACGTACCTCAATGCCTTGCAGTCAAAATGCAATGAAAAAATGTGTTTTTAGGAATACTACTACAGTACAGTGACTACTCTGCCCTCCTTTGCTTTGTGCACTTCAGCAGATGACAAACCATTCTCCAAGAGGAAAACCAGTTTGCTTCAAGCAGTTTGTCACTTCCAGTTAAAGTTAACTGTAAAACATTCAATGGGCCAAACAACAGAAGGGAAACGATAAATGTGTGCTGGTTTTCACAAGTCCACATTTCTTGACACAAATCTTTGTTTCAAGTGCAAGTTGAAACAGTTGTGTTAAAGTTTCATTTTATTTGATGAAAAAACAATATATCATGAAATAACATTTAATTTCATCCACTATTTTGAACTAACAATAATTAAAAAAAAAAAAAAAGATTTTGGCTTCCATGTTTTGTTGCATATACAGTGGTATGAAAAAGTATCTGAACCATTTCGAATGTCTCACATTTCTGCATAAAATCCTCGTCAAATATAATCTGATCTTTGTAAAAAACAGACAAATTAAAAAACCGTGTCTGCTTTAACTAAAACCACTCAAACACTTTTAGGTTTTCATATTTTAATGAGGGTAGTATGAAAACAACCCCCCCCCCCCCCCCCTTGGCAGCATTAACTTCAACTAGACGCTTCCTGTAGCTGCAGATCAGTCTGGTACATTGATCAGGACTATTCTTGGCCCATTGTCTGTAGTTCAGTCAGATTCCTGGGATGTCTGGCACGAATCGCTGTCTTTAGGTCATGCCACAGCATCTCAAAAGGGTTTAAGTCTGGACTTCGACTTGGCCTCTCCAGAATGTGTATTTTGGTCTTCTGAAACCATTCTGAAGTTGATTTACTTCTGTGTTTTGGTTCATTGTCTTGTTGCAGCATCCATCCTCTTTTTAGCTTCAACTGTCTGACAGACGGCATCAGGTTTTCCTGCAAAACATCCTGATAAAGTTTTGAATTCATTCTTCCATTAATGATTGCTAGTTGTCCAGGCCCCGAGGCAGCAAAACAGCCCCAAATCATGATGCTCCCTCCACCATGCTTCACGGTGGGGATGAGGTGTTGATGTTGGTGAGCTGCTCCATTTTTCTTCCACACATGATGTTGTGTGTTACTCCCAAACAACTCAACTTTGGTTTCAGCAGTCCACAAAATATTTTGTCAAAACTTCTGTGGTGTGTCCAAGTGCCTTTTTTACGAACATTAAGCGAGCAACAATGTTTTTTTAGACAGCAGTGGCTTCCTCTTTGGAGTCCTCCCATTAATACCATTCTTGGGCATAGTTTTACAAATAGTTGATGTGTGCACAGGGATATAGGGCTGTGCTAGTGATTTCTACAAATCTTTAGCTGACACTTTAGGGTTCTTTTTTACCTCTGAGTATTCTGCGCTGAACTCTTGGCGTCATCTTTGGTTGACGGCCACTCCTTGGGAGAGAAGTAACCGTGCCAAACTCTCCCCATTTGTAGACAACTTTGACTGTCGATTGATGAACATCAAGACTTTCAGAGATGGTTTTGTATCCGTTCACAGCTTTATACAAATCAACAATCCTTGATCGCAGGTCTTCAGACAGCTCTTTTGACCGATCAATGATGCACATCAGATAATGCTTCTTATCAAGACAATTCTTACCAGTTGTGTGTTTTATAGTGGGCAGAGCAGCTTTAAACCACTCATCAGTGATTGGGCACACACCTGACTTAAAATGTATGGTAAAAATTGTGGTTCAATTGCTCTTTAAGTCTCCTTAGGCAGAGGGTTCACTTACTTATTTTTACCCCTTCTGTTATTGTTTGCATGCTACTCTCATTAAAATATGAAGACCTATAAATGTTTGGGTGGTTTTAACTAAAGCAGACACTGTTTTTACATCTGTGTGATTTTGACAAAGATCAGATCATATTCGATGGTGATTTTATGCAGAAATGTGAGGAATTCCAAAAGGTTGATACTTTTTTTTATACCACTTTAGTGAGGAATTATGCCTTTCTCGCGATGATTTGATAGTGTACTTGTGACTGATCTATGCAGGTGCGCTTGGTGTCTTTTGTCATCATTGCATTATGTTATCTTTCATTGGGCCTGGGTGTTTCTTTGTTGGATTAAGGTCATATTTCCTTGCACAATAATAACATTAATCTGGAGTTAAATCAGTTTCATTGGTTCGCCGACGTTTAGAGCCAACGTTGCACTAATCTTCTGCAAAATCAGATTAATATATAAAACAGGAACACATACTCACCAGGGAATGTTTAACTTATTTGATTTGGATGTGCTGAAGTCAGTTACTTGTAACTGTAATGTACTCAATTTTATAATAATAATATTTTATATTTCATTTATTATAGTTTATATTTCAACTGTGAACAAAGATGGAACAAACGTTAATATTAATTAAAAAAAAAAATCCACATCAAAATGACTGAATTTTTCACCACCCTCATGAGCAGTCAGTACTTTGGCCATACATCTAGTTTTTCGAGTCAAAGTTGTGTAAGCTCCTTAAATGCCATGCAGTATTTGGTGTCAAAGCTGTGCCAGCACTGATAAAATAAAAGGTTGCACCTCTGAGTCAGGACTTTGGTCCAGTTGAATGATGCCAGCAGAAATAAAGCTTTGCTAAGAAAGCCCGGTGCTGGGAGATTTGTATCAGCTGTTTGAGTTTAACACATTAAGCTGTGCATGCACCTTGTAATTTGCATGCTCCAAACCCTGGCCAAGAAGGGGGATTACTCCAGACATAAATTTCTTCTCTTTTAGCTCAAAAACGACCCAAATTGCTTTCTCTGGATGCTTTGAACCAATGGCTAGCTCTGAACTCGAATGCGAGGTGGTTTTCAGGTGAGCCCACGCTTTCCTGTTTTGGCCCTGTTTACCCATCAATGTATTCCGCCTACACACATCTCTTCATCTTCTACTCTTTGTACAACCAGTGGTACAAAGACATGCCCTCAAACCCGTCCCACACGACTGTTATTTTATATGAAAAATACATTCACAGCTTTTTTTTTCTTCTCATTTTCAAAATCCTCAACCAAAATCTATCCTGGCTCTTTATTTTGAATCAGCACTGTTGCCAAAAGCAACCTTGCTAATTAGTTGCATTGGAGAAGTAATACATTTTAGACTAAACATTACTGATATTCCCCAAACTAACTGGCGCCTCAATTATGTAGATGATTTTACTAAACATATGACTGGTAGCGCTTTGAAGATGTGCCAGACTTTATTCCAAATCCGCCTATTTAAAAATGCTTCCACTAATGCTATCTGACGAGCAGCCTTAAATCCTCATGTCAGCGAATTCACCAGATGCTCTCCTGTAAGGTGAAAAGACAGATTGTCGTCTCTGCTTAGACAATGAAATGAAGACAAGCAGTGGTCGATCAATAACTGTAGTGAACGTTTGAGTCATCCAAATAGTTTAGCATTTCTATCGACAGTCAGTCTTAATCTCAAGACACGGTCCCAACCTCTTTCTCGTTCCACACCCGATTCGCTCACCCAGTCACAAATCAGCCCTTCGTCTTCTGACAGTCTTTTAAACAATTGCAACCATGGATGTCACGATAATTCGGTGGGTGGAAATTTGATAGAAATTATGTTTTCGGATTCGGTCTGAAAGATTTTTTTAACCAAAATCACGGGTTCGAAGCAGAATGTGGTGATAAAGCAAAAATAAAGTCATGTGAAAAAATTAGGACACCCCATGAAATATTCAGTTCTTTATTAAGAAATGTTCACATATCAATGTCTGATCTTGTTTTTCTTTGTCATTGGAAAAGAAAGTGATTTAATTGTCAGTAAACAACAACAATTTACATTGTTTTACTCATTAAACCAAATATAACAACAAAATGCATATTCTGAGGAAAAAGTTAGAACACTCTACCACCTAATAGCTAGTGTCACACCCTTTGGCTGAAAAAACTTCAGTGAGACACTTTTTGACATCGGTCTGAAGAAAGTTTGCCCCACTCCTCAACGCAGAATACTTTCAACAATGAGATGTTTGCGGGGTTTCTTGCACATACAGCCCGTTTCAAGTCACCGAACAGCATCTCAATTGGATGAAGATCTGGGCTTTGACCCGGCCATTCCAGGACTCTCCATTTCTTCCTTCTCAGCCAGTCCTTGGGGTATTTACTAGTATGGTTTGGGTCATTGTCATATTGCAGGGTCCAGTTTCGTCTCAACTTAAATTTTTTTCACAGATGATCTCACATGTTCCTCAAGCACCCTCTGATACGCGATAGAATTCATGGTGGAGTCTATGATGGTGAGCTGGCCAGGTCCTGCTGCATCAAAGCATCCCCAAACCATGACACTTCCACCTCCATGCTTCACAATTTGTATGAGGTTCTTTGGAATGCTGGAATGCTGTATTGAGTTTACACCAAAAATGTCCTCTGTTCTGTTGTCCAAATAACTCAATTTTTATATTAACTGTGCTGGTCTTTGTCTACATTCTCTGGCAAACTTCAGCCTGACCTTCATGCTCTTCTTGGAGAGCAAAGGTTTCCTCCTTGCACCTCCCATGAATGTTAAATTTGTGTAGTATCTTTCTGATTGCAAAGGCATGTACTTTCACATCAACGTAGCAAGAGCCTGCTCTCGGTCCTGTGATGGAATTTCAGGGTTTTTGGAGATTTCTTTTCATAATAATAATTCTCATAATCTCTCGGGGTTAACTTGCTTGAATGGCCAGAGCTAGGCATGTTAGCAATTGGTTTGAATGTCCTCCACTTGGGGACTATTTTCCAGGCAGTGGAATGGCGGATTTTATATTCTTTTGAGATATTTTGAAGGTCTGAACTGTCTAGTGCTCCAAATCGGAATTCAGGTGACCGTTGAAGACATCAGTTTGTATTGCTGAGCACAGGTTAAATATTCTAATGCTGTTTGTTTAGCATGTTTTTGGTGGTACATTGTGATGTATTTTTATACATCTACATCTACGGGTCAGTTTCATAAGCACATTGTTATGGTGTGTCTTATTATTGCTCTTCTCCACATATGTGGCACTTTTCCGGCCGCTATTTGAAATGGTACTCTGAACCATCGTGACACAAATTGATCGGATGTGGCAAAAAATCTGATCTGTGATCTGATCCAAGGGTTAGGCTTAGACTGTTCGGTAACCTTTCCAGGTTGTTCCCAGCTTTATGCCCAAAGTCAGCTTTTCCAACCTACCAGTTACCCTAATGACAAAAGTGCCATTGAAAATGGATAGATGGATGAGCATGGGTGCTTTGGAAAACTAACAAACAAAGCACATTCACAGAAGGCATTGTATGACTCGTATGACCTCTGAGGATTAGGCCGTTGATGAAAGCCGTTTCCCTGTATTCTTTTCTTATCGACCTTTTAATTTTATGCCCCGACCTAATTCTATTTCTCAGCAAAGAGCAAGATTAAGATTATTCAGAGTTTGAAAGAAATAAATCTTTAGCATAAACAGGTGGGTAAAATAGGCCAAACTTTGGCGAGATTATCGATTTTGATTTTGCTGGAGCACCAACAATTTCTAAGGACCACTGTGTCATCTTGACAGTGACTGAGATCATGGAGCAAAGTAATGTCATAATGTTTGTGTGTGTGTGTGTGTGTTTTTTTTTAATTATTCCATTTGCTGTAATTGGCCATCAGCAAAGATGCGTTGGAGTTAGCATTAGGGAGAAAATCTCCTTGTCATGTTTCTTTTCTACATATTGTATGCTGGTGTGCTAGCATGCTATATAAAATTAATGATCTTTTAAAAATGAATTTAAATGATCCAAATTGTTTTTCCTTTTGCCACACAAGTCTGTTTGCTGATTTGTAAGCGACAGGGTAATATATCAGAACAAAGATGGCAACAGTATTTGTGGGATCCAGGGACAACTGTACTGTACAAATGGCACAGTAGCACAACCCGTAGAACATCAGTATTCATAAATACAGGAATAAGCTTGAAAAGCTGCAGCAGCAGACGTGTGTTCTAGTTGCTGAGTCCAGGTAGGCTGACACATGCTTTTCATTCATGCATTTACCGAGGGTCATTCCAAATGGGCGCTAGTTCAAGCTTGATGTTTGTGTAGCTGTGTAATGCATTTGAAACACAAAGTGGAGGCCCTAACATGACTCGTCTGCCTGCTGCATGACTTATCTTATTTTCAGCTACTAGCATACTATCTATAAAACAAAAGCAAGTTTGTAGACGAGCAGAACGCAGATGGCGAAAAAACAAACTCCTAGTTTTTTATGATATCTACAAAGAGAGTCTTTGCAAATACAACCAGGAACTGAAAAATGCTAGACAGTCATATTTTTCAGAGATCATTAGTAGAAACACCACCAATACTCGCACACTATTTTCTGTTGTTGACAAACTGACAAACCCACAAGCATCAATACCTCAGGAATTGGCATCTGAGGTGTCCTGTAATAATTTCGCAGCATTCTTTACACACAAAGTACTAAAGATTAGACAGACTGTGTGCAACTCCAGATTAACAAATGTTACACTAAACGCCTCCCAAAATGTCCCCCACGTCAATCTTAGACAGTTTAGCCTCTTGGACTATGCCACTTTAACAGAAATTGTGTCGAAATTAAAGCCCACAACATGCTGCCTTGACATCCTTCCTTCAAACTTTTTCAAAACTGTTTTTCATTGCATAGGCCCAGACATACTTCAGATTATAAATACTTCCCTCCAAACAGGAGAGTTTCCTCAGACTTTAAAAACTGCAGTAATAAAACCTCTCCTAAAAAAACCTAATCTGGATGCCTCAACCATTAGTAATTACAGGCCAATATCAAATCTGACATTCCTGGGGAAAATTATCGAAAGGGTTGTGTTTGAACAGATCCAGACTTTTATGATGCAAAACAATCTTTTTAACTCATTTCAGTCTGGATTTCGGCCACAACACAGCACTGAGACCGTACTTATCAAAGTCCTAAATGATATTCGTCGGAATACCGATGCAGGCAAATCATCTGTTCTGCTACTATTGGATCTCAGCGCCGCATTTGACACGGTTGATCACAACATACTACTCAGCAGATTGGAACAGTGGGTAGGGCTTACTGACACTATTCTTCAGTGGTTTACATCCTATTTACATGATAGGGATTTCTTTGTGTCGAAGGAAAATATCAGTCAGAACGAACCAAATTCACGTGTGGAGTCCCTCAAGGGTCAATTCTTGGACCACTCTTATTTAACATCTATATGCTTTCGGTAGCTCAGATAATGGAACAGTATGACATCTCATATCACGCCTATGCAGATGACACACAACTGTACATTTTTGTGTCCCCACATGATTAGGGATGGGAATTGAAATCCGATTCCAATTCGGAACCGGTTCCGAGTGTTTCGAGGCCTCGACATCACAATGAAAAAGCCTTAACGATTCCTAAAGACGCGTATTGCGTCGTGACGTGTCTTGTTGTCCAGACGCATCAAACTAGCATGGCGCCAAGAACCACTCGCTCCAAAGTTTGACTACACTTCACCAGGAAAGAGTGTGAAAATGAAAGGTTACGACGGGTAAGACCGAGCATTGCAGCCATAAACATAACAATGACAGCACGTAGGTTCAAACGCTCGAAAGTGTGTCTTCACTTCACGAGGAAAAATTACAACAAAGCGACTTGCAGTCATTGCAAGGTGGAGGTAACTGCATCGGGAGGGAATACGACTGCGCTGTCCTCACAGGGAGGCTAAAGCTCAGTTCTACAGCTAGCTAAACTCCCAAATGACGATGTAGAAGACGTTGGTATAATTTGCTGACTTTATTCAACCATCACTTGAAGAGTGAAACTAAGAATAGAAATGAAACAAATCAATTTCGTCCCCAATAACAGGTTTGCATCAACATAAATCAGCGATGATTAGCTGCTAATAACAGTATGGTTAGCATTCGTTCGCTAGCATTAGCACATCGTTCAAACCACTACACAACTGGATTTAAGTGTCCGATCGCGAGTGGAAACACAACAACAACAACACAAAAGATGATACATACAGGCGTTGCCTCTGTAGATATTAACATTAACAAAGAACGTAGGCTCGTAGAAGTGTTTCCCTCTCTCATTTCGCTCACTCGCTTGGATGCGGCATTTCTTCGGGTGCCCAAACTGCGGCCCGCGGTCCAAATACGGCCCGCCTCCACATTTGGTCCGGCCATTTTGATTTTTTTTTTTTTCTCAATCGTGTTATTTATTTCCTGGCCTTTTTCCTTGAAGAATTCAGAGAGGGTTATTTGGTTATTATCTATTTAATTAATAGTGTTTTTATTATTAATGATTATTATTATATTATTATTTTTATTTTATTTACTTTCATTCCGTGAAGAATCCAGAAAGGGTTATTTGATTGTGGCTTTCTGAAAAACAATAATTTTTTACTTTTATGCACTTCTGCAATAGTCACACTTTTTCTGTTACAAACTGACCCCGGCCCCTCATCAGAGAAGGGAAAAGTTATGTGGCCCTCACAGGAAAAAGTTTGCGGACCCCTGCTTTAACACATATTGCCAAAGGCAGAACAACAACCTATCTGCCAATATATACCAATATTTTTTATTTCTATTAGATAAATGTTTCAGTAAAATGTTACACATTCTTGTGTATTTGCCACTTATTGCCACAGTTAACATTGAGGCTTTGGGCCTCTTTTGATTTCGTTGTGAGTTTGTAAGGTTGTGAGTTCTGATCAAACAAACTCTATGCCAATCAAAACGTTTGTTCTTCTTTTTCCCCAAATTAGAATCGATAAGAGAATCGATAAAGAATCGAATCGTTAAGCAATATCGATAATGGAATCGGAATCGTAAAAATCCTATCAATTCCCATCCCTACACATGATTATAGTCCCTTAGTCTCCCTGAGCAAATGCATTCATCAAATCAATGAATGGATGTGCCAGAATTTTCTCCAGTTAAATGTGGAGAAGACAGAGGTGATCATTTTTGGGCCAAAAAAGGAAAGGTCAAAGATAAGCAGCCAACTTAGCACAATGTCACTTACAGCTACAAATCAAGTCAGAAACCTTGGCGTAATTATTGACTCAGACCTAAAATTTGATAGCCATCTAAAGTCCGTCACTAAATCCGCTTATTACCACCTAAAAAATATAACTAGAATTAAGGGGCTTCTGACTCAACAAGACATGGAAAACTTATGCATGCATTCATTTTCAGCAGATTGGACTACTGCAACGGTATATTTACAGGTCTTGATAAAAAATCAGTCAGGAAGCTGCAGCTAGTACAGAATGCTGCAGCCAGAGTCCTCACAAATACAAGGAAGCTGGACCACATTACACCGGTTTTGAAATCGCTACACTGGCTTCCAGTGAGTCAAAGGATAGACTATAAAATACTACTGCTCGTCTACAAAACACTTAATGGCCTTGGACCAAAATACATGCTTGACTTGTTAGAGTCCTACGAGACATCTAGACCCCTAAGGTCGTCTGGAACCGGTCTTCTCCATGTTCCAAGAACAAGAACCAAGCAGGGTGAGGCAGCATTTAGTTATTATGCCCCTCACCTCTGGAACAAGTTACCCGAACGTCTGAAGTATGCTCAAACTGTTAGCTCCTTTAAATCAGGGCTAAAAACGCTTTTGTTTAGCACTGCATATCCATAACTGTCTATATAATTCAATCTATCTGCTTTCTATTCCTCTTGTGCTTATCTCCATTGCTGATTTCAATTATTATTAGTAGTAGTAGTTTTTGTTTTATTTTTATTTATTTATTTTTATTCTGTGATTAAATGCGATCTTTTGTCTTGGTTTTTACGTTGTGTTGATTTAAATGTGATTTTTATGGTCTTCATGTGATGTAAAGCACTTTGAGTTGCCTTGTGTTGAATTGTGCTATATAAATAAACTTGCCTTGCCTTGCCTTGCCTTGTGTCCCCATGGCCAAATGTTATCTTCTACACAACTATTTTAGATGGGATGTACACATATTTTAAAGATCTTAACCAAAAATCTAGCCTAGCTGTTAGATTACTCAGTAACTGTATTCCAGTGGCAGCTGTATAGCCTTAAGAAACTTACAATACTGAGAAAAGATTGTGAGGGATAATCAAGATTGGACTCAGTCACACAATTAGCGTTTTTATTTTCATACAACAAAATGTTTATCCTCAAGGGAGCAGTGTACAGTAGTTCTTGCCCTGAAATTTACTGGCAGTGCTAATGGACAAACTTCTGAGTTTTAGGAACACTATGTTGCCATCTTTTTCTGAAGGCTTGACTGTGATGTCCGAGTCTGAACATGAGGAATACCATGTTTTAACACACTGGTGTCAAACTAACTTCATAAATGGCCAAGTGGGTGCAGGTTTTCTTTCCAACCAATGAAGAGGACACCTTTTGACCAATCTGATCTCTTACATGGGTAATCAGTTAAACTTTGTCAGGTGCTGCTTGTTTCAACAGAAAATTCATTGGTTAAACTGTTTGCACGGTATCAGTTGGAACAAAATCCAGCACCCACGTGGCCTTTTGTGGAACTGGTTTGACACCTACGTATGTTTTATCAGGAATACATGGATACCAAGAGATTTATAGTTCTGAGTATGGTCAATAGCAGAGAGCAGTATTGTACAACATTTGCTGTATTGCTGCCTTGATAGAAATCCCTATACAGAAATGCAGTGTTAGGCCTTTGGACTCGAAGCTACATTGAATTCCACCTCAACCTTGAGTAAGTTTTAGGGCCAGCCACCGTCATTTGTTTGATATGTTTTTTTTTTTTTCAAAGCACCAACATCCAGTGCAGTGGAATAGGAAACTTTTCTTCCGCTTCCTGAGGAAATTATAAAAAGTATTATTGTTGGCGGCCGTACTCTACAGCGGAATTATAGTCTTACCACTAACCCTTCTAAGTTCGGCTGCTTCGCAGTTTCTTTTGGTTTGCGTGCCGGTGGCTCGTGTCATTGTCTATGTGGAAGTTTACAAGTTAAATGTGATTTTCTGGCGGAGACAGACAAACCCACAGCACTGTGCCTAAACTGGCTGGAAAATCTGGAGATGGAATGTTTCAGTCTCAATACGGGCAACCCTGTTTGTGTTGTTATGCTTACATAGATTGTTTGAGAGTTGCAAGGACAGTTTTTTCATTTATTTCGTACAATATCTGGTTGATCTCTTGAATAAGTTAGGATATTAAAAATGTACAGTGCATTTAAAGTTCAGCAATTGAAGGGCCGATTCCTTTTGTTGTGCAACTTCCTTTGAAGACTGATTCTTCACAATAAGCAATAAAACTGGGGAGAATTCATAGTTGGCCGGGTTTTGAATGTTTTTGTCTCGAGTATGTATTTTACATTGCTTGTGATCTTCAACTTTTGGTATCAGGCCACGGTTGGTGTTTTTGCGACAGTACGGGTGTTTTATGCATGTATTTATATGAGAGTGTTCCCGCAGACAGGAAAGGTTGCAGGGCTGTCTGTGTTTACGATAAACTGAGAGAGCGCTGGAGGAGCCCACCAGTGAACAAGACTGTTGGGTTTTGATACACATGCTCACATACACAATCTTGCCAGTTTGTAAGGACTGCTGCCTGCAGGAAGCAATAATGTTAGCGTGTTTCCGGAGTAGCAGAGCCTTCTCTCTAGGGAGCGTGGCTGTCCTGTCCAGCTTAGCAGGGCAAAGAGAAGAGACTAAATGCTTTCAAACAATATTTTAATGGTTACAATACAAACTAGGCCTGCAAGCAGGACTGAACGGGCCCTCGCAATCTAGCGCAACTCGGACGTCACGCAACTCGGACTGTGTGCAGGTCAGGGTGGTGGCAGATCCTCCTCTCTAATCATCTCATTAGAACCTAACATGCTCGAAAGTCGCCTATATACAATCCCACACCCAAGAGATAAAAACCCCTATTGGAGAGAGTACTACAAAAAAGGAGCCACTACTGAGCTGTGCAGCCAAGCCCTTATTCAAAACCCAAAATTAATCTTCTAAGTGGGCCAATTCGACCAAGTGTGCCAAATATTGTGGCTCTATAAGCTGCCTGAGTCTCTGGAAAAAAATATTTCCTTTAAATGGCGAACAAAGGGTCGTCACGGCAACAGACAGAGACACTTGGACATGGGCCGTAAATAAGTATTTTAATAGCTGTTGAAACTACAATGACCAACCTGAAAAGAACTGAACATGTATTGGAAAAACGAGTGACTTTCTATTGCCACTAGTTGGCGCTGTAGGTTTGATGCAAATGACCCCTACAAGGCCCTTCAGGGTATGACTCTCAACAAGCACGGGAAGTTTGGCGCAGATATGTTGTATATCTGCCGAGTTATGACTGTTCAAAGTTTTTGGAGAGAAAAATTGTTGACAGTCATTTTCACTTTCCTGTTTGGACCCCTCCGCTTCAACGAAACTTCAATATTTTTCATCAGGCACCTGAAGACAGGTCTTAAGGCTTCCCTTATGCAGGTTTGAGGTAGATTGATTTTTTTCCCTTGGAGAAGGAGTGTGTCCCGTAAAAAAGGGCATTTCCTGTTCCCACTAGGAGGCGCCAGGCACAAATGGTAAAATTTCAATCCAGTCGTGCTCAGGCTTGTATACCTCACACACATGCCAGATTTAAAATAGATTGAACGTTGTATGAGGGAGTTATCAGTCATTTTCCGAATTCGGTGTTTTGGCGAAAAAATGGCCGACTTTGGCACCCCGCCCAGGTCAGGCCCGTGAATGAAAACACACCATTTTGATAACTTAAGATTTTATATGCCTCATGAACAGTCTCGCCAATTTTGAGAATGATCAAACTAATTCCCTAGGTGCCAAGGTGTAAAATGTGCACACTGTAAATCGATAAAAAATTCACATTCAATCCAAAATACCCGATTTCCTGTTGGGTTTGGAATACGCATGCAAGAGACTTTTTGGAGCAGTTTTGTACAAGGTATTGACTCTCCGAATTTCATCCCTCTACGTTGAAAAAACCTAAATGGAGAGGCCTTTTTGAAAATTTCAAGGGGGCGCCACTGAGCCATTTTGTTACATGTTTTCGTAACGTTGCAAGATTATTGAACGTTATGCAAAGTCGCATGTATGTCGAAATTTTTGAGAGTTTTCGTGCATGTTCAAGCCTCCAAATGTAAACTCCTACTGTGAACCGATAAAAATATCACTTTTGATCCAAAATACCCGATTTCCTGTTGGATTTGGAATACGGGTGCAAGAGACTTTTTGGAGCAGTTTTGCATAAGGTATCTACTCCCCAAATTTCCTTGCTCTATGTTGAAAAAACCCAATAGGAAAGGCCTTTTTTAAAACTTCTTTCTGTCGCCACTAGTTGGCACTGTAGAGTTGATGCAAATGACCCCTACAAGAACCTTCAGAGTATGACTCTCAACAAACACGGAAAGTTTGGCGCAGATATGTTGCATATCTGCCGAGTTATGACTGTTCAAAGTTTTTGGCGAGACAAATTGTTGACGGTCATTTTCACTTCCAGTTTGGACCTCTCCGCTTCAACGAAACCTCAATATTTTTCATCAGGCACCTGAACACATGTCTTGAGGCTCCCCTGAAACAGGTTTGAGGTCAACAGATTTTTTTCCCTTGGAGGAGGAGCCTGTCTCGTAAAGAAGTCCATTTCCTGTTCCCACTAGGGGGCGCCAGGCCTAATGGGTAATATTTCAATGCAGTCGTGTTCAGGCTAGGATATCTCATATACATGCTAGAAATGAAAAAGATTGAACGTTGTATCACGGAGTTTTTAATCATTTTCTGAATTTGGTGTTTTGCCCAAAAATGGCCGACTTTGGAACCACGCCCAGGTCAGACCCTTGAGTGAAAACTCACCATTTTGAAAACTTAAGATCTCATATGTCTCCTGAATAGTCTGACCAATTTTGAAGATGATCCAACTATTTTCTTCAGCGACAAGGTCTCAAATGTAAATCGATAAAATTTCACATTTGATCCAAAATTTCCGGCTTCCTGTTTGGTTTGGAATATGGGTGCAAGAGACTTTTTGGAGCAGTTTTGCACAATGTATCGACTCGCCAAATTTCATTGTTCTACGTTGAAAAAACCTAATAGGAGAGGCCTTTTTGAAAATTTCAAGGGGGCGCCACTGAGCGATTTTGTTAAAATTTTTTGTAGATTATCAAAATTTACGCCAAGTTGCATGTATGTGCAAATTTTGGTGAGTTTTTATGCATGTTCAAGCCTCCAAATGTAAACTCCTACTGTGAACCGATAAAAATTTCACATTCGATCAAAAATACCCGATTTCCTGTTGGATTTGGAATACGGGTGCAAGAGACTTTTTGGAGCAGTTTTGCACAAGGTATCGACTCCCCAAATTTCATCACTCTCTGTTAAAAAAACCTAATAGGAAACGCCTTTTTGAAAAATTCAAGGGGGCGCCACTGAGGCATTTTGCTACATTTTTTCGTAACATTGCAAGATTATTGAACGTTATCTAAAGCCGCATGTATGTGCAAATTTTTACGAGTTTTTGTGCATATTCAAGCCTCCAAATGTAAACTCCTACTGTGAACCCATGAAAATTTCACATTCGATCCAAAATACCCGATTTCCTGTTGGATTTGGAATATGGGTGCATGAGACTTTTTGGAGCAGTTTTGCATAAGGTATCTACTCCCCAAATTTCCTTGCTCTATGTTGAAAAAACCCAATAGGAAAGGCCTTTTTTAAAACTTCTTTCTGTCGCCACTAGTTGGCACTGTAGAGTTGATGCAAATGACCCCTACAAGAACCTTCAGGGTATGACTCTCAACAAACACGGGAAGTTTGGCGCAGATATGTTGTATATCTGCCGAGTTATGACTGTTCAAAGTTTTTTGCGTGACAAATTGTTGACGTTCATTTTCACTTTCCTGTTTGGACCCCTCCGCCTCAACGAAACCTCAATATTTTTCATCAGGCATCTGAACACAGGTCTTAAGGCTCCCCTGATGCAGGTTTGAGGTCAACAGATTTTTTTCCCTTGGAGGAGGAACCTGTCTCGTAAAAAAAGGCATTTCCTGTTCTCACTAGGGGGCGCTAGACCTAATGGGTAATATTTCAATGCACTCGTGTTAAGGGTGGGATACCGCATATACATGGCAGATATGAAAAAGATTGAAAGTTGTGTCAAGGAATTATTAGCCATTTACTGAATTCGGTGTTTTGCCGAAAAAATGGCCGACTTTGGCACCACGCCCAGGTCAGACCCGTGAATGAAAACACACCATTTTAGAAACTTAAGATCTCATATGTCTCCTGAACAGTCTCACCAATTTTGAAGATGATCCAACTAACTCCCTCGGCGAAAAGGTCTCAAATGTGCACCCTGTAAATCGATAAAAATTTCATATTTGATCCAAAATAACCGATTTCCTGTTGGGTTTGGAATATGCGTGTCAATGCTTTTTTGGAGCGGTTTTGGACAAGGTATAGACCCCCCAAATTTCATTGCTCTACGCTGACAGACCCTAATGTTATAGGCCAATTTTAAAATTTCAAGGGGGCGCCACTGAGCCATTTTGTTATATTTTTTTGCAACGTTGCAAAATTATCGAAATTTACAATTTTCCGGACGTATGTGCAAATTTTGGTGACTTTTCGTGCATGTTCAGGCCTCCAAATTGGCCGTTTTCATTTGCCCTGAAAAATAAAAATAATAAAAAAAAAAATAATAATCCTTTGCAAAACAATAGGGCCTTCGCACGCTTAGTGCTCGGGCCCTAAATATATTCTATAATGGCTGCTGTATGGCCAGAAATTAATATAATCCAAATAAACTAATCAAAGGATGGCAAAATCTAGCTTTGGCGATTTCACTCTTTACTGGTTATGACCAAAACCGATTGAGAGAAACCAGTTTTTTTTTTTTTTTTTTTAATTTTTTTTTTTTTTTTTTTACGAAGTTCAGATGTGGAAACATTTTTTCCCCATTGGAAAAAATGGAAAAAGTAATAACCCTTCCCGAGTCAAAATGTCACTGTCATACATTCTTTTTGAACTGTATATGGCCGGTTTAACTCCAAAGCTTTGAGGGATTTAAGAGGTGTTTTTCCAGGATTAAAAAAAAAATGTCATTAAAATGGAGCACTACTGTATCAAACTAGTTCATTTTAGACAAAATACAAATTGGCAATTAAAACTCTTTCGTGAATATCAGTCTCCAGTGTGTGATTTGTCTCAACACTTTTTTGGGCAAGTGACTACCATAATTTTCTGACAATAAGCCATTCCCCTCATTTTGAATCCTGCGGCTTGTAGTCCAGTGAGTCTTATTTGTTGATTTATACGGGTTAATAGGTAACGCTTTATTTGACAGTGGCGTCATGAGACTGCCATAAGACCGTCATAATTATTACATGACATTATCATGGGCATTAATGAATGCTTATGACAGATGTCATTAAGTGTCATCTGGCAAATTAGGTAACTAACTCAATTTATGTCCAGCTCAGAACTTTTACATCCATTCAAAAGGTAATTTGCCGGATGACACAAAATGACATATGTCATAGGCATTCCTTTGTGCTCATGGCAGTGTCATGTCATATTATGATGGTCTTATGACAGTCTGATGGCGCCACCTTTGAATAAAGTGTTACCATAACTTGCAATTAATGAAATAACTACAAAGATAACTGAATAATTAGCACAAAACATGAATTTTGATTTGGTATTTACATACTGTATGTAGTGCTACAATGCATGTAAGAAGGCATGTTGGATGACAACAGTGTTGAGAGCAGGTGGCAGCCAGAGGTTGACTGTCTCCCCCAAGAGAACAGTGATGGCCAAGTGAAGCCTCTTGAAGCAATGAAGCTTTGGAGCCAATTGGTTCAAAGTGTCATGGTGGTTCATTTGGTCTTATGACAGTCTTATGATGCCGATGTAAAATAAAGTGTTTCCGGTTGATATCTTTTGGTGTAAATATCCCATAATGCAGTGAGGACAGCTGCGGCTTATATTCCAGTGTGGCTTATCTATGAACAAATGTTGTTTTCGTGTCAAATTTGGTGGGTGGCGGCTTATAGTCAGGTGCTTATAGTGCAAAAATAACAGAATCTTTGGTAATTTACAATGTATACACATATGTAGATGCCAGATCTTAATTATGAGTCTATTACTTTTATTTTTTTATCATATATATGTACATACATACATACATTTGTACATACATACACAGTGAGGAGCAGAAGTATTTGCACCGCTTATGATTTTGCAAGGCCACCCACTTTGAAAATAGGTAGAGGTTTGAAATTTCAATCATAGATGCATTTCCTCTTATAGAGACATAATCCCCCTCCCCCGCCATGATTGTTCAATAATTTATTTGTAATTTACTGGGGTTCTTAAGTTTTTGTACTCCTATGAAAATCGGTGTTAATATAGGTTATGGCTCAAAAAAGTCCCCACCCCCATACTTCACAGTGGGGATGGTGTTCTTGGGATCTTACTCATCCTTATTGTTCCTCCACACACGACGAGTAAAATTTGCATCAAAAAGTACTACTTTGGTCTCATCTGACCACATGACTTTCTCCCATGACCGCTCTGCCGGCAAACCTCAGACTGGCCTTCACATGTACTGGCTTCAACAGGGGAACCTTCTGAGCAATGCATGATTTTAAACCATTGCACCTTAGTGTTTTACTGACAGTAGCCTTTGAAACTGTGCATCCAGCTCTCTTCAGGTCATTGACCAGCTCTTGCTGTGTAGTTCTCGGCTGAGCCCTCATTTTCTCATCATGAGTGATGCCCCACGAGGAGAGATTTTACATGGAGCCCCAGTCTGAGGTAGATTATCAGTCATGTTTAGCCTTTTCCATTTCGTAACAATTGCTGCAACTGTTGATTTCTTCTCACCAAGCTGCTTTCCAATTGTCCCATAGCCTTTTCCAGCTTTGTGGAGTGCAACATTTTTTTTTCTGGTGTCTTTCGAAAGCTCTCTGGTCTTGCACATGGTAGCAGTTGGATTATGACTGACTGTGGGGTGCACAGGTGACAATATTGAGCTCAAACGGGTGGTGGGTGGGTTGTTACTCATGGGGTAAAAGTGGACTTTTTTCAAGGTAGACTGACAACTCTTTGAGTGTCATAATTATTGCTGATCCTCAGGGGTCCAAATTAGAGCTGTCCCGACTAGTCGACGTAGTCGACGTCATCGATGACGTAAATCCGTCGACGAGCACAACATGCCGTCGACGGTAAATGAAGGGTTAAAAAAATATATGCGTGGAAAGTTAGAATGTCGGATGCTCTGTTTGCAAGCAGGGAAAGCGGCACAAAGCCAAAAAAAGCGCACCAGAGTGTCCAAAACATTGACTTATTTCAAAGAAACAAAGGAGAGTACACTCTTCTGTCCTGTCTCTTCAGTGCCAAGCTAAGCTGCACGTCGGCCGTGAATAAACACCTCAAGCGCCTTCACGCAGTTTGTAAGGTTTTTTTTTTTTTCTCTTTCATTTTTTGTACACCAGAGGGTGCTGTCGCCTTACTAAATAATAATGTTTCATTGACAATTGGCCTATAAGTGCTATTAGTATTGTTCTTAATGCTAATTGAAAGGTTTATTTCATGTTATGGTTTATTTTATGGTATAGAAAATTATATAAGGTTAAAAGGTCATAAATATATACAGTATATACAGTGATTGCACTCAAGGGAGAGATTGTCAATGATAAGGTAATAAGGTAAAGGCAATTCATATAGGCAATTCATTGATATATATATAAGGTTTAAAAGGAAAAATGTGAAAAGTTTTTGTTAATTTCTAATTGTGTTGCTTGATTTGTGTGCGCCGTAGCTCTTACGGTGTGTTTACATCAAGGATGGAATAAAAGTTGTAAACCATCAGTTTAAGAGACCATCTTTTCAGTCGGGATGCTACACTAGTTAATTCTATCAGCATTTGAACTCATTGTTTATTTGTGATTTATTATTGTTATTTACGTGTTTATTTGTACTTTAATAAATGATTTGAGTGTTCCAATATGTTTTTTTTTATAATTGATAAGCGTCAACAAAAATTTCATTGCTAAATTAGTTAAAAAAAAAAAATAAAAAATAATAATAATTATTATTAGATTAGTCGACTAATCGTAAAAATAGTCGGCTGACTAATCGGGAGAAAATTATTCGTTTGGGACAGCCCTAGTCCAAATACTTATGAACCCCAGTAAATTACAAATAAATTATTTAAAATTTTCTTAGATTATGTCTCTATGAGTGGAAATGCATCTATGATTTAAATTTCTAACTAACCTCGAACTATTTTCTAAGTGGGTGAACTTGCAAAATCACAAGGAGTGTAAATACTTCTGCTTCTCACTGTATATATTGTGAATACATTTCAAAATTAATTCAATTCAATTCAATTTTATTTGTATAGCCCTGGATCACAACAACGTTGTCTCAAAGGGCTTTGCAGAGGCAATATGATACACAATCAGAAACAGCAAATAAAGCAACAAAGATGAATAAATAAATTCAAGTCCTGGGTTTCCCCCATCCTTAGACCCTCCATGTCGGCAAGGAAAAACTCCAAAAACTCCAGAGTCTTCGGGAGAAAAATGAGAAACCTTGGGGAGTACCACAGTCAGGAGAGATCCACTCCCAGGACGGATAGACAGGAAGCTGCAGGAACGCTAATGGGAATTAGCAGGCAAAGTTACAGTCCGTAAAGATGCAGTGGAGTTAAGGAACAAGAAGCGGTCCATCTAGCCAGATGAGACGGGGGTAGCAACGAGGACGTCCATCCAGCGTGAGGTCCGGAAAGTCAGGAGGCTGCAGCTGAAAAATAGCCCCTCCCCTCTGGGGATGGGGGAAAGGGGACACCGGGTGACTAGTGATGAAGAGACTAGACAACTAGATATTAACATTGGAAAATAGAAATAAAGTAAGATAAGTGGTAGGTAGAGTGAGAAAAAGGAGATAGAACTCAGTGGCTGTACTTCCCCCAGCTTTATAGCTTCTAGTGCAGGTTAGACTAAACTTTGAGTCTACTCCGACTTCAACTAGCCTGACCAGAAGCTTTGTTGAATAGGAACGTTTTAAATCTAATCTTAAATGTGCAGACTGTCTCGGCTTCTTTAATATTAGCTGGAAGCTGATTCCATAAAACGGGCTTGGTGGCTAAAGGCTCTAGCTCCGACAGTACTTTTAGAAACCCTGGGAACTACCAGTAGACCTGCATTCTGAGAGCGGAGTGTTCTGTTGGGGCGGTATGGAACCAGAGCATCGGTGAGATAAGATGGCCCCAACCCATTAATGGTCTTAAATGTAAGAAGGAGGATTTTAAATTTAATTCTAAACTCGACTGGAAGCCAGTGAAGGGCCCGGAGCACAGGAGTGATGTGCTCTCTTCTATTGGTTCCTGTTAAAAGTCTTGCTGCTGTGTTTTGGACAAGCTGAAGACCTTTTAGAGAACTTTTAGGACAAGCTGCAAGTAGGGAGTTACAGTAATCCAATCTCGATGTAACGAATGCGTGAATTAATTTTTCTGCATCGCTTTTAGATAAAATATTTCTAATTTTGGCTATGTTGCGCAGGTGAAAGAAGGCCGTTCTGCAGGTTTGTTTAATGTGAGCTTTAAACAATAAGTCAGGGTCGAATAAAACTCCTAGGTTTTTAACTGTGGTGCTGGAGGCTACACTTACATTGTCCAGAGTGACTATCTGGGCAGCTAAAGAGTCTCTCACACTTTTCGGGCCTATTATAAGGACTTCTGTCTTTTCAGGATTAAGTAGAAGATAGTTAGTGCTCATCCAGGTATTTATATCTCGGACGCGGGTGCTTAGTTTGTCCACTTGCCTGATCTACTCAGGTTTAATTGATAAATACAGTTGTGTGTCGTCAGCGTAACAATGAAAGTTAATGCTATGTTTTCTGATGATATTCCCTAGAGGAAGCATATACAGCGTAAACAAGATGGGCCCGAGGACCGATCCTTGCGGCACAGTCACCATAACTAACTCTAGAGTACGGTGATGATTGCTGGTTTACATTGACAAACTGGTACCTATTAGATAAATATGATTTAAACCAGCAGAGGGCTGCTACTCTAATGCCTATGTCGCATTCTAATCTCTGCAATAAGAGATTATGGTCGATTGTGTCAAAGGCTGCACTCAGGTCCAAATTAATAAATAGTTAATAAAAACAAAATGAATAAAACCAGAGTTATACTCTGGGTGTGGCTCTTAAAAATGATTATATATTTTTTAATGTTTTAAAAATGTCGTAGTATTTAACTCGTTGCCTGCCAATGACAACGATAGAAGTCCAATTCATTTAAACTGGGAGGATTAATTGTGAATACTCATGTTTCAGTGCCATTGACGGTGCTAGACATTCAATAAAGCCCTTCCAGTCAAAATGGGTTGACGTCTTGCGGGGTCAGTGGCAACCATTGAGGTAAATTAGTGCCCGATAAGCGTTAAACAGCATGGCACAAAACTCTCCGAACAGGAATACAGCAGTGGAAGGCAAGCCTACCTTTGTGGACAGTCTTTGTGTAAGGCCTCATTATTTATACAACCCTGGCGATCCAGTGAGAGGAGAGTGTTCACATGTCCCTTCCGTCAACATTCAGTAATGCTTCAATCGCTGCCTTTGTTTCATTGTATATCTCGTAAGTTGACAGGCAAAGCCTTCAGTGCATGTGTCCATAGCTACATGCCTATAGCAACCTGGTCACAAGCTTGGCCATGGAACAATTTAAACTCATAAGTCGAGGTACCACAGGTAACACATCTTTATTGTACTGTATTTTATTCATACAAGAAAGTGCGTATTCCTGACACTGGATGTAGATAAAGATACCTTTTTCCAACAAGGATATGTACAACAAGCAGCTTACACATGCAGAGAATTGTTCAGCATGGATACAAACTGTAATGTGCTCTCAGAGCCTTTGGGACAAAGGGAAGCGGCGCCTGTTGACAGGACCATGACTCTTACGGGGATATAATACAGTATGACTACAGCTACTATAGATCACCTCGAAAAGAGATAAATACAGCAAAATACAACAATTCCCCTTGCTTTTTGTATTTATTGCTTTATTTTGTGTGTTTTTTTAGTGCAGGTGATTGCTTTTAAATCGCTTAACATTCTTCGGTTAGATTAGATCGTTATCTTTATTGAGAATGATAATTTATGTGTGAACCATACACAGCCTGATGTCATTTGTATAAAGGGCACAGTTTTGAGGCAACAAATGACACCTTCCAGTGCCTTGGTTTTTATATTTATGGCCCAGATGGCTTATTTATACAAACATTTATTAAAATTATAGCTTCACGAGTACATTAGAATAAGTGATAAACTGTGTCATTATCTGTGTTACCTGCAAAGTTAGTGGGTTATTTCACTACTACAGGAACAGACATCAACAGTGATAAGTTACAGTATACCTCGAAACCTGAGATAAATTACATTACCTTAAAATCTGTGAGGAAGGAGAGCGCAAGTGAAACTCGCCCATAGACTGATCCTAGAAGAACACCACAGCAAAAGGGGACAGTCTCTGATTTATGTGGACCAACTAAATCTATTTGGCTCACAGTATATAAACAAGTTAAGGGTGGCCAAAAATGTGATGCTCAGTAGTTTCAAAAGCCACACTGAGTGCAAGTAAAATCTAGTCTCAACATTTCCCACCATAAGAATTTGGCTCAACATCATGAAAAGAGCATATTCAGTGGAATGTAATTGATATTAACCAGTCAGGAATGTATCCAAAAAATGTTGCATCTGTTCAACTAGTGTATGACATTTTTGCCAAGGTTTTTGATCTTGAAACAGTGAGGAGTGGGATAGATCTATGACAAAAACTAGTCATGCTTGATGACTGTTGATCAAAATTATAGTGAAGGTTACATTCTGTGATCATCAAACAAGAGGAATAAAACATTTCAAATCTGTTTTGCTTTCTACTTTTTTGTGGTATTCGGTTTTAAAGTAGCCTATGTGAAGCGCTCTATTATATGGTCGAAATGTTTTTTTCCAAATTCCTTGAGAGGCAATCTGCAGCTTCTATGGGACTCGTTGACATTCTTTAGAAATGAGGCACTCAGTGCACTGCGAGTCTTTGCTTGTATGATCTTGCGAGCTATGCTGAGGTGATGGGAAATTGTGCCATAATGTAGAATGATATACGTTACTTATCATCAGACATGATTTTTATTAAAACTCTTTTTTTCTATTTGTACTTATTTTTCCATGTTTTTGTCAGAAATATAACCATCCTGCTGTGTTATTTGACTTCACAGACCCTGGTAGGAGCGTGATGAGCGCACGCTTCCGCTTGCCTGCAGGCAGATCCTACAATGTCCGGGCGACGGAGCTGGAGCGAGACAGGCACCACACACAGGTTGTGTGCAACATACTGCTGTTGGACAACACCGTCCAGGCATTTAAAGTTAGCGTAAGTACTTTTGTGGAAGTTGGCATTTACCTTGGAGATGCTTGAGTTTTAAACCTGGAACTTGCGTTACTGTATGCATTCAAGTGTATTGTAAAAACTAAACAGTGGAGCCCCACATAAATTGTGGGTATCAAGTTTGTGACTGAGAACTGACCCACCACGTCTATTTGTATGGCCCGCAAAAACAAATGGTGTGCATAGACCAGGGGTCCCCATCTGCCGGGCCGCGGACCGGTACCGGTCCGTGGCGCATTAGCTGCCGGGCCGCACAGAAATAATAATTTAATAACGACCGCATTCTGGCCGAATTAACCCTGTGCCCCTGCTTAACACACTAATATCTCTGTCTACTCTAGATATAATACTACGGGTTAGGTTACAATGTTGTCATAGAAGTCCATTGATTGGACTGCTAGCAGTACATCTTGTTTGTGTATATAATATATCTATGTGCGCTTGTCCTCGATAATAACGCATTACTAGGCCGCGGGTGCTGCACATTTGTTCCCGGAAATAATTAGCCCCCACACGAGCGAAGATAACTGGAAAACAGACGTCTTTGGAGATATTTTTACGGCGAAAAGAGCATCTGACGAGCCTACAACCTCGAAGACTCACGAACTGCGAAGGAGTGGATTCGTGACCCGTTTGTGAATAAACAGAGGGATCGCAAATGACGGCGACCTTATTAAACGTACATTCGAGACAACAACTCTACCGAGGTTCTGGATTGAAGTCATTCTGGAATATCCTGACATCGCGACAAGAGCATTGAAAACCCTGCTACAATTTCCAACATCGTATCTTTGTGAAGCGGGCTTCTTAATTAATGTTTAACGACAAGGCGAAGTCGTT
Organism: Corythoichthys intestinalis; assembly: GCF_030265065.1. NCBI lineage: Eukaryota > Metazoa > Chordata > Actinopteri > Syngnathiformes > Syngnathidae > Corythoichthys > Corythoichthys intestinalis. Next base: position 38,229,642 of record NC_080406.1, on the reverse strand, counting down.
AATGGTGAGCGCGGTGTGCAGCTGTTGTGTGCAGCTTACATGGCAGGATGAATCTGAGGAGAAATTTTCTACAAGTCCTTCCATGATTAAACGTAAGTTAATATTCCTTTCTTTCAAGAAAGTTTGTAGTGTTTACTTTGGAATCGCTGCATTTGCGCATTTTGCGGCTATTTTTAACGTTACGCGCATGCACAGAACTGCATCGTTGCAATTTTTGATGGGTTGCAAAATTTGTCAGAACACCGGTCCGTGAAAAAAAAGACCCAAATAACACCGGTCCGTGGTGCAAAAAAGGCTGGGGACCCCTGGCATAGACTACATGTTTCAAGCTCAAATGGCAAAACCTTAGTTCATACAGTTTTCAAAAAATGATATTTAAAACTTTTAAAGACCTTTTTACGACCACTTACAACTGAATTTAATGTCATTTGTAGGGCAAATTTAGTCTTAGCTCACAAAAAAACAACAGTAACTCTTAGAATGCCGTAAAAATTTCTTACATACAATTTCATGCATTGCAGCACAATATAAAATGAAAGGAATTAAAGACCCCGCCAGTTGAAATCCAATGTCTTTAAAGACATTTAAGAACATTTTAGACTTTTGAAGACACTGCATGAACTTTTGAAATGGCATATCATTAGTATTAAAAACTTCCAGCATTAAATATTCGAAGCAGTTTTTTTGTTTTAGTCCTCCTTCTCATTTCAAAACCAGAAATCAATTTGTGATGTATGAAGTATGTGTATATCATACATAGGGATTTTTCGATCCGATCACGTGATTGGAAATCGGGCCAATCGCGCCATTTTTCAGAGGATCGGAATCTGGTGAAAAGAATCGGGTTTTTAATTAAAAAATATACTGTATGTTTTTCTGCTCTATGCTCGTACAGCCTCTCACAATCCATCCTGCTGCTTTCCTAGGATAGCAGTGCAGCTGGCGTTTGATACTTAAACTTAGCGATGACTGACAGATTTGTAGCTTTGATCCGGCGACAAAAGGCACAGATGTTTTAATCATTGTATAGTCAATCTTAGATGTCGAGAGGCTGTTCTTGGCAACGTGAGCGTCAAAGCATGATTCAATCTGAGTGGACTCACTCAGTGAAGCATTTAATAAAGACAAGCATTTTTCTACGTTATTCTAGTTCAAAATAATTCACATTATGAAGACGGCAGGGTGGTACAGTGGCTAGCACGTCCACCTCACATTTCTGGGATCGTGGGTTTGCATGTTCTTTCCGTGCCTGCGTTTTCTCTGGGTTCCTGCCACATGACCGAAAAAAAGCGTGCATGGTATACTGATCAAACACTCCAAACACACAGCCATGATGGCCCTCTGAGGGGAAATCATAACTACAATGTGGCCTGTGACAAACATGAGTTTGGAACTTTTGTGTTAGCACATTTATGGTAATTCACACTCTGTCTTTTCAAATCTGAATAGAGAATGACCAGTTTAGGGCTGGAGCTATCGAATATTTTAATAATCAATTATTCTACTGAAAATTCCATCGATTCGAATCGAGTATTTGAATAAAACATTTTTTTAAGTAAAGAGCAATCAGAAATATACATGAGAAAATGAGGCATTTCACCTAATATTAAACCATTTTTAGAGCATGTCTTTATTTTAGATGTACATTGTTGAAAACAGCCAACAATTGGCATCTCAGATGTGACTAGGGAAAAAAAAAAAAAAAATTTGATGCTTTCACTCAAAAAAACTTAAGATCTTATTAAAAAAAAACAAAAGAAAAATGTTTCTTTTCCTAAAAATGTCATTACGCTTGTTAGGAAACATCACTTAAAGGGATCTTCTATTTTTAAGACAAGTAATTCTTAAAAGATAAATGTTAGTATTAGTTATAATAATTTGATATTAAAACCCCTCTTAATGTTTTTGTTTTAATAAAGTTTGTAAAATTATTTTAAGTGATAGGTCGCCATTCTTGTTACGTCGCAGTGCATGACTGGTCCCGTTGCCCAAATTCCAGCGTGTCACTCGTTAGCTTTCCCAACATGTCGTCAGTTCTACCCTTCCTATTTGAACCAGATCTGAAAAGTGAAGAGCAGGACAGCACTGTCGGTCGTTCACAAGACGAGCTTCAGGGAAAAATGCGAGCAGCAAATACCTGATAAGACAAAAGCTGGGCAAAACTGGTGATGCGAGAGTGTATGCTGTTTGGAACTCCGGTTGGGAGCGAGAGTGTATGTATGCTGTTTGGAACTCCGGTTTTATTAGCAGATATTCAAGGTAAGCATATTGCATTTTCAAACTTATCCCAATATAATTATGTAGATTGTTAGCATCCAGAGCTGTCGTGTGCTTTACATACAGTACAGGCCAAAGAGCACACCTTGTGTAATCCATGTCTTGTACATTGTAACGCGTGGTAGCTAGGATACGTCTATAAAAGTACCAAAAAGGGGAGAAGCTTCCACTATGCACATTTATTCACAAAAAAATAATATTTCCACCTTGACCACTCTTCACTTGGGAGCTCAGCAGTAAGCAAACACGTTTCCCTGACGAACTCCAACATTGTTGTGAGGTCCACATTAGTCACTGTCGTCACTGTAGCGTGCCATAGTGCTTTAATTATTTAGTATGATTTGGGGAAAACTCCCAAGAAGAATAGTCAACATAAAAGATAGCAATTGTAATCCAAATCTGCGTTTTTTTACTCACTTGAAGATCCAGGAATTAGACCGATCCCATGGCAATGTCGCAGTCGTCGATTCCACAAAATAGACTGATCCCCAAGCCGCTGTGGGATCGACGAATCAAAAAAAATGGACAGATCCGAAACCAATATTGCAGACGTGGTGGGAGTGTCGGATCCAGAAAATAGACTGATCCCTTACTTGACTGTGGATCCAGGAAAAATGTTCGGTCGCCAGTTGTAACGCGTGATGGGTAGGGTACGTGCATACAGGGACCAAAAAGGGGGAGAAGCTTCCACTTCACATTTATTAACTAAAAATAATAATTCCACCTTGACCACTCACTTCAATCCCCTTGTTTCCATTTGACTGGAAATTACATCCAAAAGCAGCACATCGTGGCATTTTACTTCGCGAGTTTAGGCAGCAATAAGCAATTGTTTAACACGCTACACATTTGGAAAGATTCCAATTACGTCATCACTGCGAGCCCGCAAACCATGGCGCCAACTAACGGTCAAAATATGGACTAAATATTATAAAATACTGCCATTGATTTAACATTTTATGTGTTTCTAACAACATATTTTAGCGCAAGAGAACAATTGTGGTTTATTAGAGCCTACATGTATTTAAGTTAGAGGATCACTTTAAAAGTTAGGTGTTTTTCCCACGCTTTTCAATTGAATTTCTATTTGTGGCAAGCTATTTTTAAGTTAAGTTTTAAGTTCGTCTGAATTGTGACTCCTGATAGGAGTCTTTGCAGTGTTCAAAATAAATGTATGATACCTGCTGTATTGGAGCACATTAGGCACCACCAGTGCTACTTAGTGTTTTATCTATCAGTGACTACTGAGCTAAAATTGACAGTTAGCTTTATTATGTTCTTATTTTACAGATTAAATAAAGCCTGTATGAAAGACGCGTTAGCCAGGCATCGACAGTAGTCATAACTAATAGAAACCTAGCCCTCTGCAGGGATAACGTTACGTTAGCAACGTACAGTAATGTTAGTCTTATTTATTTATTTAACTTAATTTTACCTTGTCCCGAGTATTGCTCCTCTGCTCTCGGAGTAAACGGGGTGCCTTCGATGGAGCTGCAGCATTGAAGACATGCTGTGAATACATGAAACCGTGTTCGCCTTGGTGTCCAGCTTGAAATGCTCCCACACTTTTGACATTTTCAGCTTTTTCTTGGTGCCTTTCTCTTTGCTTTTGTCGGCTTCTTCGACGTAACCTCTAAATTCATGCATAGTTGAAATCAAATATATCCGCCGCCTCTGTCTTATTCCTGTACGCACGAGACATCAGCTTGTTGTCTGGCATTAAAAGTAAAACGTCATGCTTAGAGCTGGCAAAGTTAAACGATTCCTCGATGTGGAGAAAATTCCTTGATCAATTCTTAAAACTGAGTTATAAAATTATTAAAATTATTCGAGTACAGTGTTTCCCCTAGGATTTTTTGAAGCTGTGGTGTTGGTGGGCCGCGTTAGAGTCGGACAACCCCATCATGTGCCGCGGCAAATTTGTTTCATATCATGACATAAGATTTTTTTCACATTAATTTTTTTCTAAGAACCTTAACCTTTGCAAAGTTTTCATCCTGCCTGCAAACATTTGATTTTACTGGACTAAAAAAAAAATAAATAAAAATAAATCAGCAAGATGGTCCCCGTGATTCTCAAGTCTGTCTTCACCTACACAGGAATAAGAAAAAAAGGATATCTAGGAAATAAAGACACTCAAGCATCTCTAACTTACATTGTATAGTTGATTAAATGTCTTACTCTGTTCATTGCAGATAAATCTGTCTCACAGTTCACTGTTGAGATGGGCACTGTCAACGCAATGGCCGACAGTTGCCGTCAGCAGCACTCCCCATTCATCAGTCTGTGGTGCCATTTTTGACATCATGACATCTGACCTGGTCCATATTCTAAAACACATTCAATGTTTTACCCATTTGGATTTAAATCAAATATGTCTAATTTACATTAGTCAATCTGACTTCAGTTTAAACTGAAGTCTTTGTTGGAGCAAATTCATATAAGGATTTTTTTCAATGAGATGAAAAATACTTCTTTCAATGTAAATACGCCATCTGTCTTACAATTTTTTGTATAAGGAACATGCCAGGTTATAGACAATAATAATAATGTCTATGGTTTATAGACAATTAACCTTTTTCAACACCAGAATTTAAGGTAAAATAATACAATTATGAATTTATGATGAATTAATATAATAGGTGCAGGATTCTTAACACTCACCTTGATTTGTGTTGTACAGCCATGACTTGAACTTTGCCATTTCTGTCCATGTTGGGTCCCAGCTAGATTCTCTGTTTGCTATTTTGCTTAGTAGAGAGTTCTCCTACGCTGAACTGTGCGCTTTCCTGATCTGCGTCTCCAGCTGTGATCTTGCCTCATTTGAAAACTTTGTATAAACATTAAACTACACCGCTTGCCATGAATATATGGTTATTTCTACTCTTCAGAACGTGAGCGCTAATACCGGAGAGTGTGTGCCTCACGTTCTGAAATATTTAATCAGCTTCAGAGGCTAATTCAATATTTAGAAACGTGATGGTCTAGATCAGGGGTCCCCAACCTTTTTTGCACCACAGACCGGTGTTATTTGGGTCTTTTTTTTCTCGGACCGGTGTTCTGACAAATTTTGCAACCCATCAAAAATTGCAACGATGCGGTTCTACGCATGCGCGTAACGTTAAAAATAGCCGCAAAATGCGCAAATGCAGAAATTCCAAAGTAAACACTACAAACTTTCTTGAAGGAAAGGAATATTAAGTTACGTTTGATCATGGAAGGAATTGTAGAAAAGTTCTTCTCAGATACATCCTGCCATGTAAGCTGCACACAACAACTTCACACTGCTCTCACCATTAACGACTTCACCTTGTCGTTAAACAATAATTAAGAAGCCCGCTTCACAAAGATACGATGTTGGAAATTGTAGCAAGGTTTTCAATGCTCTTGTAGCGATGTCGGGATATTCCAGAATGACTTTAATCCAAAACCTTGGTGTCTCAAATGTACGTTTAATAAGGTCGCCGTCAGTTGCGATCTCTACAAGTTGATCTTACTGTTGCACAGACATGCTCGAATCACTGGGTTTATTCACAAACGGGTCACGAATCCACTCCTTCGCAGTTCGTGGGTTTTCGAGTTTGAAGGCTCGTCAGGTGCCCTTTTCGCCGTAAAAATATCTCCAAAGACGTCTGTTTTCCAGTCATCTTCGTCCGTATGGGGGCTAATTATTTCCGGGAACAAAGGAACTTTTGTGTTTCCAAAATACTGTACTTCGAAATCCTCCTCTGAAATTACAACGTGTGACGTCAGCGCCGAGCAAATGCTATGCTAGGAGGCGACGATTCGGGTCAATGACACGCCATAAAGAACTTACGTCAATGTCAATATTAAGGTCGTTTTTACAGTATAAGACAGAGGTAAACTCATTACCTTCAAATGCCTTTGTGTGGATTTTTCTCCCCATTTCAATCTCCGCGCCGTCGTACTCCAGGCGCAAACCTTCAGTTGGAGAACGAATACGCTTTTCAAAATAAAGCGTGTAAAGGAACAATTTGTATTTGTCGTGCTATTTCAGACGACTTATGGCAAATAGTGTGTAAAAATGAGCTTCTTATATTCATTTAGACGTCATGGTGAATAATACGAATTAATAATTAGAATGAATTTTACAACAACAAAAAATCTCATCTGTGAGGTTTTGCGGCTTTTATTTTGGTGTGGCGCAGCGCCACGATTATTAATGTGTAGGGAAAAGCCTGGTGATTGTTTCAGCTCTAGACCGCTTCATGAAGAAAATCACTGTAGGCTTATGAAATGGAGAAAACAATTCTTCCAACATCCATCCTGACTGATCACTTCCCATTGAACACATAGCCTTGTCAGTGCCGAGTGCCGAAAGTGGGGAGAACAAGTATTTGATTTTGCTGGTTTTCCCACTTGCAAAGCATGTAGAGGTCTGTAATTTGTATCATAAGTTCTCTTCAACTGTGAGGGGCGGAATCTAATACAAAAAAACAGAAAATCACGTTGTATGATTTTTAAATAATAAATTTGCATTTAATTGCATGAAATAAGTATTTGATACATCACAAAAATCGAACTTAATATTTGGTACAGAAACCTTTGTTTGCTATTACAGATACCAAACGTTTCCTGTAGACCTTGACAAGGTTTGCACACACTGCAGCAGGGATTTTGGCCCACTCCTCCATGCAGATCTTCTCCAGAGCCTTCAGGTTTCGGGGCTGCTGCCGGGCAACACGGACTTTCAGCTCCCTCCATAGATTTTCTATCGGGTTCAGATCTGGTGACTGGCTAGGCCACTCCAGGACCTTAAGATGCTTCTTACGGAGCCACTCTTAAGTTGCTTTGGCTGTGTGCTTTGAGTCGTTGTCATGCTGGAAGACCCAGCCACGACCCATCTTCAGGGCTCTCACTGAAGGAAGGAGGTTGTCAGCCAAGATCTGGCGATACATAGCCCTATTCATCCTCTCCTCAATACGGTGCAGTCGTCCTGTACCCTTGGCAGAGAAGCAGCCCCAAAAAATGATGTTTCCTCCTCCATTTTTCACCGTTGGGATGGTGTTCTTGAGATTGTCCTCATCCTTCTTTTTCCTCCAAACACAACGAGCCGAGTTTAGACCAAAAAGTTATATTTTGGTCTCATCCGACCACATGACCCTCTCCCATTGCTCCTCTGGATCATCCAGATGGTCAGTGGCAAACTTCAGACGTGTCTGGACATGCACTGGCTTCAGCAGCGGGACCTTGCGTGCGCTGTAGGATTTTAATCCATGAGGGCGTAATGTGTTTCCAATGGTTTTCTTTAAGGCTGTGGTTCCAGCTCTCTTCAGGTTATTGACCAGGTCCTGCCATGTAGTTCTGGGCTGATCCCTCACCTTCCTCATGATCAGTGATGCCCCACGAGGTGAGATCTTGCATGGAGCCCCAGAACGAGGCAGATTGACCGTCAACTTGAACTTCTTCCATTTTCTAATAATCGCTCCAACAGTTGTTCCCTTCCCACCAAGCTGCTTGCTTATTTTCCTGTAGCCCATCCCAGCCTTGTGCAGGTCTATTATTTTATCCCTGATGTCCTTACACAGCTCTTTGGTCTTGGCCATTATGGAGAGGTTGGAGTTTGTTTGTTTGAGCATGTGAACAGGTGTCTTTTATACAGGTAACAAGTTCAAACAGGTGCAGTTACTTCCTGTAATGAGTGGAGAACAGGAGGGGTTCTTAAAAAAGAACTAAGAGCCGAAATATTTACTAGTTGGTAATGTATCAAATACATATTTCATGCAGTTAAATACAAATCTATTATTTAAAAAATATACAATGTGATTTTCTGGATTTTTGTATTAGATTCCGTCCCTTACAGTTGAAGAGAACTTATGATACAAATTACAGACCTCTACATGGCTTGCAAGTGGGAAAACCAGCAAAATCGGCAGTGTATCAAATACTTGCTCTCCCCACTGTATGCATGCTCAACGCATAGCAAATATATTCCGATGGCTGTAGCTTTGAGTCTGACAGTAAAGAAGGATTTCCCTGCATCAGTTGTTGATGCAGGTGTGTTGCGGAGACCAAGCCCACACCTTTGGCTGTTTACGTTCTTCTAGCATCTTCAAATAGGAGTAGCTTTAAAGGAGCCAATTACAATTGGCAAGCACAGTGTATATTCTTCATTTCACAATCCTAAAGTAGTGAAATAGAAACATACTAGTCAGTCATCTCAACCTCTCTGCTTCCAGCTCACGATTCCCCACAGTCCCCCTTGCCTACATGGAGCTGAATGAATGACTCGGTCTCTGTCAGTGTCATTGATCAGGCCCCAGCAGCCGCAGTAACTTCCTGGAAAGACCAGCCATCCTGAAAGCCACAATACTTCTATTGATCGTAGCCTTGACCAGCCTTCATTCTAAGGGCCAGTGAAAATCCAGAGGCACTTGCTTATTGTCATGGAAACAGAAGCATCAGTGGTGAAAGTGGGGGTGGATGGCCCGTGCATATATACAGACTTGCTCATGAGTCATATAGATTTAGTTATCTGTTGTTTGTTTGTGGCATTATCGATAGAAAATCTGGCACAAACATGCCTTCATACACAAAAACGGTTAACCAAAGTGAATACTGTGAGTTATATTATCCGTCTTGTAAAGTGTAGACGCAACTAGGACAATTGATGTATCTCAAGTGAAGGTCTCTAGCTGTAAATCAGTGATCTTGAGGTACACTGCAGAGTAGGTGTCCAGAAATCCAGTGATAAAAATTTTGTATAAATTTCACAAAAATTTAACACATTACGTCTTGCGCTGGTTTCATGTTGTTTGCAAATTGTGATTCTAGATTTGAGTCATAGACTTCATAATATACTGACGGGGCGTGGGGCCGATTAAAAGGGGACCTGCATTGTTGGCGTGGCTGTCAAAGCTGACCGAGTGGAATCACAAAGAGCTTTTTCCGTTGCAAATTCTTTTGATTAAATGCTTAAATCCCTGAATTCCTTATAGATATGGACGTAAAACAGTCGCGATTCTTGGTTAAAAGCAAAAAAAGCAAAACGTGCAGTTAGCATTTATTTTACGTAAATATGGTGAACTATGATGCTAGTCAGGAAGCAAATGTAGCGGCCGCCTTGTGAAAACAAAGAGCTTTTTCCATTGAAAATTCTTGTGAATAAAGGCTTAAATCCCTTAATTCTTTATAGATATGGACGTAAACACAGTCTCGATTCTTGGTTAAAAGCAAAAAAAAAAACAACCAAACAAACAAACAAAAAAAAAAAACTGCAGTTAGCATTTATTTTATGTAAATATTGCTAACTATGATGCTAGTTAGTAAGCAAATGTAGCGGCTGCCTTATGAAAACAAAACGATTTTTACATTGAAAATTCTTGTGAATAAATGTTTAAATCCCTGAATTCTTTAGAGATATGAACGTAAAACAGTCTCGATTCTTGGTTAAAAGCAAAAAAACGTGCGGGTAGCATTTATTTTACATAAATATTGCGAACTATGACGCCTATGCTGTAGTGGCTAATTTCTCCATTGTTTTTTTTCGCAACGTTTCAAAATGCATGCATGGTACAAAAAATATAATAATTACCTTGAATCCTCAATCACATCACTCCTGAGACAATCCTTCCTGTTTGTATGCGGTACAGCTTTCGTACTTTTTCAACCTAAATCTGGCGTTGGATCATGGCATGTGTTTGAAAATAACTTCGACCGACTGAAGCGGAGTGTAGGACGGCCCCCTACTTGAAGGCGTGACGCAGTGTCTGGGGAATGTGTCACGTCAATATAATTATGAAGTCTATGTTTTAGTTTTATGATTTTTTGTGTTTTATGTGTTTATAAATGTATTCATAATGAAATATATAGAAAAATAATAATTACATCAAGTATATGATCATGTTAAAGCTCAGCGTTACCAAATGACTGAAATAGTCACTTGGCCTATAAAAGGGTTAAGTGTTATTTCTCAACACATTCACTGACACTGACAGTCATAAATGTCACATCCATTTTGAACTAGGCTGAGTGGCATTGACTGATCATGTTTCAGTGCCATTTACAGTGGTAGATGCGCCAATCCATTTTGACCGGAAGGGCTGGCACCGATCGGATTATCAATATAATGAGTCTCTTGTGGAACTTTACTGGTGTTATAGAAAATGCCCTAACAAACAACTTTAAGAAAAATAAGTTTTTTACAGTAACTGTCAATTGTCACCAATTATATTTACAAGACAACTGTCGTGATAACATCATCATGTGATTTCAATAAAAATTCTGGTACAGCTAATAAACAGATTAGCGATTTTGCCTAGCTTTTGATGCCTAAAAATGTGTGTGACTTTCAAGTTCTACACAGACATATGAATGTCACTTCCCGAGTGCAGTTCTCTTCCTGTCACGTTGTGTTATATCACACGCTCTGAGGCTTCCCCCTTCCTTTTAAACAAATGTTGTACTAGACGCAAAGCCTTGTTGTGGTTATGCTGTGTATTATACAAATTGCCAGTATTTGTTTGTCAATTAATTTTCCCACAAGTTCTGCTTTTGTGTCTCAACCTTTTTAATACCTCCTCGCACTTTGGATGCCCTCTGTCACCAGGTCTGTTGTCTGCGTCTCGTCTCATCGCTCTCACGCATGGAGACACTATTTGTGTCAGTGATTGTGCTGGACTGATGAAGAGAACCACAAAGAGCGTTTGTGTCATTCAGCAGCGTCGTCAATCACTTCTTTTCTCTTTGCTGTTCACTTTTGTCTTTTTTTCTCTGTGACTCTCTGTCTTCATACTACTGTATGTTCCACACACACAGCCTCTATCTTGCTTTCCCTTGTCGTTTGTCTTGCTTTACTCTTCCAGTAGTTTCCGTTTGATGTCATTCTTATTCCTTGCCCGCGTCCCTCCAGAACACAGAGTTTGCGCTCAAAGTTTGTTGTGAAAAAGACCAGAAAGAATGCGTGGACATGCTCGCCCTTGTTCTTGCCTCCGTTTTAACAATGCACGACTGTTCACTCCCTTTTTCCTCTCATGGTTTTTGGAACCGCTGCGCTTCAACACACATACGGGGAGCGGCAAAGGTTTTTCTGTGAACAAGAAATAAGAAGCTCGGAGTGTTTGCACAAAAGACTTGGGAAGCTGCTTCATACATCGTGGAAGTAGTGAGCATGCCTATGAATAGCTTTAAAAATGGAAATAAGCCTTTTTGTAGGTACACGGAGCAGCAATTATTTTCTGGCATATCTGGTAGGCCAGACAATCCACTCTCTGCGTGATGCAACCTTTAGGAAAGATGCCTTTCCGATTTTTGTTGTTTTTTGCTAACCAAGCTTTTCCATCCAATGACGCAAAGGAAATTCAACTCTCGAGTCTTGTTTTTTTTTTCAGAATCATGATGACATTTTCAGCTATCGACCATTGAAATAAGGCAGTTGAACATTTAATTGTTCATTTAATGTCATTTTGATTAGTTTACCGATACAGCACTAAAATGACATAATTGGGGAGTACTAAGAAATAACGCGCCAATGCTGTGCAACATGTACTGTTTGAAATCTAGTTTCTTGGGTCGCCCTACCAAAGATCGCTGCCAGCTTTGCTAACAAAAGCAGCACTTGTCTCCCTTCCCAAGATGATGATAGACATCCACTAATGTGGCATCCAATCATCCTTGTGCTGTGAATTTCAATGGGTTTTTATCACTATCAGATGGTCCAAACCCTACTACTACAAATGGATTTGATATCTAGCATTGCCATTGGCAGACAATGGCTTGAGCAGTGTCTTACCATGCCATGATAGCAATTACTTTATATTCAATTGAGTAGTATATTTTTAAAACGTGATATCAGTACATTCTCAGCATAAGCCGATACCATACAGCCGGGTGTCGGGATCAGGGGCCAACATATGGTATTTGTGCAACATTCATTTTAATGATGAGAACTCTTGTAGGTAAATGGGAGAGAGTCATTTTTGAAAAAAATGTCACATTTAATCGCTGAATTACCCATGACACAAAGCCTTACACAGTAGTACCTCGACATACGATCGCTTCAACACACGATCTTTTCGACATCCTAGGTAAGATTTGACTCGCATTTATTTCTACATCCGACAACATGCTCGAAATACGGACGCACAACGGATTTTCTTGTCAGAAAAATCAACACAGGTTCCAAGAATGTTAGTGCAGGTAGTGAAGAAAATGAAAAGGTGCCACTTACCCAAAAAATGAGGATGGAAAGCAGGTTGAGAGCAGAAATTTGGAAACAAGAAGTTTTGGTAAAAGTAAAAGTTTTGGTCACACATTTCACGGCTATCCCGTGCTTTATAAGCCTGGCGGGCTCACATGCTTTTCTTTTTTCAGTGTTAATGGTGTTAATTTAAAGGATTTACTTAGTTGTGCCATTTGTTTCATCCTCAGGGAATTTTGAACATTTTGTGGAAATGTGTGTCATCTTACTCTATAAAAATAAATAGAATGAGTAGTTTTATACATTGTAGCAAATGTAAAAAACAAATTCCACTCCCATACACAAAATAGACAAATACACTTTCAGACACATATCATATTTCAGTGCAATTGACAGAGATGGACATCCAATCCATTAGTTATTCGCTGCCAGCCTCTCCAAGTCTTGTTTTAGTTGTTGCTCCTACACGATCATGTACATATATATTATTTTTTGATTGATGAAATGTGATAAATTATAGCCTTATGTTATTTAAGTCAATAAATAACGGCGGTTGAGAGCAGAAATTTAGAAACAAGAAGTTTTGGTAAAAGTAAAAGTTTTGGTCACACATTTCACGGCTATCCCGGTGCTTTATAAGCCTGGCGGGCTCACATGCTTTTATTTTTTCAGTGTTAATGGTGTTAATTTAAAGACTTTATTTAGTTGTGCCACATGTTTCATCCTCAGGGGATTTTGAACATTTTGTGGAAATGTGTGTCATCTTACTCTATAAAAATAAATAGAATGAGTAGTTTTATACATTGTAGCAAATGCAAAAAAACAAATTCTACTCCCATACACAAAATAAACAAATACACTTGTCAGACACATATCATATTTCAGTGAAATTGAGAGATGGACATCCAATCCATTAGTTATTCGCTGCCAGCCTCTCCCAGTCTTGTTTTAGTTGTTGCTCCTATACGATCATGTACATATATATTAATTTTTTGTGTTGTAAATTGTGATATAAGTGAGCAGTCAGGAAAAGAAGAGCAGAACACGGACCGCATGAGTCAGTGTCAGCTGACGCACACACGTTTAATAGACGGCTGGTGATAGTTGAGCCCACCATGTCAACGAGCCAACTGTCAACTCTCGGGCTGCATGTGCCTTGCGCACACATTGACACACTGGCGCGTGTTCATGGTCACACACGGGGGCTGTAAAAGTGTGTCACCAGGGGGAAAAAAGAGAGAGGTGTAAGAAAGCAGTAGGTTAGTGATGCGTGTGGTTGTGTGTGTGTTCTCCCATGGGAGCGCGAATGGTGTGGTTACACATTGCTCTTGATTTTAGCAGGATCACATGTGAATATTGAAAATTGCTACACTCGTGCTTCTGCATTTCATCTTTTTACTCTTAGTACTCAAGATATTTTCAATAAATACTGACAGGGACGTAGTGACTACAGTACAACTAGGATGTATCTTGTGCTTGAACAAGCTCACCCGCAAAAAAGGGTGTAAAATTGTTGAAAATTGTTGGTGTTAATATGTTAATGGACAGACAACACCTTTATCATGTGCATTCCAGTGGAAGGAATTGTGTTTAAAAAGAAAACTGCAGAATTTCATTTTTCTGGTGTGTAATAGTAGAGAAACAGGCAAATATATAAGCCAGTTTTTCCAGGAAGTGGGCATCTTAAGTGACATGAAAGACTGTGCTGATTTAGCCAAACAAATACAAGTATCATTCATAGTTATTAACACATGGAGCAGTTTTCAAGTCTATTGGTGTTCACGCGCCTTGGTAAAACACGTCTGAAAATAGCTGGGCTCGTAAACGGTGACATTTTTGTATTCAAGCAAGGAATGGGACTCACTTGGTAAAACTTAATTCAATTAACTAGAAGGGTTTCTACTTGATTAATCTTGATTCATTGACTTCATAATATATATATTATACATATATAATATATATATATTACTTCATAATATTATATTCATAATATATATATTATATATATATATATATATATTACTTCATAATATATAAATTATGAAGCCTATGCTTGATTAATCACAGTTTAAGCTTGTAGAAATATTAGTCCCAAAAAGCTACTAATTTTTTAATTGTAAGGATTTTAGTTAATGAATGTCTCAAATATTGTACTCTGGAAATATGCGATGAATTGCATTTCAATACATAACATTACAAAACGGTAACCTGGGCAAAAAACTAAGAAATCTGAAGTTAATGTGTTTACTGAGACATTTTTTTCTGTCAGTCCAACATTTAAATGGTCAAAAGAAAAAAAAAAACAATACAAAGAATGCACATCTTTCTTCTTGGAGGAAAAAAAAAAGGTCATATATATTTGATCATTTGAAAGGCCTAAAACTTCAAATAACCTGAGCAATTTATTATTATATTTTACTTTAGATGGTCCCCAAAACGTTTTACAACAAGAAACCTTTTCAATTGGCTTTTCCCTAGCGTCGTGGGTAAATTACTGTATGTACAGACTAGCACATTATCCAAAGTATATAGATTTGCACAAATTCACATTTTTTTAAATCAGTGTTCAAGGTATTTGTTTACAAATGAAACGTGCTTGTTTAATTGGATTTCTCTATTTTTATAGCCATCTGCTGAACTAATGTGCGCGTCAATTTATTTGGTGTAATGTAAAATTATGCCCTGACAAAGGTTCCATGATTAAAACATAAACTGCGAACAAAATGAGTTAATTTTTTAAAACCTAACATCTTTTATAATTGATTATACGTAATTAACGCGTTAAAATCACACTCCTAGTTTAAGCATTATTTTCCTCTATTATCAGCGATCCAAGAAATTCTCCATTTGCATATTTAAATACAAATACAGTAAGCAGTCTTTCACTTGGTTACTTGAGGCTGATTTATATTTCTGCATTGCAATGACGGCGGACCTATGACATTAACGCAGACCTGAATTGGAGCCTGCGCCATAGCCTGACCACACGTCACGTCAATGTGACGTGAACGTCAAAGGACTGTGATTGGTCTGTTTAGAACATTGTTTTCGGCTCAGCACAACAACACCGACATTTTCCAACAACTCCGCAAATGTCTTCTCAACTTCTCCTCAACTGTTGTTCAATATTGATTAGCGTTCCATCTCCATTGCCCTTGTTGTCTATGACCGGAGGAAAACTAGAGGAATTCGACACCGAAAACAGTACAACGAGAAAGCCACATCTAGTGCAGTGGTTCTTAACCTTGTTAAAGGTATCGAACCACACAAGTTTTACATGAGGATTCACCGAACCCTTCGGAATTAGATAATAAAGCTTTTTTTTTTTTCAAATTCAAAACAAATATATCTAAGCTAGCAAGCTAATAACTTAGCAAATTCCCGCTCAAAATTCTTCTGATTTTGACAGCGTGTTTTATGAACAGGTCAAAATTTGAGACCACGCTGCACATTGGTCTGTTGTATTCCCTGATTGAAAGTGCGAGTCAACCTTCCACTGAGCAAACCAGTTCCTCATCCCATCAGATATAGGACTAGCAGTTAATATAAATGGATTTAGCCTGCAAATTGGGAGCAAACCATTCCAAAACATGATCTTAAAAGCCATTTTGACTAAATTTATTCAGCGTACCGAAATAGGGCTCTGCGTTTCTTTACGTTTGCCAAACCCCTTAGACTTACTCACTGAACCCCTGAAGTTCGATCGAACCCAGGTTAAGAACCACTGCTCTAAATTAATAGGAAGTGACTGAAAATCTACAGCATTTTCTTGTACTAGTATATAATTAATAGTGGCAATAAAAGCAATATATGATACATGCTGTACTGTATACAACTTATGATCATTAAAGGGGAAATTTTGCATTACAGGTTTCACATGTGGATTCACATAATTTTTTTAATTATCTACGGAGTTACGTTCTCTGTAGGTCTGTTATAAAGCCTATAAATTGAGGCCAAACCAGCCCAAAACGTGGTCTAAAAACGCCACTTTGCCTAGATTTAGTCAGCGTACAAAAATAGGACTCTGCGTTCCTTAACCTTCACCGAACCCCTGAGGCTTACTCACCGAACCCCTGGGGTTCAATCGAACCCCAGTTAAGAACCACTGATCTTGTGGGTTTGCGGTGAATTACAGTGCAACGCGTTCCCTTGGGGCAGACCTTCGAAGGCTCAATGACGATGTAGGTCCGGTCCTCGAGAGCAGCTATCCAGCTTTTTTTCCATGTCTCCCTCCTTTAACAAACCTGAATAAAATGATCAGCTCATCAGCAAGCTCTGCAGGAGCCTGATAACGATCCTGATTATTTGAGTCAGGAGTGTGGGAGGAGGGAGACATGAGAAACAAGCTGGATAGGGGCTCTAGAGGACCGGAGTTGGATACCCCTGGTCTACGCCGTCACTCCACCGTCAACGGAACGCAGAAGCATAAATCAGCCCTTAAACTAGGTCAGGGGTCCCCAAACTATTTTCCATTGGGCTTCAGTGGGTGCTGGCTTTCTTTCCAACAAAATAGGACGACACCTTTGCATCAATCTGGTGTCTTACAAATGTAATCAGTTGATTGTAGTCAGGTACTGCTTGTTTTAGCAGAACGCCCTTTGATTAAACGGTCTGTGCTCAATCGGTGGGTACAAAAACCAGGGCCCACAGTGGCCTTTGAGGACTGGTTTGGACTCTCCTGTACAAGGTGTTGTCTGCTCTTTTCAGCAATCTTAAACCAGATTGCAGTTAGAAGTAAATTTTACTGTACGCATCAATTTACCCTTCCACTTTTTAAAGAGTACTACAGTACCCCTCAGGCTGAGCTTCCATCTTTGTACATTGTCTCTTACTAATCGTTGGTGAATAACTTTATCTGTGTGAACTTAAATATTCCAGACAAGTATGGAGGGAAAATGCTCTTTCCAGCCCTTTGCTTTGATACAACATGGCACTTTCAGTGAAGTTCCACTGACTGAGATATGATTTAATTAGTTCCTCCCTCATCTTCGTAACCTCCCCCGACTCTCTTGTGATGTTTTAGTTAAGGAGTTTGGTAATGGCAACAGACGAGGACATACTTAGTAGGTTGTGTCCCAGTTTTAGGCTTACTAAGAAGTTTTTTTAGAATTATATTTGTAATATCTTTTTTTTTCTCTCTCTCTATGTGCAGAAGTCCGATCATGGGCAGGTCTTGCAGGACGATGTGTTCAAGCACTTGGAGCTGACCGAAAGAGACTACTTCGGACTGCACTTGACAGACGACTCCTCGGATGTTCCAGTCAGTATCTTGTTTAGATAATCCAGGAGTGTATCTGTCTGTGTGTGTGTATACAAACAAGTGTTTGATACGGTCCTTTTTTGCTGAACATTATTAGAATGTTTAAGTGAAACATTTGTTTCAGTGAATCAAGACGTTTTAGAACATCTACTTCACTTTGTATCCATTTTATATTGAGACCAGAGCTAACATACGTGTCCGCTGTTTTTGACTAGTTTTTCTCAGAGGTTGGTAGCAGGACGTTACATTTACTCAAGAACCGTTTTTAATTATTTTTCCTTTAGTATTCTTGATAAGAATAAATGGATACATGGAGGTACATTCTGTTTGCTGCTTGGTCTTTAAATGTTGACATTCTGGGCTACAAGAACTCCACTTGGGACTTGAGAAACATACAAGAAGATTTTATGGTCTGCATTTACAAAATACAAAAGAAAACCAGCATATCAACCATAGCATATAAATGCAAATTGTAATTTGCCCAACCCACTCAGACCTCTCTGACTTCTCTGTTACTTGGCGTAGAAAGAAAATGTGCATTCAAAATGAGCAGCGCGGGAAAAAATAAGTCAATAGATCAACATTGCTGATAAATGTGAGTGAATACACCTGACAACGTTAAATCTAAAGACATATGTAATTATATTACTAATCATCTGTTCATGGTGAGCCTATTATCTTATTAAAGTTGTATAAACATAGTTAATTTAAGACCACGTTTGTGCCTGATTTGTTTCACTTATGTGGTATGGTAATATTTTTTTTGTATTCATTATATTCATACAAGTATGAGAAACAACACAAAAGGTTCAATAGAAAACTTTTTTATTCGAAATTTCAAACATAAAAATGTTTGATTTATAAATTATAAATACAGTGATACCTCAGCTCACGAACGCTTAAGCTCACGAACTTTTCACCTCAAGAACATTAAATTCGCGAGCATATAGTCTCTGCTGATGAACTAGTTTTCGGCGGACAAACCAAACCACGCGGTCGAACAGCGCCTCGAGAAGCTGACGCACGCTCACGGCGTCCCAGTTCGTCCCCTCCCTTTCGTTGAGTGCGGACGTGGTTTGTGTTTGATAGACATTTTGGACCATATTGAGTGTACTTTTGCTATTATGGGACCGAAAAAGACCCCACCACAGGCTAGTGTTAAGCCTAAGAAGACATTAAAGAAAACAAGGTATATTTTTGTGTAGTTTTAAGGCTTATTTAGTAGAAAATTATGTTTTATGGGGACCTGGGAACGGATTATTCTCATTTTAATGGTTTCTTATGGGAAATAAATGTTCGGAAGACGAACTTTTCGCCTTACACACACTTTCTGGGAACCAATTATGTTCGTGAGCTGAGGTATCACTGTCATTCAATTAAAAAATATATGTATATGGTGGAAAACACTCAGGTGACTTGAGGTTCGGCTCTGAGAGCCCCAATTTGGCCAAATTTCAAAATTGTCCTATATGCATGTGTGATACATCATTGGAAAGCTTAAAAATCTTTTTCTGAGGGAAGAAAAATTTTTGAACGGGAGGGCATTTTTTGAGACCTTAAAAGTAGGTCAAATCAAGTGAGTGAAAAATAGATATTTTTGAGACCTTTGAAATTTTCTTTCTTTTGAAAGGTTTTGGACACCCATCCTGGTACATAATAAATAATGAACACTTCAAGATGATCCCCTTTGTCTACTCAGATCTTTGATAATCATTATGCATCCACTAAGACGTGGGTGGATTTACAATAATAAAGGAAAATGGTGTGTGACTAAATGTACCAGTAGATTTAATCTAGCCCTGCGTTTCATTTTGTAAATAAACATGTCTAAACGGGAGTTAGCTGTATAGTTAAGGATAACTTTACTGCATACATTTTTTGATTTGGCTTGATTTTAATCTGTGCAAAGAAAAAACATTTCCTGTGGAAATTTTGGGGTTAAATTCCAATACCTTAAGATTTTAATTTTTGCAGTGGTCTTTTGAAAATATTTTTTTCAATTATGATTAAAGAATGTGAATGAGCGATACCGAGAATAAAAGGCTTTATATGCATAAAGGGAACATGTAAATGTGAGTACATAAGACTATTTATTGTATTTAGCCTTGAAGCGTAGGACCTATGCTTTATGATTTAAGCATCTAATGTATCTAATGCATCAATATCATCCCAAAATAAGCAATGCAAACGGCATAAAGGGTCGAAAAGATAATGGACAGCGTGCTATTCAGTTATTCTGCTGTGTCCATAATTATCGCACGAGCGTTAGACTCCAATGTATGTCTTTTTGTGGCTTTCCGATAACTCAAAGTGAGTGCATGAGAGAGCATAATTAAAGACACCATGATTTAAACGAGATATGTTCGCGTACTTTCTTTGTTTCTATCCAAAAACTCAGCGTAGCATCTATCACAGAGTGTCAAGACACAGCTATGAATGGCCACAGCCGGACCTTGTGGGGATTTTATGGGTGAAACACGGAAATATAACAAGGGTCTCGATGCAGAAGTCACAGACAACAAGGAGTGGTAGAGATTTTTTTTTTTCAAATATTTACTCTTTTAAACGTTTTTTTTTCTTCTTTTTTTTTGTTTTTTTTTTGTTTCCTTTGTTTGGATCGATTATTTGCCATCTAAAATATCGGGAAAATGTGACGGTAACAACAACAAAAAAATACAATTAAGCGATAGTTAGATATCCTTGACCTATTTACAGACACTATTTTTTTTTCATTGTGACGTAATTTGTTTAAATAAAATATGTGTGTGAATAAAGTTGTTTTTGTTTAATCTAAATATAAGACGTCAATTAATTATTCTAAGCTAAAAATGATAGACATTTCAAATAATAAATATAATTACTTCTTTTTATGGCTGGGTTGAAACAAAAGCAGTTGCGCAGTGTCTGTAAACGAGGGTCTCCAGGGTAAAACTGACAAATTAAAAATAGTCCGGGGGCATAATGCGTCATGAAACTGCTATGACAGCACATAGACATATTCTTCTATCAAACACAACAGTTCTTTTTGCTTAAAATACAGCGGTTTATTTTCAAGAGGGGTACAAGAGCAGAAACTACTTTCGAAGCCTTGTCTGTGTTTTCCGCCCTATATAATTAAACAAAGAATGTCACACTCAGTTAAAATGCAAAACTTCTGTATTCAAATGTTTTTATTTATTCATTCATTCATTCATTCATTCATTCATTTCCCGAGCCGCTTATCCTCATTAGGGTCACGGGGGTGCTGAAGCCATTCCCAGTCAACTATGGGCAGTAGGCAGGGTACACCCCAAATTGGTTGCCAGCCAATCGCAGGGCACAAGGAGACAACCATTCGCGCACACACTCATACCTAGGGACAATTCAGAGTGTTCGATCATGTTGTGTTTTTATGTATTTATTTTTAACATATCGAATCACAACAGTTTACTTTTCACTGAAACTAGTTTATGGGAATCATAATAAACAACGTTTTTTGATGGATTGGTTTTGTGATTGATTACAGTTAAGATATTCATTGGGTTATTGGTTGTCATCAACTCACATCCTTACATTTTATTAATCCAGATGAATAAATGGCAAACATTTAGCTCATTGCTTGCCATTGACAAGAAAAGAATGGCTGCGCTGCTAGCCTCACAGTCAAAATGGATTGGACGTCTAGCACCATCAATGGCAACCAGTGAGTTAACATGCATGCAGTATGCAAGTGTGTTTGTATTGTCGCACACAGTGTTTGCATATTTCCAATAGTTGTGCGTGTGTGTGGCCACCGATGAATAATTTAGGTGATGTAGTCATGCTGTGGAAGCGTTATGGTGTCTCTAAGTGTCTCTCAATCAATATTTTACAGCGCTGGCTGGATCCCAACAAGCCCATCAGGAAGCAGTTAAAAAGTAGGTGAAATCCACAACATGGCACTTTAACCAACCACCACAGACAGTTTTCCAGCAGTCACTCATGCCAAATTGCCTTGAAATACCAAATTCACCAGCTGGTTGAACGCAGAACTTCAGCGAGCGAACGCTACAAATCTGCCCTCCACCTCCAGCAAAATTATCCAGTCCACATGATGTGTGTTTTCAAATGTTAAATAAGCCTTAAGCAATGATTAAACTCCATTTCAACCCTGCTCTTATATTTGCTCGTGAGTAATTTAGATTTTGTAACGTCAAGTTGTGAAACAATCAAGCACGACCGCTTTTGATATAGTGCTATTCGAGATTTGTAGTCCCCCAGCACAGCTTGAACTTTATTTCAACTGTGGGTTTCTTATTGTCTTGTTAAGGCGCTTTTATTTAGGACGGCACATACTGTGTCAGCAAATTTGTTTTATACATTTATCGTGCTTGTATTCTTTTATATTCAATAACGAGAAGACGTGATGACAAATGCACTGTACATACATAATGTCCATATTGCTGTATTGCTCACCTACTCATTTCCAATTATGAAAGGAGCAACCACCAGTTGTTCTCATCTGGTGTGAAGGATTTGGCAATAGTAGTATATCACACTGGAAAAAATAAAGTGTGGCCATTACAACTATAATCAATATTCTACCCACCGTCTTGTATTTTACTGTTAGGTTAAACCAATCAAGAGCACTACACCATCTTAAGCATCACTAAGCTCTGCTTTCTCCTTCAAACCTTTCTTCATGTTCCACCAGGAGGTTCCCCCCACAACTTGAGCTTCAGAGTCAAATTTTTTGTGACAGATCCCAGTAAACTTCAGGAGGAATATACACGGTAAGATATTTTCTTGGTTGCTTTGTTCAACTGTTAGATACGTTAATAAACCTAATCTATTTAATATCCCTAATCCATTCTAATTTTCACCTAAAATGAATATTGGTGATGGCAATTAAAGTGGCGTTTGACTTACAGTATAATTGCTATACAACAAGGGTGTCAAACACAATTTTTCAAGGACCACATAGGAGGGCCATTATGTCCACCAACTATGGCTGCCCCAAATACAGTGATCCATCGCTACTTCGCGCCCTCAGTCCATTTCGGATTTTTTTTTTCCAATTAAAAAAAAAAAAAATACAGATGAGCTGTCCCGAGATCGCATTGTCTCTCGCTCGCTCGCTCGCTCCCTCACTCACTCTCCCTGCTCTTTTTTGGTCAGAGAGTGAACTGGAGTTGCTGATTCAAGAAAAAGATGATTGACAGACGTTTAAGCTTTGATCTTGCCAGAGACTCCACCCTTAAAGCACCTCATGTGTCAATCATCGTATAACTTATTAAACAGTTGCTGTGGCAACTCTTTGTGTGTAAGTGAGCAGCTGGAGCAGATTTGAGTGGACACTCAATGAAGCATTTAATAAGGACAAGATTTTTTTTATTTTATTTTTTTTTACTTTTTTTTAAATAGGTTGGGAGTCAACTATTTTTCTTGTTTAAAAATAATTCTGTGGGACAGTAACATGTTTAAAATTGATCATAGTTATTACATTTAAAGTGCTTAAAAACATTTATTAAAAAAAAAAAAACATATATATAGACACAGTTTTTTTTTTTAATTATACTTTGGGCAAAAGGTAACATAAACATGTCTTATATGTATCTCTTTCCAATGATAGATCTTAATAAATACATTGAACAAAAAAAAGAAACAAAAAAAAAATGGGGGTGCTACTTTGCGGGTTTTCACTTATTGCTGCGGGTTGTGGTCCCCATTGACTGCGAAAAACGAGGGATCACTGTAATCGAGTAATCGACCCTAAACCCTAACTATTCAATTATCAAATGAAATGACAATAGACAATTGACAATAGTCAATTAATCGATTAGCGACCTTGTTGACCTGAAAATTGTCAAAATTCCCTTTTTTTAGATTTAATAAATGTTTATTGATCAATTTGAATACATACAACAATCCACAGCACATTTCTTTTTTGAGCTGAATAGCAAATATTTTAATATTAATTTAAAAGAATAAAAAAGGTAGGAAAGCGGTAAATATTCTCTTCAATAGTTAAAAAATATATTACATTTGTTCAAAATTTTTTTAATAAGTAAATGTTCTATTAGTTATATTAAATAAAATTTAAAAAACACATAAAATATTCTTTGATTGATATAGTCCTCAGTCGTTTATCGAGGATGACAAAAAATTTTTTTTCAATTTAATTTTAGTGAGAAACTTGAAGTTGGCGCACATGATTGACTTTCGCAGGCCAATTATGTGTTGGGCCGGATCTCGCACTCAAGCCTTGAGTTTGACACCTGCGCAGTACAATCAAAAATCTTTTTTTCTCCCCTCTTCAGGTACCAATATTTTCTTCAGATCAAACAGGACATTCTAACTGGAAGGTGAGCATGGTAACTTAGATTTGGTTAAGCAATATGCTTCCTGTAATAGTCATCATTACATATTTGTATTTTCTAAAGCAAATTTTAGAGCCTCTCTGTTTTTTGGCATACTATTAATGTTCACACCAAACACATTTTTTTTCACGTTTCCATATTGCGCGGAGAGACTCGACCATGTGTAAAAAGAACTGTGATGATCTTGTTTTTTAAGGCTCCAAAGCTCAATTTTGGCCGCGTATGGAATTTGAGTGAATATGTTTGTCTTTCGGCTTCCAGATTGCCCTGTCCTCACAACACAGCTGCACTCTTGGCTTCCTATGCTGTTCAATGTAAGTAGTGCTCCCTGGGCACATCCTCCATTCATTATGATTGAATTCCAATTCATTAGGCTTCTCTTTATGTACACACACTGTAAAGCGTAATGGCTGTGGTTGGTCCAATGCCCCCTTATGGATGCTGCTCACAAGCTATTACTATTCAATTAAGCTGTGGTCTGTTATTAATGGCACTGCACATGAATATGCAACATGGTGGAGACCACCGTTTTGAAATCATCACTAGGGCATATTTATCTCTGTGGCCAATCAAAATAAGAAGGATTGATACGCAGTCTGCTTGTTCTGTAATGGAACTACATTAGTAAAATCTGACTTGGATGCAAGCAAATGAGCTTGTTTGTTAGTTGATTTCTAAGTCTTTTTACAATGTACATCTATAAAATCCAAAGATGCACTGAAATGAAAATTCTGAGGTTAAAAACCAAAAGCTGAACACCAAAATTAATTATCCAAATTGTTTTATATATTTTTTATATGTACTGCATGTAAAAAACACACAGAAATAAGACAATTATTAAATAGATTTTATTTGTTTTGTTGATGTGATCTTTTAAAATGTTCATTATTAATGTTTAAACTGAAAAAAATAACTGGTGGATTTACTTGATAAAATTATTGTAGCAATTTGCACTTCTATTACCGGTAAGTAAATTTTACTGCTTCTGAACTGAACTTAATATAGCAAGCAGTAAAATTTACTTTAAAATAACTGGTGGATTTACTTTATAAAATCATTGTAACAAATTGCACTATTATGCTCAGCAATATTTAGTTCAGTTCACAAGCAGTAAAATATACTTAATAGATTCAATGCAATTTGTAACAACGATTTTGTCAAGTAAATCCACCGGTTATTTTTTTTTTCAGTGTAGAATTCAAAAATATGTTTTTACTAAAAATTAATTGGTACTGACATTTCATCAATAGACAGCATAAAATAAGATTAAATACAATAAGATTAAACTTTAATTAAATGTTTAACCTGACCTACCTGTATGAGTCATTCAATAAATATGGCATTTTTGTTTTTTGTTTTTTTTAAATAAGGAGTTCTAATACAGATAGAAGGTGCCCCCCCCCCCCCCCCCCCCCCCCCCCCCCCATTGTAGTCTCCCAGCACTCTCATACACATTTCCCATCTTTTTCATAGTCCCTCAGCATAAAAATCTTAGGACTGATTTTTCAGCCAGCTGCTCACAACACTTTGTTTCAAGGTCACTTTCAAACTTTGTGCAGTTTTTTCAAACATATTTTGGCTGGAACATGTGGCACCATACGCTGTTGACATTCTTCTATGAATTTCAACTTGTTTGCACCCTTCAGCAACCAAAAACTTGCTTCTTCGTCAGACTTCTTTGTTAATTGCATTGTTAAAAGTTTTATTTTTTAAACCTGCAAAAGAAATTAAATCCATGTGAAAAAGAAGTAAAACAGAAAAATACAAAAAAATAACCTTCGATCTGTATTAGAAGTCCTTACACCCAAAAATTCACCTTATTTATTGAATGACCCTTGTATATGCCCCGCAGAAAAGCCAATTCCACTTATTGAGGTAAAGAGGCATTTTTTTTTTTTTTTTTTTTAAATTTAAATGAAAAGTACAGTATCTTCACTGCTTACTGACATATGTTCCTCTGTTCATCGAAACATGAGCCACAGCACTCACTGGTAAGGCTGCTTTTTTTATTCCAACATCCAAGTAATGCTCTTCAGAACTCGGGTCAGGTGAAGTCGCTAAGAAATACACAGACTTCTAATAGATCTCAGTTAAACGTGCACTGACAGACTCCCATAGCTTTCATTGTTTTCACACCGTGGTATCTCATCTTACTTATTTACTTCGAACACGACAATTGAGTGTCGTAATTAGAGATGCAAAGGGGGAACTTATCTCTTTAGTTAGCTGCTCAAAGGGGGGGGGTAGAAGAGAGATCTACTGGTGGGGAGTGAATGTTGCGGGCAGCTCTCATCTTCGCAGACCTCAACGCAGTCAAGACTCTCTTGTGAGAGCATGTAAAATGTGCTGTTCCACAGTAAGTGCAAACAGCTGCGCTGAGCCAACACACCCTCATTCACTGGACAGCACGCTACCGAGCATTTTGCTTGCACCATGGAACTTTCGGTTTGGTGAAGGGTTTTGGTGAAAAAACCATTTTGGAATCAAATCACATTTCTGCCACTGAATTTTTAGTGCATCTCTAGTATTTGTTAATATATAAACTGCACTGGGTAGCTCTAGGTGCCTAGCTTGTGTTACGGGATGATTACACCAAAAGATAGGCACCGCAATAGCCTGTAAAATCCACAAATAAACCACACTTGACGATAAGCCGCAGTAATCAAAGCTGGGGTGAGGTTTAGAGTCCACAAATCATAATACAGTGGTACCTCTACATACGAAGTTAATTTGTTCCAGGACCTTGTTTGTAAGTTGAAATGATCGTATGCGAGCAGGATTTCCCCATAAGAATACATTATAATTCCATTAATTCATTCCACAGACCGAAAACTGCACTAAATCCATAATAAATAATGCTGGTTACTATTGCAAATAGCAATTACAGAGAGCAAAACAAATAATTATACCGTATTTTTCGGACTATAAGTCGTTTTTTTTCATAGTTTGGCAGAGGGTGCGTCTTATACTCTCGAGCGACTTACTGTATGTGTGATTATTTAAAGTTGGGTCGGGCTGACTTCTCTCTTGCTAACTTTTTAATAGTAAATATTAGGGCTGTCAAACGATTAAAATTTTTAATCGAGTTAATTACAGCTTAAAAATTAATTAATCGTAATTAATCGCAATTAATCGCAATTCAAACCATCTATAAAATATGCCATATTTTTCTGTAAATTATATATATATATTCTGTAAAATAACTTGTTGGAAAGGAAAGAGAAGATACAAGATGGATATATACATTTAACATACGGTACATAAGGACTGTAGTGGGCATTTCACTCTACTGTCATTTAAATCTGTCTATGCTGTCCTCACTCCGAAGCGTCTACTTTTTCCAAAGCTAGACAGCTAGTGAACGACGCCTTAATAATCAGACTTCTTCCTTTTTCATCTGATTTATTAATAAAATGGCCTCAAACCATTGTCCTCTTTAGACCGTAGTGAAACTACAAAAAAAAAGTACACAAGCATTGCTTTAGCAACAACGTTAGCTTAGCACGCTATACAGGTTCACTAAACATAAGCAAAAAGCGTCTCATACAAAAAATATAACATTTCGCTTACTAACATAATATGTACATTCTTTACAACAACCATACTTACGGACAAATCTTGTCCAAGGATCATATAAGCACAACATTACAACGTAGGCGTCAGCCCGAGACGTCGTGCAGCCATATTGAACTGGCAAGAAAGCAATAAACCGTGTCGCAAAGCGACCACAAGAGTTCACTGTTAGACAGCACAAAAAACCTTGCTGTAAAACTTACCAAAAGGCAGAATACTGTCTGAGTGGGACATGTGCGTTAATTGCGTCAAATATTTTTACGTGATTAATTAAAAAAATTAATTACCGTGCGTTAACGCGATAATTTTGACAGCCCTAATAAATATACATTCATATATTTATACTACGATGTATGGATGTTAAATAAAATAAATAATATGGATAAAACAGAGAAGGCGAGGTACATGCCTGCGCACGTGAACGCAGTGGCTCTCTTTCCAATCTTCTGCATCCTGGTATTTCCTTTTCGATATGGAGCAGCTATAGGAATGGAAAAACAACCTAAAGACAGGGGAATTGAAAAGCAAACAACTGCGGTAGGAGTGGGATATGGAAAGGATTCAAATTGATTGTTGAAGAATATACGGAAACCTGTGTCTGCTTCGCTGAATGTAAACGAATGTGGCGCTTTGGTCTCATACGAAAAATATATTTAACAAACTTTTCCAGCGTTATTTCACTTTGTAAATGCATTTAAAATGATCCTAAAAATATGTAGACTACTTAAACATTGATAAAAGGCCCGATCTAACTTCTAGCGTCATGTAATGTGAGCATACCATACACCTATTCAGCCTGTTGTTCTCTATTGTATTTTAAATTGTTGTTTTAAATTGATTCTATTAAATCAATTTCCCCCCAAAAATGCGACTTATACTCTGGTGCGACTTACATATGTTTTTTTCTTTCTCATTGCACATTTTTTTGGCTGGTGCGACTTATACTCAGGTGGGACGTATATGGGGAAAAATATGGTGAGTAAAATCTGAATAATAATGATAGTAATAATAATAATACATGTAATAATGTAACAAATCAGGTTCTAAGGTGACGGATATGTTTTGCGTGGGGTACCTGAACGCACCGCGTGGCTGACGTGACAGAGTGAGAGAGAGGTGCATTGGAGTACTTTCACTTTTCATGTTCTATTGTTGGCGTCAGCTCCGGCGGAGAGTAGGCGTGTTATGTTGCACAAGTTCTGAAATAAATGATTAAAAACCTGACAAAGCTGGTGATTTCTTTGGCGATGTTACAATAATAATAATAATAATTATCTGTTAACTTATAAAGACAAGCGAACGGTGGTCGGAGGAGGACCATCGCGATCGGAGACATTTTATGGCCGTATTGTCAAGCCAGTTCACGGATGTGCACACCACGCTGATATTTTCTATCATTTCCATCTTCATTTCAATGGTAAGCGCCACCTTTTACCATTTTTTTTTTTTCACCAGCTGCGCTAACATTCTTATGTTGATTTCTCTCACAACAAAATCAGCCGTGCGTCCGTCTTGCGGGAAAACAAAGAAACGGGCGCTGTCATAAATAGTCACATGTCGAGCACGTTGTCGGATGTAGAAACTAGTGCAGAAACAATTAATCGATTAACTCGAGTATTCGATTAGGAAAAAAAAAAATTCAAATTAAATTTTGTTGCTTCGAGTATTCGTTTAATTAAAGTGGCGTTGTACTGGTTTATTCTGAAAGTGTTTGCATTTTGTTTCATTGATTAGGGTGGATACACTGCCCTCTGGTCTGCCTCTTTTCACATGGCTGAATCCAACTGCTCCCTGTTAAGACCAACTTAAGCTTTTGTTTGAGCTAATGTTTTTAATGTGTTCATAATTTAATTTATAGGTATATTTAGCCGTTTTTTGTGGGAATATGTGTCTGAACCATTTAAGAGCATTGTTAAAAAAAAAAAAAAAAACTGTAGCATTTTATAGCCGCTAAGCTAGCTGACTTTTTCTGTGTAAGTTAGCCAATTGTTCTTATGTTGTACATAGATCCTCATTTTAAAAAAAAAAAAAACGTTTGAGGCTCAGCTCAGGTATTTTAATTTTTCATGTACCTTATCCGATTACTCGATTATTCGAACTAACTAGTCCAACGATTAATCGACTACTAAAATATTCGATAACTGCAGCCCTAGTAGAAACAAATGGCGAGTCAAATTTTACGTCTGATGTCGAAAAGATCGTGTGACGAAGCGATTTTATATCGAGGTACCACTGTACTTACGCATTTTCTAAAGGCTGCTTACAAGCAGCGTACAGTAAGTGCAAAAATATAAAATACAAAATGTAAAATATATGAACTTGCCAAAAGAGTGGAGAATGACACCGTGGACTTTTTTTTTGCTAAAGTTAGAATTTTATGAACATTAGGAGAGCCTTCATGTAGCAACAGGATTCAGTTCACAAGCTGACTTTTACAATTTTGTAAATCTATGACAGAGTGAACTGGGACTGGTGTCATACAAAGTATTCAGTATGATAATGAAAATACAATACACAAGAACAAAACGACTCATTTCATCTAACTTATAATTGATAGTAAAACTTTGAAAATTAAGATTGACACTTATTAAACACAATTTAGTTGACAGAGGAGTGTTTGGGACATGCCAAAATAATTTGAAAAAATGGTAAAATGAAAGAAACACATTTTCAGAGACTTAATTATAGTGCTGTGTGTGCAGATGTTAGGCCACTTTTAATAAGACCTCAGCATTTCATTATTATTTTATATTTTCCTGATGACCGAGTAATTTAACAAGGAGACCTAAGGCATTTCGCAGTGTTAGTGACCTATTTACTAAAAAGCATTTTACAAGAGAGCTTTACCAATGTCTCCCAAATATGGTTGTCATGTAGAACTTCACCTTATGTTTGAAAAGTATATTATTTCATTCTGACTTCATTAACCCGGCATGTAAATGTATTATTAGATTTCACAGAAAGGCTTGTAAAGTATTGACTCCAGCACTTGGAGATATTCCACTCGCAGTAGAACATCAAGGTTGACCGAGTAATCTCAGTTAATCCTTATATGCAACTGAATGTAACTCCGCAATACACTTTTTTCCAAGACGTTACACCATCTGTTCATGCTTTAAAATTATATTCAAACAATTTTGTTTATGTATTACATATAATTTCCCTTTTTATTAATGATTTTAATTGGGTATTGAGCATAATTTCACCTTCTATTCATTGTGCAACACTCACCACATGTGGGTTTAATCGTATTTTACTGCAGGTTGTTTTTCTGTCAGCTGTTTGTAATGCGTGGAAGCACAGGAAACTATCAAGAGTTGGTTTGTGCTCATCCGCTTGTGGTTCATAGCCCCCTTGCCCCCGCCCCATTCGCTCTGGTTTTGTGAGCTTGCACACTATATAGGTCAGAAAGGAGATTTGGCCTACTGCGCCGACACGGTGACACTGGTGCTTTTTATACAGAACAACCCAAACACACTCTGTGGCTCAATTCTCACTTCACTCTGTGCCAGCCAGATTATGCAGATAAATGTTTGCTTTGGGAAGAAAAGCGCTTGAAGCAGCTGCATATGCTGCTAATTCAGCACACCCGGTCCATGTGCCAGCACTGATCAAACTAAATCCCACATTTCATTCTTAAACACCACAAATTTGTTGTCTACAATTTAACTAATGGTGGAGCAAATCCCTAGTTGGCTTTTAAAGGTGTAGACATTTGTTTTTCAAAATGAGTAGCATTACCTTCTATAGGTTGTGTCTGCAAAGTCGCACCATCATACTCTAACGGAGGCATTTTACGGATACATTTTAAACTGTGATGTTTTTGGCAGCTCTTTAAGTTTTAGCCTTCTGGACAAAAATACACATAATTTTCATCATGTTTTATCAATTTCTAAATTTAGTAATGTCGAAATTAATGCTCAAAAAGTTTTTAGTCAGTAAAAATTAACAGGTATTAGTCTAACAAAACAATATTAATAATTCCACCAATTTTGGATCAACATTTACTTTACACATTTATTTTCAAAATAGTAGTTTTCAGGTCCAATGAATATTAACATAACAAAATATGAGCAAAGACTCATACGTACATACTCACCGGCCACTTTATTAGGTACACCTGTCCAACTGCTCGTTAACACTTAATTTCTAATCAGCCAATCACATGGTGGCAACTCAGTGCATTTAGGCATGTAGACATGGTTTAAGACAATTTCCTGCAGGTCAAACCGAGCATCAGTATGGGGAAGAAAGGTGATTTTAGTGACTTTGAACGTGGCATGGTTGTTTGTGCCAGAAGGGCTGGTCTCAGTATTTCAGAAACTGCTGATCTACTGGGATTTTCACGCACAACCATCTCTAGGGTTTACAGAGAATGGTCCGAAAAAGAAAAAATATCCAGTTAGTGGCAGTTCTGCAGGCGGAAATGCCTTGTTGATGCCAGAGGTCAGAGGAGAATGGCCAGACTGGTTCGAGCTGATAGAAAGGCAAAAGTGACTCAAATAACCAGCCGTTACAACCAAGGTAGGCAGGAGAGCATCTCTGAATGCACAGTATGTCGAACTTTGAGGCAGATGGGCTACAGCAGCAGAAGACCACGCCGGGTGCCACTCCTTTCAGCTAAGAACAGGAACTGAGGCTACAATTTGCACAAGCTCATCGAAATTGGACAATAGAAGATTGGAAAAACGTTGCCTGGTCTGATGAGTCTCGATTTCTGCTGCGACATTCGGATGGTAGGGTCAGAATTTGGCGTCAATAACATGAAAGCATGGATCCATCCTGCCTTGTATCAGTGGTTCAGGCTGGTGGTGGCTGTGTAATGGTCTGGGGAAGATTTTCTTGGCACTCTTTGGGCCAGTTGGTACCAATTGAGTAGGGCTGTCCCAAACGACTAATTTTCTCCCGATTAGTCAACCGACTATTTTTACGATTAGTCGACTAATCTAGTAATTAAATTTTTTTTTTTTTTTTACTAATTTAGCAATGAAATTTTTGTTGACGCTTATCAATTCACAAAAAAACATATTGGAACACTCAAATTATTTATTAAAGTACAAATAAACACGTAAATAACAATAATAAATCACAAATAAACAATGAGTTCAAATGCTGATAGAATTAACTAGTGTAGCATCCCGATTGAAAAGATGGTCTCTTAAACTGATGGTTTACAACTTTTATTCCATCCTTGATGTAAACAATTGTAATTGGTTAACTGGGCCCTGAGTTCGATGGATGGAATATTCTCTACGATGCGACCCTCCTCTGGACAAAGGCCTTGCCCAGTCACCACCTTCACGTCAGGATATGTGGAGGACGCCTGGGGCAAATGGAGACCGCTATGCCTAACGTCCCTCCTGATAGAAGACGCTGAAGATCTATACATCTTTGGCACGCTGCTGGCGCTTGCCTTCCTGATGCTACTGGCTGCTCTCTGGGTTCGTCGCTTCTCGATCAGGATGAAGAACCAACTCCATGACGCAGCGGAGATCGTTCGACGTAACGGCGACCAGTTGGCCCTGTTAATGAAGGAACAGGCAATACTAAGTGACGCTGCCGCACGACTGGCCACAAAGATTGACGTGGAGCTGCGTGATCAAGAGAGATTCGCTCGTGCCAACCGGGCCAGAGATGACAATGACTGAACTCCTAATGGGATGCTGACTACAAATCAAAGTGGATGCAACACATGCGAGCCTCCAAAGCACCCCTAGCTTTCACCACTCACCAATCAAGGACATGTACTGATCGAAGTTACATAAATTTATTTGTGAAATCTCCATGGAAATTAATGACTTTTTGAACAGTAGGCGCTAGACTGTCATTGGACTGATCAGGAGCTGTTGCTTGTGCGACCTTGGTGGAAGGGGGACGGGTCCCGATAAGCTTTGGCTTTTTTCCGTTCCCTTTGTCATGTCTCTTTTCATCTTCTTGGATAAACAAATATTCCCCTTTTTTCCTTCTTTTTTCTTTTTTTTTTTTTTTTTTTTAAGTTGATTTTAATGCTGATGATGATGATGATGATGATGACAAATGACAATAAATTCAAATTCAATTCAAACACACTGTAAGAGCTACGGTGCACACAAATAAAGCAACACAATTAGAAATTAACAAAAACTTTTCACCTTTTTCCTTTTAAACCTTATTTATATATCAATGAATTGCCTATATGAATTGCCTTTACCTTAATTTATTACCTTATCATTGACAATCTCTCCCTTGAGTGCAATCACTGTATATACTGTATATATTTATGACCTTTTAACCTTATATAATTTTCTATACCATAAAATAAACCATAACATGAAATAAACCTTTCAATTAGCATTAAGAACAATACTAATAGCACTTATAAGGCCCATTGTCAATGAAACATTATTATTTAGTGAGGCGACAGCACCCTCTGGTGTACAAAAAATGAAAAAAAAAAAAAAGATTACAAACTGCGTGAAGGCGCTTGAGGTGTTTATTCACGGCCGACGTGCAAAAAAAAAAAAAAAAAAAAAGATTACAAACTGCGTGAAGGCGCTTGAGGTGTTTATTCACGGCCGACGTGCAGCCAAGCTTGGCATTGAAGAGACAGGACAGAAGAGTGTACTCTCCTTTGTTTCTTTGAAATAAGGCAATGTTTTGGACACTCTGGTGCGCTTTTTTTGGCTTTGTGCCGCTTTCCCCGCTTGCAAACAGAGCATCCGACATTCTAACTTTCCACGCACATATTTTTTTTAACCCTTCATTAACCGTCGACGGGATGTTGTGCTCGTCGACGGATTTACGTCATCGATGACGTCGACTAGTCGGGACAGCTCTACAATTGAGCATCGTTGGAACGCCACAGCCTACCTGAGTATTGTTGCTGACCATGTCCATCCCTTTATGACCACAATGTACCCAACTTCTGATGGC
The DNA here is from genome assembly GCF_030265065.1 of Corythoichthys intestinalis. Taxonomy (NCBI): domain Eukaryota; kingdom Metazoa; phylum Chordata; class Actinopteri; order Syngnathiformes; family Syngnathidae; genus Corythoichthys; species Corythoichthys intestinalis. The sequence continues at coordinate 38,195,120 of NC_080406.1, read as the reverse complement.
TACTTTCAGCAGGATAATGCGCCATGTCATAAAGCTGGAATCATCTCAGACTGGTTTCTTGAACATGACAATGAGTTCACTGTACTAAAATGGCCTCCACAGTCACCATATCTCGATCCAATAGAGCTTCTTTGGGATGTGGTGGAACGGGAGATTCGCATCATGGATGCGCAGCCGACAAATCTGCACCAACTGTGTGATGCCATCATGTCAATATGGACCAGACTCTCTGAGGAATGCTTCCAGCACCTTGTTGAATCTATACCACGAAGAATTGAGGCAGTTCTGAAGGCAAAAGGGGGTCCAACCCGTTACTAGCATGGTTTACCTAATAAAGTGGCCAGTGAGTGTAAGTGTGTACGCATGTTCTTACACATAAACCAAACATGCTTATTGTGAGGATGCAGTTTAGCAGCGCAAACAAACTAATTCATTATCATCTTATCATGACTTGTTGCATCTTATGTTTGAGTGGATATCAGCGTGGCGAGCCTTCAGATGCCGAGTTAGATAAGGAGTATTTTTTTCCGTATTTGTGGACAGTTGTTTCTGTCGACTCTGTCGCAATGCATCCTGTTTTTCTTTCGGTTTAAGCATATGTAAAGAATGACCACATATAAGCTTTTCAGTCTGTGACCATATGTCCTTGCGTCGTTTCCGACCACCAAGCCTCCAACCCCTTCCTCCTATGGTTAATCACCAATTGTATTTGTGTTGTGTGCAGTGTGAGTTGTTTGATGGCAGAGTTCACATGACAAAACAAAAACTGGGATGCAGTCTGACCAAGTACACGCGCAATAAGCGAAAATGTCAGGCATTGCGAACATGACAGAAAGTTTTTTTAGGTCGTCTTGTCAGATGTAAACTGGCACATCTCTCCTTATGTTGTAGTCGTCCAAAACATAACAAATAAATGTTAAATATGAATATTTTGAATATAAATAATTTATTAAATGATATTAAATATTGTAGTTATCTTCATTGTTGACGAAAATAACACTGATCTGAAGATAATATCACTTTTAGGGTGCTCTTGAGACATCTCTATTTCCCCCCCAAAAAATCAAGATTTTTTCCAAAGAATTTAACATTGATTGACATGATGGACAATAACTGGGGAAGAACATTTTTTGGTTAATGTTAGCATTTAAACAAAGGAAATGCTTTCTAAGACACTCGCGCATGAACTGGTATTTTTGTAAAGAGTTATTTGTAGACATGCACCGATTTCAAGATATACCGTGGTATGAAAACGTCAAGGTTTCAAAACAGCAAAAAAATTTCCGTCATACCGTCCCTAAGGTATAAGCTATTTTTTATGTCCCAAAAATCCATGAAGAAATCCCTCGCTTGCAGCTGCAAGGCTCAACACTCCCCCACCTGTTGTTGCTCAGTGTCAGTGAGTCTGCTGTGTTACACGATGGATAGAGGAGGTGAAACTCCCGAGACCCCCCCCCCCCCAATCGAAGAAAACGAAATCACCGGTATGGGAATACTTCAACTACAGAAAAGTTATAGATGGCTGCGATTTAGAGGAGAATGGCCAACAGACATGTAAAACATGTTTGCAGAGGGTGGCTGCCAAGGAGGCAATACCTCCAAAATGATTTTGCGTTTATACAAAATTAAAGGTTAGTAAACACTATCATGAATATTTCCCACCAGCTATGACAGTCAACTGCAGCGTGTTTCGTGTGTCTAGCGGTGGTAAAACGTTTTTTTTTCTCTCTCTGGCAACTGTCTGTGTTGAGAAAGAGCGTGTGTGTAATGTAAACATGATACGAGTCATACACATGTGCTTTTTATGGAAAATAATTCAAATATTTTTGTTCTGATGTTGAGCTATGGCTGTGGGTTTAGGCTCACCTGAAGGACTGCATTTATTTTTCATTAGAATATTTTGTCATTTTTAAAATTTATTTTAACTTAACATTATACTTATGTTTATGATTAAAAAATATATAAATCTTGTTTGATGGAAAAAAGTTTAAAAACATTTTTTAAATCTAAAACCCAGGTATCTCAATGTAACACATTTTAGAGCTGTAATTGCAATACCGTGATACTGTGATATTTTGGATTAAGGTTATCATACCATCACAATATCATCCCGGCACATGCCCAGTTGTTTGCTATATTTTCACTGAGTGTTTCTCCCCAACAGCACTGTGTTGTGACGTTGACCCCATCTGATGAAATGAAATGGTAAAAGTTAAATCGGTTATTCAACTGTTCTAAGAGCACAGTCTTAATAAATTGTGTTTACCAAATAAAGCATCTTTCGTGTGATTATTGACAACAGTGGGGGAGTCAACAAATTGGTGGTATTTGTGTCAAAGGTGTTCAAGGGTGAAACAAGCACTAAATTAGCATTAGTGAATATAAATCCATCATCTGAAATGGAGAGCTTAACAGCTTGTTTATGCTTTCGTACTCATTATTGAAAGCCTGAGCTGATGCTTGCTGAATTGAACCGTGTTAAAGTAATAACTGCAACCAACACTGTTCCAAGACTTCAGCGATTGACTGTACAGGGATTTCTCCCTGGAGTTATGCGTGCATCAATAAACGGGTAGGCTGGAATGGATTTATTTGTCAATATGCTTAAGCTGCAGACGTGTAGGTTAGTCCAGGGACTACTTGAGCGAATTGATGCTTTTGAACTTCAAGTGCAAGCTATCGAGCTAATGGCTTTGGGAATTTGATCCACGCCGCCTTCTTCTGATGGCCATGAAAGAGAGATGAGGGAACAATTCCCCTCTGACATGTCTTTTCCTGGAAAAACTAACACGTGTATGCTTATTATATTCAGATTTTCATCAAATTGTTAAAATTGCTCCATTCTTGGATTATTTAAAGATGTTATACCAGGAAAACAATTTGCATTTCTGACATTGTAATTCACTGGTGTCAAACTCGAGGCCTAGGGGCCACAGTTGGCACGTCACATCATTAGGTGTGGTCCGCGAAAGTAAATCATGTGCATCAAAAAACGTGTTTTATATGTATATAATATAGAAATATTTCTAATCTCTCCTATTTTATTCTTTTTTTTTAATTAAAAAAAATATATATATATTTGCTTTTGAGAGTCAACAATGTTCCTAAACGATGATTCGACTATCAAAATATTTGTTGATTAATTTGAATCAATTTTGACACTATATTCATGTCATCTTCTGTGTTGTAGCTGAATTGGGGGACTACAATGAGACTGAGCATCCTCTGGGCTATCTATCTGAGTATTGCTTTATCCCCAACCCACCTCAAGATTTCCATAAAGAGGTCGCCAAACATCACCAGCAGCACAGGTAAATGCAGGCGAGAGGAGTAGAAATGTGATTTTAGTTCTTGAAAATATATTTTTCAGATTCCATGACACTTTCTGCCTGCTTGTTTTTGTGTTGTTGTTTTTGCTGGCTCTTCCTCTCCTCCACCATATGCCTTATTTTACACACAGAAACACACAAGCATGCACAATTATCCTCCCTCCAATGTCACCATGCCCCCCTCCTCCACCATCACTGATCCTTGCCTGTCTTTTTACTCGACTCTTTGTCTCCCCCATCTCTCTCCCAGTGGTCTATCTCCTGCCCAGTCGGAGTTTAATTATCTGAACACAGCACGCACGCTAGAACTGTACGGGGTAGAGCTCCACTATGCAAGAGTAAGTAAAGTTTGATCTGCTTCTGCTAATGCCTGCGTGTGTTCTTGTTTTTCTATTTATCTTTTTTTTTTTTTTGGTATATATAATGACATATGGTCTGGTAGACAGTCACTGGAGAGTGTGATGGTCTATATATTGTGCTCAATTTCTCCACTAATGAGCATGAGCATTCACTGCCCATCCGCCCTGTTCTAATGAATTGGACGTCTAGCGCCGTCACCGTCATAAGCAGTTTACCAAAACGTTCAGGAAAAAAAGGAAGTTATTTTTAGTCAAAGTTTAATATTAGAAAAAAAATCTAATGTTAATGGACTTTAACCTTTATGTGGCAAGTGAATAGTTTAGTGCTGCAACAAGTAATCGATCGACTCGAGTAATTTGATTAGAAAAATGATTCGAAATAAATTTTGCTCCTTCGAGTATTGTTTTGTTTTGAAAGTGTTTGTATTTAGTTTTTATTGATTTGGGTGGATACACTGCCCTCTAGTGGCAACAGTGAATATGACATAACTCATTTCACATGGCTGAATCCAGCTGCTCCATGTTAAGACCAACATAAGCTAAGTTTTTGTTTGAGCTAATTATTTTTTTTAATGCATTCGTAATTTAGTTGATAGGTATATTTAGCAGTTTTTGTGGAAATATGTGTTTGAACCATTTGTTAAGAGCATTGGTTAAAAAAAAGTATTTTATAGCAGTTAAGTTTTGCTATGTAAGTTAGCCAATTGTTCTTGTACTTCGATCCTCATTTTAGAAAAAAATTTTTTTTTTATACATTTCGATGCTCAGCTCAGGTGTTTTATTGTTTTAAGTTCCTTATACAATTATTATATTATTTGAACTAAATAGTTCATCGATTAATCAACTACTAAAATAATCAATTGCTGCAGCCCTAGAATACTTCTTATGATTAAAAAATAAACAACATAACCCCATAAAAGTCTGGCGTTCATATTTGCGGACATCACATTTTGGGTCATGTTGGTCACAATATTAACATTTGGTTAAAAAATGTGGCCTACATGACCCAAAATGTAACGTCCATGTCTCAATATATATGTGTGTATATATATACATATATATATATATATATATATATATATATATATATATATACACACATACATACATAAAATGGATCATTATTTGTATATGCTGCACTTAAAAAAATCAATGAAATGTAAATTAAAATTAAATTAAATTAAAATGAATAAAAACAGAAATACACAGGTTATGGCCCCGAATAACACTCTAAAGTAGTTTTTTTTTCATAGTATTTAACTATTGCCTGCCATTGATTACAATAGATGTCCAATTAGTTTAAACTGGGAGGAGTGGCTGTGAGGTTTCATATTTCAGGATCATCAGCAAATGACTGCTGCGAAACCTCCAAGTAAAAATTAATTGCGTGACTAGGGTCCTCAAAGGGAGCCAGTGAGTTAAACCTACGAAGGATTAAGGAAGGATTAAATCAGGGGTCCCCAAACTATTCCACATCGAGCTAGAGTGGGTGCAGAATTTCTTTCCAACAAAACAGGAGGACACCTTTGCACCAATCTGGTGTCTTACAAGTGTAATCAGTTTATTGTGGTCAGGCGCGGCTTGTTTTAGCGGAAACCTTATTGGTTAAACGTTCTGTGCTCGGTCGGTAGAAACAAAAACTGGGACCCACAGCGGCCCTTGAGGACAGGTTTTCACCCGATTTAAATAATATTACACCTTAAAGTTCCTAGATATTTTAAAACAAACAATGATTAAACATTAAATGTGAATCTTTTGCATAATACAACTTGTTTAATGTACTGAAGTGAGGTAAAAACGTTTTTTTGGGACATTTATTCAGTCAATCTTTTGTGTACCATTAGAGGGAGCACACATACTGCTTATAGTATTTGTAACACACCTTGAAAACTTCTGTTCATAGCAAAACACAGGTTGGTGTCCTTGTGGGACAATGTGGAATATTAGAAATGACAAACTTATAAACTGACGTATATTTTCAAGAAGTAGTTTGAGTTGGTATGAAAGTGGGTCGCATGAAACTTTTCTGTGAATTTCAGGTTTGTAAACCACTGTAATGACATGTTATACCCCTAATTTGTAACTTTCAGTATGTCACATGCGATGTGTATGGTTGCTTGTATAAGCAGGGCTTCCTCAGTTTACAAGGATCATTCTAAACATAAGGTTTCGAGGTTACTAATAGCGCGGAATGAACTGGTTTGAAGAGTGGTGCAATCAGTGCACACACATTCACATGACAGCTCACCCGCTATCCACGCCTCCCAAGTCAAAAGAAATTGGACGTCTTTAGCCGTCATTGGCAGCTAATGAGTTATATTTAGAAAAAAAAAAAATGTTAAAGCCGTTAGAACTGCAAGAAGGTTGTTGAGCTCTTTCCTAAGTTTGATTGTGGTAATATGCCAAAGTTACTGTTTGGTCAGTGGGAATAACTTCATTTTTAGAGCAGATCTGGTTTGTCTATAACTATCAATGGCAGCCAATGAGTAGATGAGGCTTAAGCTACAAACAATACAGATGTGTACTCCATGGATGAAATGCCCAATATCAAATGAAGTATCATATAACAAGATATTTACGATGTGGATAAGTTGACCAGTGGCAAGTTAAACAGTTTTATTTTTTAAAATATTTTTTTCCCCTTCTCAGAATGGTTCAAAGTTACAAAACCTGAACCTATGCCTGTGATTTATTTTCTATCAGTTATTGTTATCAAGAAGTCAGGTGTTTTGACATAGAGGTAGCACCGTTTCCACCCCTGCATTATTGCTTTGAAACTGTCTTAAAATGTTTTTTCTTCAATCTACAGTGTTTCTCTTTATTTGTCTTTTCTTACGCTACTTACTCGGACTCAACACATACATTCTGTTTCCCTTTTTTCCAGGATCAGAGTAACACAGAGATACTCATTGGGGTGATGTCTGCCGGCGTTGTAGTTTATAAGAACAGGGTACGAATCAACTATTTCCCATGGTAAGTGACACACACACACACAATGTGGAGAGATTTATTTGCAATGGCTACAACACTCATTATTCAGGTGACTGTGATTGTGAGGTCAACAGACATCTGGGCTGAGTGTGGAGTAATGGAGCTGCTGAGCTTGAGGGTATTTCATGTATTTATATCCATGGATGAAGATCCAAGTCTTTAGATCAGGGGTTTCAAACTCATCTTTGTCACTGGCCACTTGTAGTTAGGGTTTTCTTCAGAGGACAGTTACAATACAGTAGGGCTGCAGCTATTGAATATTTTAGTATTCGATTAATCGATGGACTAGTTAGTTCGAATAATCGAGTAATCGGATATGAAACATGAAAAATTATACTACCTGAGCTGAGCCTCAAACGGCATAGATTTTTTAAAAAATGAGGATCTATGTACAACAAAAGAACAATTGGCTAACTTACAAAGAAAAAGTCCGCTAGCTTAAATGCTATAAAATGCCAAAGTTTTTTTTACAATGCGCTTAACAAATGGTTCAGACACATATTCCCACAAAAAATCGGCTAAATATACCTATAAACTAAATTATTAATGCATTGAAAAAAACATTAGCTCAAACAAAAAGTTAGCTTATGTTGGTCTTAACATGGAGCAGTGGGATTCAGCCATGTGAAAAGAGGCAGACCAGAGAGCAGTGTATCCACCCTAATCAATAACACTAAATGCAAACACTTTCAAAACGAACCATTACAACGTCACTTGAAACAAATACTTGAAGCAACAAAATTTAATTTGAATATTTTTTTCTAGTCGAATACTCGAGTTAATCGATTAATCGTTGCAGCATTACAATACAGTATGTCAGCCAACTCATAATGATATTGAACTCATGTGCTGCCAATGACGACGCTAGCAATCAAATGAATCAAAATGGATTGAACGTCTAGCGCCGTCAATGGCAGTGAAACCAAGGCTGCCATGACTAAATGACTAATAGACAACTAATTGCTGTCTTTTGTAATTACCGTATTTTTCAGGCTATTTTTTTTTCATAGTTTGGCAGAGGGCGCGTCTTATTCTCTGGAGCGACTTATATGTGATTATTTACGGTCAGATCATATCATTATCGTACATATTGTCAGTTTACAATAATGTTTTGAACTACCAATGTGCTATGCTTGTGCTGTGTTTCACCAGTCAGTAAAATGATATTTCTGTATCTGTACACGAGCTCTGTTTTCTTGTATTCTACTATTTATTGGTGCTAAAATTAGAGCGCGCGTTATACACGGGTACAATAATTTCCCCTAAATTTTACAAGTAAATTTGGGGTGCGCGTTATACACGGGTGCACCTTATATTTGGAAAATTACGGTAATACCCGTGGGCCGGTCAGGTTGTGCTGGATTTTTTCAAGAGAGTCTGGCTGCAGCCCGCCTCTCTCAGTACCCTGCGCCGCTCTTCTCAGTACCCATCCCGCAGACAGGAAGTGACGCAATATCGCAGCTCTCAGACCGGAAATGACAACATGAAGTAGCGCTCGAGTTCCGAGCTTCCGGTTTTATCGTAATAGTTAGCGTCCATTCGAACGTAAATACTAGTTTACTTTTCTTTTCGCACGTCTTTTATTTTCGGTTTCAGCATCACTCATTATTATTTAAATAATAATTTATTTCCATGCTCCTTAAATTGATTTGGTGAAATCGGGAGATTAACTCTTTAAGCGCGGTCAGTTTGTCAAAGCCTGCTGATTTTACCAAAATGAAAAACACGGTTACAGTACATCAAAATTAAAATACACACTATTGCAATACAGGTTTAATTAGTGACTGAAAGATCGCCTGTGACCTATCACAGTGTGTACTTTAGTTTGTCAATTGTAAAATATACTCCAATTGAGAATTATTAGAAATTGCTGTCATCCTTACATTTTCATGAACGGACACATTAATATAGCTTCATTACAATTTAATGTATCAAAAACGTAATATTCTCTCAATGTTGCAACCAAACCAATTTTGTCTTTCATTTTGCTACTTAAATTCATTCATGTGGGTGAAGATCCTAATTAACTAATTCAGAAACTATATTAAACTTTCTGCTCCAGGAAAGGCACCTTTATTTCAAACAGAAATGACAAAATAGTTGTCATGTGTTAGTTGTTTTTTTCTTTTATCCCAGACAATAGTTGTAGGTTGTTTTAATTACCTGACATTTTTCAGCAAGCACTCCCGCCTTCATCACAGGTAATTAAAACTACCTACAACTAACATCTGGGATAAAAGAAAAAAAACAACTAATTTATAAGTGTAGAAAAATGAACTGAATACAACCAGTTCTAATGTGGTAAACTTTATTTTTTTAGTTTTATTATTTTTTATTATTATTGAGAGAACACCAGATATTTTCTTTAGTCAACAATCTCCTCAAAAAAGGTAAATCCATCTTCCAGATGGTTGAAACAGAACTTGAATGGCTCCAAGACATTGTAGTTCGTGCTCATCCTCTTCCATCTGCAGGATACTTGGGAACTCCTACTGCATTGATTCCACACCCCCAGCCCTGTCCGAGGCTTTTGTGCTGTCTTGCACAATCCTTTTAGCAAAACTGTTCATTGGAAAAGAGAAAGAAAAGAGCTATTTGAATATTACATAAGTAAAATAAAAATGATGCTTTGTTAATTTTATACTTGATTTTTCTTTTCAGGCATTGCATTAAACTAGGTATATAAACAATCTTACCATTTTTTCCCGCCATATCTTTTTGGAGTGGGCCACCACTAACTTGAAGGAGCTGTGGTTGCACCTCTTCCTAAAAATAAATCAGTGAATAAAGGGGGGCATGTTCAAAAGTGCGTCAGAGTAATGGACACTAAAAAGTCTTTAAAAGCTGACCTCAGCAATTATATTCAAATTTCACCTCTGTAACTGATAGACTGGTGGCACTTAACCCTGCAGTAATGCTTTTGCCTCATCTGTCCATAGGGCAAACTCTTTCCTGTGGCTCACATAAGTTGAAAAAATACAAAAATAAGTATTCCACATTTTCCAACAAAGAATTAAGGTGCTGTGCACCTTTCCTATGAATGCCATATCAACAGTTTCAAAGACTTACCATGCACCCAAGTTTGAAATTGTCCGCTAGCAATATACACTACCACTTCCTCAGAGTTGGCATATCAGTCTAACAAAATTAAAAACAAGTGTAAATAAAGAATAACGACAAGGATATTTTGTAGCCCAATTTGAATGATTAGGTGAACTTCATTTTACAATGGTTAAACTCAAAGAGAGCATCCAGAACAGTGCAAAGAGCATACTACAAATGGATAAATGAATACAAATATCACAGAAGACAAAATTGGACAGTTAAACTCACCTACCATCAACATGAAGATGCCACAGTCCTTCCCCTATGGCTGTCCCGGAAAACCATAACGTAAGAATTTAACCGAGTCACTTCCTTCAAGTTTTGAATCAATGAATATACACACTTTTCCAAATACCTCTATTTCACTTCCAATCCTCTCTTTCCATGTTCCCCTGTTGATTGACTGTAAACGTTTTCTGCAATTGAAAATATAGGTTTATATTAAATACAGTAGTTAAACAATTACAAACGTGTTTCCATGCATAAGAACACCAACCAGTCAGGTTTAAATGATTCATGCAAACAAAACAATGGCGTAGGTTTGCATAGGGACGGTAGGGACATAACACGACCAACTTTTCAGGATGCTAAAGTTGTCCCCACCAACTTTTGAGCAACCTTATTTGCTTTATATTCGTCCCTACCAATGTTGAGACCGGGCCAACGCCCTTGAAACAAAACATTCGTAATTTTAGAGTGGCATTTTAGAATTTTGCTTCAAATGAATGGATGAATCATCTGGAGTGCAATTCTGCTTTAATTGAAGGGGCAACATAAAAGGATCGACTGGAACATACCTTCAAAACCAAACAAGGCTATTCTGGATCATCATGGAAACGCCATGCCAATATGAATGGATACTGAATTTCATTGGAGATAACAATAGTTCTCTGATCTGATGATTGGATCTGTTTTTCTTCCCACAAATAATTGGAATTTGGATCATTTAATTTGTTATGATTTGACTGTTCTTTGAAAATGAACCAATCCTCCAAGTTGTAGTTGTTACTAATCAGCCTTACAGGCAAATGCATGTGTGGGTCACATCCTGTAGGCTTTCACCATGTTGCAACAACATAGGGGTCAGCCACAAATATGGTCCTTCCCTGAAAAATACATAATCTATACCCACGGACATATGTTATATAAATACAAACGTACGCAGACACCTACATGAGCCCATACAAGCATTCTGTAGGCTACATAGTTAAAATAATACCCTACACACGCCAAAAAATACATTTTTATACCTTTGAATGAGCTACTTGTTAGACAAGTTATAAATATGCATTTCATATCTGCAAAAAAACAAACACAAAAAGTTACATTTTACTTAATTGTACAAGTGACATTATGTTCTTTAGAGAAACTAAATCCTAAAAATTCACAGTTGATTCCATTTCATTGTTCAGGCCAACGTTCCAAAAGTCAGAACGTGTCAATCAAACTTTCTTTTTTTAGACAATCAACACCATTTCTGGCCTCTTTATATTCAAGATTTGCATAAGCTATTGAGAATGTTGATTGGTTAAATAAACAAAGAGTAAATAATCAATTGTTAACTAATATAAGGAATAATAAGCCTATCCAGATTTCCACTGAGCACAACATTTGTCTCAGACATAAAAACATACCAGCCGTTCCTGGGCAGGATGAGTTTGAACCGTCCATGAAGCTCGGCATGGTCTTATATTGTCACCATTGGTCCTGTCTGCACAGTGGGTTTTACAGTGTTCGATGTCTATCAAAAAAAAGTGTTCAGCACAGTCCAAAATCTAAAGTACATTACTACTTATGCTACTTACCTCCATTTGGATCTGTGTGACATCCCTGTATCTGCATGGGAAGACTACCATTTGGGGGTCGTGATTTAGTTTCTTCCCAATGGGGTGGTGATCAAGGAGCTAGTAAAAAATAATAATAATAATGATGAAAAAATATATAGCTAAGCAGAGTAACAATATGAAGAAAAAATTACAACCTTGTCCTATTTGGATCATGTGACAACATTCAAACTACAAAGGACCAGACAAAACAAATGAAGGCAAAACAACAATACCATACAACAACAAAAACAGCGAGCTGCGAATTGCAGGCATGTACATAATAAAAAATAAGAGTTCAATATAATGAAAACTACACAAAGAAGACTGTTCATTGTGAAAAAAAAGTAAAATCATTAGCAGCATTAGCCAATTCGCTGCTGAATTCATCAGTACGTATTAAACAATATAAGTAGAGCAAAGTCATATGCAGTTAGCAAAGGAAGACATTATTTAAATTACATTAAGAATACTAGATATAAGTACGGTCTTTTCAACTCAGAATAAACACTTCATATTTTCACCGCAAGTGTTGTTTAACAATTTAACATTTTTAAACATGCATACGCTTTTAAAAACTTTTTTTCAGTGCGGCCACTTACCGTGTTTTCTTCGCGAGAGGTGAAATAACGTAACTTGTTTTCGTCGCAAGGGTTGACGACATTTCCGGTCTGAGGGGACTGAGAGCAGCGGTATTGCGTCATTTCCTGTCTGCGGGATGGGTACTGAGAAGAGCGGCGCAGGGTACTGAGAGAGGCGGGCTGCAGCCAGACTCCTCTCGATTTTTTAAGCCCGATCCAACTTCTAGCGTCATGTAACGTTAGCATACCGTACACCTATTCAACCTGTTTTTCTTTATTGTATTTTGAATTGCCTTTCAAGATGACATGTCTGTTCTTGGTGCTGGATTCTATCAAATAAATTTCCCCCCAAAA